>NC_091282.1:560660928-560967264 GCF_032444005.1 Ranitomeya imitator | reverse complement strand
TCAGTCTATTTCTCTCTGTTATCAGCCATTCCCCCTTACTGCTGTCAGTCTATTTCTCTCTGTTTTCAGCCATTCCCCGTCCTGCTGTCAGTCTATTTCTCTCTGTTATCAGCCATTCCCCCGTCCTGCTGTCAGTCTATTTCTCTCTGTTATCAGCCATTCCCCCGTCCTGCTGTCAGTCTATTTCTCTCTGTTATCAGCCATTCCCCTGTCCTGCTGTCAGTCTATTTCTCTCTGTTAACAGCCAATCCCCATCCTGCTGTCAGTCTATTTCTCTCTGTTATCAGCCATTCCCCCGTCCTGCTGTCAGTCTATTTCTCTCTGTTATCAGCCATTCCCCATCCCGCTGTCAGTCTATTTCTCTGTTATCAGCCATTCCCCATCCCGCTGTCAGTCTATTTCTCTCTGTTATCAGCCATTCCCCATCCCGCTGTCAGTCTATTTCTCTGTTATCAGCCATTCCCCATCCCGCTGTCAGTCTATTTCTCTCTGTTATCAGCCATTCCCCTTACTGCTGTCAGTCTATTTCTCTCTGTTTTCAGCCATTCCCCGTCCTGCTGTCAGTCTATTTCTCTCTGTTATCAGCCATTCCCCTGTACTGCTGTCAGTCTATTTCTCTCTGTTATCAGCCAATCTCGTCCTGCTGTCAGTCTACTTCTCTCTGTTATCAGCCATTCCCCATGCCGCTGTCAGTCTATTTCTCTCTGTTATCAGCCATTCCCCCGTCCTGCTGTCAGTTTATTTCTCTCTGTTATCAGCCATTCCCCCGTCCTGCTGTCAGTCTATTTCTCTCTGTTATCAGCCATTCCCCTGTCCTGCTGTCAGTCTATTTCTCTCTGTTAACAGCCAATCCCTATCCTGCTGTCAGTCTATTTCTCTCTGTTATCAGCCAATCCCTATCCTGCTGTCAGTCTATTTCTCTCTGTTATCAGCCATTCCCCCGTCCTGCTGTCAGTCTATTTCTCTCTGTTATCAGCCATTCCCCATCCCGCTGTCAGTCTATTTCTCTCTGTTATCAGCCATTCCCCATCTTGCTGTCAGTCTATTTCTCTGTTATCAGCCATTCCCCTGTCCTGCTGTCAGTCTATTTCTCTCTGTTAACAGCCATTCCCCGTCCCGCTGTCAGTCTATTTCTCTCTGTTATCAGCCATTCCCTTGTCCTGCTGTCAGTCTATTTCTCTCTGTTATCAGCCATTTCCCGTCCTGCTCTCAGTCTATTTCTCTCTGTTATCAGCCATTCCCCATCTCGTTGTCAGTCTATTCTCTCTGTTATCAGCCATTCCCCATCCCGCTGTCAGTCTATTCTCTCTGTTATCAGCCATTCCCCATCCCGCTGTCAGTCTATTTCTCTCTGTTATCAGCCAATCCCCGTCCTGCTGTCAGTCTATTTTCTCTGTTATCAGCCATTCCTCTGTCCTGCTGTCAGTCTATTCTCTCTGTTATCAGCCATTCCCCCGTCCTGTTGTCAGTCTATTTCTCTCTGTTATCAGCCATTTCCCGTCCTGCTCTCAGTCTATTTCTCTCTGTTATCAGCCATTCCCCATCTCGCTGTCAGTCTATTCTCTCTGTTATCAGCCATTCCCCATCCCGCTGTCAGTCTATTCTCTCTGTTATCAGCCATTCCCCATCCCGCTGTCAGTCTATTTCTCTCTGTTATCAGCCATTCCCTGTCCTGCTGTCAGTCTATTTCTCTCTGTTAACAGCCATTCCCCGTCCCGCTGTCAGTCTATTTCTCTCTGTTATCAGCCATTCCCTGTCCTGCTGTCAGTCTATTTCTCTCTGTTATCAGCCATTTCCCGTCCTGCTCTCAGTCTATTTCTCTCTGTTATCAGCCATTCTCCTGTCCTGCTGTCAGTCTATTTTTCTCTTTTATCAGCCATTCCCCCGTCCTGCTGTCAGTCTATTCTCTCTGTTATCAGCCATTCCCCCGTCCTGTTGTCAGTCTATTTCTCTCTATCAGCCATTCCCCATCCTGCTGTCAGTCTATTTCTTTCTGTTATCAGCCATTCCCCTGTCCTGCTGTCAGTCTTTTTCTCTCTGTTATCAGCCAATCCCCGTCCTGCTGTCAGTTTATTTCTCTCTGTTATCAGCCATTCCCCTGTCCTGCTGTTAGTCTATTTCTCTCTGTTAATAGCCATTCCCCATCCCGCTGTCAGTCTATTTCTCTCTGTTATCAGCCATTCCCCGTCCTGCTGTCAGTCTATTTCTCTCTGTTATCAGCCATTCTCCGTCCTGCTGTCAGGCTATTTATCCCTGTTATCAGCCATTCCCCCGTCATGCTGTCAGTCTATTCTCTCTGTTATCAGCCATTCCCTGTCCTGCTGTCAGTCTATTTCTCTCTGTTATCAGCCATTCCCCGTCCTGCTGTCAGTCTATTTCTCTCTGTTATCAGCCATTCCCTCGTCCTGCTCTCAGTCTATTTCTCTCTGTTATCAGCCATTCCCCGTCCTGCTGTCTGTCTATTCTCTCTGTTATCAGCCATTCCCCATCCCGCTGTCAGTCTATTTCTCTCTGTTATCAGCCATTCCCCATCTTGCTGTCCGTCTATTTCTCTTTTATCAGCCATTCTCCTGTCCCGCTGTCAGTCTATTCTCTCTGTTATCAGCCATTCCCCTGTCCTGTGTTCAGTCTGTTTCTCTCTGTTATCAACCATTCCCCTGTCCTGCTGTCAGTCTATTCTCTCTGTTATCAGCCATTCCCCATCCCTCTGTCAGTCTATTTCTCTCTATCAGCCATTCTCCTGTCCTGCTGTCAGTCTATTTCTCTCTTTTATCAGCCAATCCCCGTCCTGCTGTCAGTCTATTCTCTCTGTTATCAGCCATTCCTCTGTCCTGCTGTCAGTCTATTCTCTCTGTTATCAGCCATTCCCCCTGTCCTGCTGTCAGTCTATTCTCTCTGATATCAGCCATTCCCCCGTCCTGTTGTCAGTCTATATCTCTCTGTTATCAGCCATTCCCCTGTTCTGCTGTCAGTCTATTCTCTCTGTTATCAGCCATTCCCCTGTCCTTCTGGCAGTCTATTTCTCTTTGTTATCAGCCAATCCCGGTCCTGCTGTCAGTCTATTTCTCTCTGTTATCAGCCATTCCCCCTTACTGCTGTCAGTCTATTTCTCTCTGTTTTCAGCCATTCCCCGTCCTGCTGTCAGTCTATTTCTCTCTGTTATCAGCCATTCCCCCGTCCTGCTGTCAGTCTATTTCTCTCTGTTATCAGCCATTCCCCTGTCCTGTGTTCAGTCTATTTCTCTCTGTTATCAACCATTCCCCTGTCCTGCTGTCAGTCTATTCTCTCTGTTATCAGCCATTCCCCATCCCGCTGTCAGTCTATTTCTCTCTATCAGCCATTCTCCTGTCCTGCTGTCAGTCTATTTCTCTCTTTTATCAGCCAATCCCCGTCCTGCTGTCAGTCTATTCTCTCTCTTATCAGCCATTCCTCTGTCCTGCTGTCAGTCTATTCTCTCTGTTATCAGCTATTCCCCCATCCTGCTGTCAGTCTATTCTCTCTGTTATCAGCCATTCCCCCGTCCTGTTGTCAGTCTATTTCTCTCTGTTATCAGCCATTCCCCTGTCCTGCTGTCAGTCTATTCTCTCTGTTATCAGCCATTCCCCTGTTCTGCTGTCAGTCTATTCTCTCTGTTATCAGCCATTCCCCTGTCCTTCTGGCAGTCTATTTCTCTCTGTTATCAGCCAATCCCGGTCCTGCTGTCAGTCTATTTCTCTCTGTTATCAGCCATTCCCCCTTACTGCTGTCAGTCTATTTCTCTCTGTTTTCAGCCATTCCCCGTCCTGCTGTCAGTCTATTTCTCTCTGTTATCAGCCAATCTCGTCCTGCTGTCAGTCTATTTCTCTCTGTTATCAGCCATTCCCCATGCCGCTGTCAGTCTATTTCTCTCTGTTATCAGCCATTCCCCGTCCTGCTGTCAGTCTATTTCTCTCTGTTATCAGCCATTCTCCGTCCTGCTGTCAGGCTATTTATCCCTGTTATCAGCCATTCCCCCGTCATGCTGTCAGTCTATTCTCTCTGTTATCAGCCATTCCCTGTCCTGCTGTCAGTCTATTTCTCTCTGTTATCAGCCATTCCCCGTCCTGCTGTCAGTCTATTTCTCTCTGTTATCAGCCATTCCCCATCTTGCTGTCCGTCTATTTCTCTGTTATCAGCCATTCTCCTGTCCTGCTGTCAGTCTATTCTCTCTGTTATCAGCCATTCCCCTGTCCTGTGTTCAGTCTATTTCTCTCTGTTATCAACCATTCCCCTGTCCTGCTGTCAGTCTATTCTCTCTGTTATCAGCCATTCCCCATCCCGCTGTCAGTCTATTTCTCTCTATCAGCCATTCTCCTGTCCTGCTGTCAGTCTATTTCTCTCTTTTATCAGCCAATCCCCGTCCTGCTGTCAGTCTATTCTCTCTGTTATCAGCCATTCCTCTGTCCTGCTGTCAGTCTATTCTCTCTGTTATCAGCCATTCCCCCATCCTGCTGTCAGTCTATTCTCTCTGTTATCAGCCATTCCCCCGTCCTGTTGTCAGTCTATTTCTCTCTGTTATCAGCCATTCCCCTGTCCTGCTGTCAGTCTATTCTCTCTGTTATCAGCCATTCCCCTGTTCTGCTGTCAGTCTATTCTCTCTGTTATCAGCCATTCCCCTGTCCTTCTGGCAGTCTATTTCTCTCTGTTATCAGCCAATCCCGGTCCTGCTGTCAGTCTATTTCTCTCTGTTATCAGCCATTCCCCCTTACTGCTGTCAGTCTATTTCTCTCTGTTATCAGCCATTCCCCATGCCGCTGTCAGTCTATTTCTCTCTGTTATCAGCCATTCCCCCGTCCTGCTGTCAGTCTATTTCTCTCTGTTATCAGCCATTCCCCCGTCCTGCTGTCAGTCTATTTCTCTCTGTTGTCAGCCATTCCCCTATTCTGCTGTCAGTCTATTCTCTCTGTTATCAGCCATTCCCCTGTCCTTCTGGCAGTCTATTTCTCTCTGTTATCAGCCAATCCCGGTCCTGCTGTCAGTCTATTTCTCTCTGTTTTCAGCCATTCCCCGTCCTGCTGTCAGTCTATTTCTCTCTGTTATCAGCCATTCCCCTGTACTGCTGTCAGTCTATTTCTCTCTGTTATCAGCCAATCTCGTCCTGCTGTCAGTCTATTTCTCTCTGTTATCAGCCATTCCCCCGTCCTGCTGTCAGTTTATTTCTCTCTGTTATCAGCCATTCCCCCGTCCTGCTGTCAGTCTATTTCTCTCTGTTATCAGCCATTCCCCCGTCCTGTTGTCAGTCTATTTCTCTCTATCAGCCATTCCCCATCCTGCTGTCAGTCTATTTCTTTCTGTTATCAGCCATTCCCCTGTCCTGCTGTCAGTCTTTTTCTCTCTGTTATCAGCCATTCCCCGTCCTGCTGTCAGTCTATTGCTCTCTGTTATCAGCCATTCTCCGTCCTGCTGTCAGTCTATTTCTCTCTGTTATCAGCCATTCCCCGTCCTGCTGTCAGTCTATTTCTCTCTGTTATCAGCCATTCCCCGTCCTGCTGTCAGTCTATTTCTCTCTGTTATCAGCCATTCCCTCGTCCTGCTCTCAGTCTATTTCTCTCTGTTATCAGCCATTCCCCGTCCTGCTGTCAGTCTATTCTCTCTGTTATCAGCCATTCCCCATCCCGCTGTCAGTCTATTCTCTCTGTTATCAGCCATTCCCCATCCCGCTGTCAGTCTATTTCTCTCTGTTATCAGCCATTCCCCATCTTGCTGTCCGTCTATTTCTCTTTTATCAGCCATTCTCCTGTCCCGCTGTCAGTCTATTCTCTCTGTTATCAGCCATTCCCCTGTCCTGTGTTCAGTCTGTTTCTCTCTGTTATCAACCATTCCCCTGTCCTGCTGTCAGTCTATTCTCTCTGTTATCAGCCATTCCCCATCCCGCTGTCAGTCTATTTCTCTCTATCAGCCATTCTCCTGTCCTGCTGTCAGTCTATTTCTCTCTTTTATCAGCCAATCCCCGTCCTGCTGTCAGTCTATTCTCTCTGTTATCAGCCATTCCTCTGTCCTGCTGTCAGTCTATTCTCTCTGTTATCAGCCATTCCCCCATCCTGCTGTCAGTCTATTCTCTCTGATATCAGCCATTCCCCCGTCCTGTTGTCAGTCTATATCTCTCTGTTATCAGCCATTCCCCTGTTCTGCTGTCAGTCTATTCTCTCTGTTATCAGCCAGTCCTCTGTCCTTCTGGCAGTCTATTTCTCTTTGTTATCAGCCAATCCCGGTCCTGCTGTCAGTCTATTTCTCTCTGTTATCAGCCATTCCCCCTTACTGCTGTCAGTCTATTTCTCTCTGTTTTCAGCCATTCCCCGTCCTGCTGTCAGTCTATTTCTCTCTGTTATCAGCCATTCCCCCGTCCTGCTGTCAGTCTATTTCTCTCTGTTATCAGCCATTCCCCCGTCCTGCTGTCAGTCTATTTCTCTCTGTTATCAGCCATTCCCCTGTCCTGCTGTCAGTCTATTTCTCTCTGTTAACAGCCAATCCCCATCCTGCTGTCAGTCTATTTCTCTCTGTTATCAGCCATTCCCCCGTCCTGCTGTCAGTCTATTTCTCTCTGTTATCAGCCATTCCCCATCCCGCTGTCAGTCTATTTCTCTGTTATCAGCCATTCCCCATCCCGCTGTCAGTCTATTTCTCTCTGTTATCAGCCATTCCCCATCCCGCTGTCAGTCTATTTCTCTGTTATCAGCCATTCCCCATCCCGCTGTCAGTCTATTTCTCTCTGTTATCAGCCATTCCCCTTACTGCTGTCAGTCTATTTCTCTCTGTTTTCAGCCATTCCCCGTCCTGCTGTCAGTCTATTTCTCTCTGTTATCAGCCATTCCCCTGTACTGCTGTCAGTCTATTTCTCTCTGTTATCAGCCAATCTCGTCCTGCTGTCAGTCTACTTCTCTCTGTTATCAGCCATTCCCCATGCCGCTGTCAGTCTATTTCTCTCTGTTATCAGCCATTCCCCCGTCCTGCTGTCAGTTTATTTCTCTCTGTTATCAGCCATTCCCCCGTCCTGCTGTCAGTCTATTTCTCTCTGTTATCAGCCATTCCCCTGTCCTGCTGTCAGTCTATTTCTCTCTGTTAACAGCCAATCCCTATCCTGCTGTCAGTCTATTTCTCTCTGTTATCAGCCATTCCCCTGTCCTGCTGTCAGTCTATTTCTCTCTGTTATCAGCCAATCCCTATCCTGCTGTCAGTCTATTTCTCTCTGTTATCAGCCATTCCCCCGTCCTGCTGTCAGTCTATTTCTCTCTGTTATCAGCCATTCCCCATCCCGCTGTCAGTCTATTTCTCTCTGTTATCAGCCATTCCCCATCTTGCTGTCAGTCTATTTCTCTGTTATCAGCCATTCCCCTGTCCTGCTGTCAGTCTATTTCTCTCTGTTAACAGCCATTCCCCGTCCCGCTGTCAGTCTATTTCTCTCTGTTATCAGCCATTCCCTTGTCCTGCTGTCAGTCTATTTCTCTCTGTTATCAGCCATTTCCCGTCCTGCTCTCAGTCTATTTCTCTCTGTTATCAGCCATTCCCCATCTCGTTGTCAGTCTATTCTCTCTGTTATCAGCCATTCCCCATCCCGCTGTCAGTCTATTCTCTCTGTTATCAGCCATTCCCCATCCCGCTGTCAGTCTATTTCTCTCTGTTATCAGCCAATCCCCGTCCTGCTGTCAGTCTATTTTCTCTGTTATCAGCCATTCCTCTGTCCTGCTGTCAGTCTATTCTCTCTGTTATCAGCCATTCCCCCGTCCTGTTGTCAGTCTATTTCTCTCTGTTATCAGCCATTCCCCTGTCCTGCTGTCAGTCTATTCACTCTGCTATCAGCCATTCCCCTGTTCTGCTGTCAGTCTATTCTCTCTGTTATCAGCCATTCCCCTGTCCTTCTGGCAGTCTATTTCTCTCTGTTATCAGCCATTTCCCGTCCTGCTCTCAGTCTATTTCTCTCTGTTATCAGCCATTCCCCATCTCGCTGTCAGTCTATTCTCTCTGTTATCAGCCATTCCCCATCCCGCTGTCAGTCTATTCTCTCTGTTATCAGCCATTCCCCATCCCGCTGTCAGTCTATTTCTCTCTGTTATCAGCCATTCCCTGTCCTGCTGTCAGTCTATTTCTCTCTGTTAACAGCCATTCCCCGTCCCGCTGTCAGTCTATTTCTCTCTGTTATCAGCCATTCCCTGTCCTGCTGTCAGTCTATTTCTCTCTGTTATCAGCCATTTCCCGTCCTGCTCTCAGTCTATTTCTCTCTGTTATCAGCCATTCTCCTGTCCTGCTGTCAGTCTATTTTTCTCTTTTATCAGCCATTCCCCCGTCCTGCTGTCAGTCTATTCTCTCTGTTATCAGCCATTCCCCCGTCCTGTTGTCAGTCTATTTCTCTCTATCAGCCATTCCCCATCCTGCTGTCAGTCTATTTCTTTCTGTTATCAGCCATTCCCCTGTCCTGCTGTCAGTCTTTTTCTCTCTGTTATCAGCCAATCCCCGTCCTGCTGTCAGTTTATTTCTCTCTGTTATCAGCCATTCCCCTGTCCTGCTGTTAGTCTATTTCTCTCTGTTAATAGCCATTCCCCATCCCGCTGTCAGTCTATTTCTCTCTGTTATCAGCCATTCCCCGTCCTGCTGTCAGTCTATTTCTCTCTGTTATCAGCCATTCTCCGTCCTGCTGTCAGGCTATTTATCCCTGTTATCAGCCATTCCCCCGTCATGCTGTCAGTCTATTCTCTCTGTTATCAGCCATTCCCTGTCCTGCTGTCAGTCTATTTCTCTCTGTTATCAGCCATTCCCCGTCCTGCTGTCAGTCTATTTCTCTCTGTTATCAGCCATTCCCTCGTCCTGCTCTCAGTCTATTTCTCTCTGTTATCAGCCATTCCCCGTCCTGCTGTCTGTCTATTCTCTCTGTTATCAGCCATTCCCCATCCCGCTGTCAGTCTATTTCTCTCTGTTATCAGCCATTCCCCATCTTGCTGTCCGTCTATTTCTCTTTTATCAGCCATTCTCCTGTCCTGCTGTCAGTCTATTCTCTCTGTTATCAGCCATTCCCCTGTCCTGTGTTCAGTCTATTTCTCTATGTTATCAACCATTCCCCTGTCCTGCTGTCAGTCTATTCTCTCTGTTATCAGCCATTCCCCATCCCGCTGTCAGTCTATTTCTCTCTATCAGCCATTCTCCTGTCCTGCTGTCAGTCTATTTCTCTCTTTTATCAGCCAATCCCCGTCCTGCTGTCAGTCTATTTTCTCTGTTATCAGCCATTCCTCTGTCCTGCTGTCAGTCTATTCTCTCTGTTATCAGCCATTCCCCCGTCCTGTTGTCAGTCTATTTCTCTCTGTTATCAGCCATTCCCCTGTCCTGCTGTCAGTCTATTCACTCTGCTATCAGCCATTCCCCTGTTCTGCTGTCAGTCTATTCTCTCTGTTATCAGCCATTCCCCTGTCCTTCTGGCAGTCTATTTCTCTCTGTTATCAGCCAATCCCGGTCCTGCTGTCAGTCTATTTCTCTCTGTTATCAGCCATTCCCCCTTACTGCTGTCAGTCTATTTCTCTCTGTTTTCAGCCATTCCCCGTCCTGCTGTCAGTCTATTTCTCTCTGTTATCAGCCATTCCCTCGTCCTGCTCTCAGTCTATTTCTCTCTGTTATCAGCCATTCCCCGTCCTGCTGTCTATTCTCTCTGTTATCAGCCATTCCACGTCCTGCTGTCAGTCTATTTCTCTCTGTTATCAGCCATTCCCCATCTTGCTGTCCGTCTATTTCTCTGTTATCAGCCATTCTCCTGTCCTGCTGTCAGTCTATTCTCTCTGTTATCAGCCATTCCCCTGTCCTGTGTTCAGTTTATTTCTCTCTGTTATCAACCATTCCCATGTCCTGCTGTCAGTCTATTCTCTCTGTTATCAGCCATTCCCCATCCCGCTGTCAGTCTATTTCTCTCTATCAGCCATTCTCCTGTCCTGCTGTCAGTCTATTTCTCTTTTTTATCAGCCAATCCCCGTCCTGCTGTCAGTCTATTCTCTCTGTTATCAGCCATTCCTCTGTCCTGCTGTCAGTCTATTCTCTCTGTTATCAGCCATTCCCCCGTACTGTTGTCAGTCTATTTCTCTCTGTTATCAGCCATTCCCCCGTCATGCTGTCAGTCTATTCTCTCTGTTATCAGCCATTCCCTGTCCTGCTGTCAGTCTATTTCTCTCTGTTATCAGCCATTCCCCGTCCTGCTGTCAGTCTATTTCTCTCTGTTATCAGCCATTCCCTCGTCCTGCTCTCAGTCTATTTCTCTCTGTTATCAGCCATTCCCCGTCCTGCTGTCTGTCTATTCTCTCTGTTATCAGCCATTCCCCATCCCGCTGTCAGTCTATTTCTCTCTGTTATCAGCCATTCCCCATCTTGCTGTCCGTCTATTTCTCTTTTATCAGCCATTCTCCTGTCCTGCTGTCAGTCTATTCTCTCTGTTATCAGCCATTCCCCTGTCCTGTGTTCAGTCTATTTCTCTATGTTATCAACCATTCCCCTGTCCTGCTGTCAGTCTATTCTCTCTGTTATCAGCCATTCCCCATCCCGCTGTCAGTCTATTTCTCTCTATCAGCCATTCTCCTGTCCTGCTGTCAGTCTATTTCTCTCTTTTATCAGCCAATCCCCGTCCTGCTGTCAGTCTATTTTCTCTGTTATCAGCCATTCCTCTGTCCTGCTGTCAGTCTATTCTCTCTGTTATCAGCCATTCCCCCGTCCTGTTGTCAGTCTATTTCTCTCTGTTATCAGCCATTCCCCTGTCCTGCTGTCAGTCTATTCACTCTGCTATCAGCCATTCCCCTGTTCTGCTGTCAGTCTATTCTCTCTGTTATCAGCCATTCCCCTGTCCTTCTGGCAGTCTATTTCTCTCTGTTATCAGCCAATCCCGGTCCTGCTGTCAGTCTATTTCTCTCTGTTATCAGCCATTCCCCCTTACTGCTGTCAGTCTATTTCTCTCTGTTTTCAGCCATTCCCCGTCCTGCTGTCAGTCTATTTCTCTCTGTTATCAGCCATTCCCTCGTCCTGCTCTCAGTCTATTTCTCTCTGTTATCAGCCATTCCCCGTCCTGCTGTCTATTCTCTCTGTTATCAGCCATTCCACGTCCTGCTGTCAGTCTATTTCTCTCTGTTATCAGCCATTCCCCATCTTGCTGTCCGTCTATTTCTCTGTTATCAGCCATTCTCCTGTCCTGCTGTCAGTCTATTCTCTCTGTTATCAGCCATTCCCCTGTCCTGTGTTCAGTTTATTTCTCTCTGTTATCAACCATTCCCATGTCCTGCTGTCAGTCTATTCTCTCTGTTATCAGCCATTCCCCATCCCGCTGTCAGTCTATTTCTCTCTATCAGCCATTCTCCTGTCCTGCTGTCAGTCTATTTCTCTTTTTTATCAGCCAATCCCCGTCCTGCTGTCAGTCTATTCTCTCTGTTATCAGCCATTCCTCTGTCCTGCTGTCAGTCTATTCTCTCTGTTATCAGCCATTCCCCCGTACTGTTGTCAGTCTATTTCTCTCTGTTATCAGCCATTCCCCTGTCCTGCTGTCAGTCTATTCTCTCTGTTATCAGCCATTCCCCTGTCCTTCTGGCAGTCTATTTCTCTCTGTTATCAGCCAATCCCGGTCCTGCTGTCAGTCTATTTCTCTCTGTTATCAGCCATTCCCCCTTACTGCTGTCAGTCTATTTCTCTCTGTTTTCAGCCATTCCCCGTCCTGCTGTCAGTCTATTTCTCTCTGTTATCAGCCAATCTCGTCCTGCTGTCAGTCTATTTCTCTCTGTTATCAGCCATTCCCCATGCCGCTGTCAGTCTATTTCTCTCTGTTATCAGCCATTCCCCCGTCCTGCTGTCAGTCTATTTCTCTCTGTTATCAGCCATTCCCCCGTCCTGCTGTCAGTCTATTTCTCTCTGTTATCAGCCATTCCCCTATTCTGCTGTCAGTCTATTCTCTCTGTTATCAGCCATTCCCCTGTCCTTCTGGCAGTCTATTTCTCTCTGTTATCAGCCAATCCCGGTCCTGCTGTCAGTCTATTTCTCTCTGTTATCAGCCATTCACCCTTACTGCTGTCAGTCTATTTCTCTCTGTTTTCAGCCATTCCCCGTCCTGCTGTCAGTCTTTTTCTCTCTGCTATCAGCCATTCCCCTGTCCTGCTGTCAGTCTATTTCTCTCTGAAATCAGCCAATCTCGTCCTGCTGTCAGTCTATTTCTCTCTGTTATCAGCCATTCCCCATGCCGCTGTCAGTCTATTTCTCTCTGTTATCAGCCATTCCCTCGTCCTGCTGTCAGTTTATTTCTCTCTGTTATCAGCCATTCCCCCGTCCTGCTGTCAGTCTATTTCTCTCTGTTATCAGCCATTCCCCTGTCCTGCTGTCAGTCTATTTCTCTCTGTTAACAGCCAATCCCCATCCTGCTGTCAGTCTATTTCTCTCTGTTATCAGCCATTCCCCCGTCCTGCTGTCAGTCTATTTCTCTCTGTTATCAGCCATTCCCCATCCCGCTGTCAGTCTATTTCTCTGTTATCAGCCATTCCCCATCCCGCTGTCAGTCTATTTCTCTCTGTTATCAGCCATTCCCCATCTTGCTGTCAGTCTATTTCTCTGTTATCAGCCATTCCCCTGTCCTGCTGTCAGTCTTTTTCTCTCTGTTAACAGCCATTCCCCATCCCGCTGTCAGTCTATTTCTCTCTGTTATCAGCCATTCCCTGTCCTGCTGTCAGTCTTTTTCTCTCTCTTATCAGCCATTCCACGTCCTGCTGTCAGTCTATTTCTCTCTGTTATCAGCCATTCCCCGTCCTGCTGTCTGTCTATTTCTCTCTGTTATCAGCCATTCCCCCGTCCTGCTGTCAGTCTATTTCTCTCTGTTATCAGCCATTCCCTTGTCCTGCTCTCAGTCTATTTCTCTCTGTTATCAGCCATTCCCCATCCCGCTGTCAGTCTATTCTCTCTGTTATCAGCCATTCCCCATCCCGCTGTCAGTCTATTCTCTCTGTTATCAGCCATTCCCCATCCCGCTGTCAGTCTATTTCTCTCTGTTATCAGCCATTCTCCTGTCCTGCTGTCAGTCTATTTTTCTCTTTTATCAGCCATTCCCCCGTCCTGCTGTCAGTCTATTCTCTCTGTTATCAGCCATTCCCCCGTCCTGTTGTCAGTCTATTTCTCTCTATCAGCCATTCCCCATCCTGCTGTCAGTCTATTTCTTTCTGTTATCAGCCATTCCCCTGTCCTGCTGTCAGTCTTTTTCTCTCTGTTATCAGCCAATCCCCGTCCTGCTGTCAGTCTATTGCTCTCTGTTATCAGCCATTCTCCGTCCTGCTGTCAGTCTATTTCTCTCTGTTATCAGCCATTCCCCGTCCTGCTGTCAGTCTATTTCTCTCTGTTATCAGCCATTCCCCGTCCTGCTGTCAGTCTATTTCTCTCTGTTATCAGCCATTCCCTCGTCCTGCTCTCAGTCTATTTCTCTCTGTTATCAGCCATTCCCCGTCCTGCTGTCTGTCTATTCTCTCTGTTTCAGCCATTCCCCATCCCGCTGTCAGTCTATTTCTCTCTGTTATCAGCCATTCCCCATCTTGCTGTCCGTCTATTTCTCTTTTATCAGCCATTCTCCTGTCCCGCTGTCAGTCTATTCTCTCTGTTATCAGCCATTCCCCTGTCCTGTGTTCAGTCTGTTTCTCTCTGTTATCAACCATTCCCCTGTCCTGCTGTCAGTCTATTCTCTCTGTTATCAGCCATTCCCCATCCCGCTGTCAGTCTATTTCTCTCTATCAGCCATTCTCCTGTCCTGCTGTCAGTCTATTTCTCTCTTTTATCAGCCAATCCCCGTCCTGCTGTCAGTCTATTCTCTCTGTTATCAGCCATTCCTCTGTCCTGCTGTCAGTCTATTCTCTCTGTTATCAGCCATTCCCCCATCCTGCTGTCAGTCTATTCTCTCTGATATCAGCCATTCCCCCGTCCTGTTGTCAGTCTATATCTCTCTGTTATCAGCCATTCCCCTGTTCTGCTGTCAGTCTATTCTCTCTGTTATCAGCCATTCCCCTGTCCTTCTGGCAGTCTATTTCTCTTTGTTATCAGCCAATCCCGATCCTGCTGTCTGTCTATTTCTCTCTGTTATCAGCCATTCCCCCTTACTGCTGTCAGTCTATTTCTCTCTGTTTTCAGCCATTCCCCGTCCTGCTGTCAGTCTATTTCTCTCTGTTATCAGCCATTCCCCCGTCCTGCTGTCAGTCTATTTCTCTCTGTTATCAGCCATTCCCCCGTCCTGCTGTCAGTCTATTTCTCTCTGTTATCAGCCATTCCCCTGTCCTGCTGTCAGTCTATTTCTCTCTGTTAACAGCCAATCCCCATCCTGCTGTCAGTCTATTTCTCTCTGTTATCAGCCATTCCCCCGTCCTGCTGTCAGTCTATTTCTCTCTGTTATCAGCCATTCCCCATCCCGCTGTCTGTCTATTTCTCTGTTATCAGCCATTCCCCATCCCGCTGTCAGTCTATTTCTCTCTGTTATCAGCCATTCCCCATCTTACTGTCAGTCTGTTTCTCTGTTATCAGCCATTCCCCTGTCCTGCTGTCAGTCTATTTCTCTCTGTTAACAGCCATTCCCCATCCCGCTGTCAGTCTATTTCTCTCTGTTATCAGCCATTCCCTGTCCTGCTGTCAGTCTATTTCTCTCTGTTATCAGCCATTCCCCATCCCGCTGTCAGTCTATTTCTCTCTGTTATCAGCCATTCTCCTGTCCTGCTGTCAGTCTATTTTTCTCTTTTATCAGCCATTCCCCCGTCCTGCTGTCAGTCTATTCTCTCTGTTATCAGCCATTCCCCCGTCCTGTTGTCAGTCTATTTCTCTCTATCAGCCATTCCCCATCCTGCTGTCAGTCTATTTCTTTCTGTTATCAGCCATTCCCCTGTCCTGCTGTCAGTCTTTTTCTCTCTGTTATCAGCCAATCCCCGTCCTGCTGTCATTTTATTTCTCTCTTTTATCAGCCATTCCCCTGTCCTGCTGTTAGTCTATTTCTCTCTGTTAATAGCCATTCCCCATCCCGCTGTCAGTCTATTTCTCTCTGTTATCAGCCATTCCCCGTCCTGCTGTCAGTCTATTTCTCTCTGTTATCAGCCATTCTCCGTCCTGCTGTCAGGCTATTTATCCCTGTTATCAGCCATTCCCCCGTCATGCTGTCAGTCTATTCTCTCTGTTATCAGCCATTCCCTGTCCTGCTGTCAGTCTATTTCTCTCTGTTATCAGCCATTCCCTCGTCCTGCTCTCAGTCTATTTCTCTCTGTTATCAGCCATTCCCCGTCCTGCTGTCTGTCTATTCTCTCTGTTATCAGCCATTCCCCATCCCGCTGTCAGTCTATTGCTCTCTGTTATCAGCCATTCCCCATCTTGCTGTCCGTCTATTTCTCTTTTATCAGCCATTCTCCTGTCCTGCTGTCAGTCTATTCTCTCTGTTATCAGCCATTCCCCTGTCCTGTGTTCAGTCTATTTCTCTCTGTTATCAACCATTCCCCTGTCCTGCTGTCAGTCTATTCTCTCTGTTATCAGCCATTCCCCATCCCGCTGTCAGTCTATTTCTCTCTATCAGCCATTCTCCTGTCCTGCTGTCAGTCTATTTCTCTCTTTTATCAGCCAATCCCCGTCCTGCTGTCAGTCTATTCTCTCTGTTATCAGCCATTCCTCTGTCCTGCTGTCAGTCTATTCTCTCTATTATCAGCCATTCCCCCGTCCTATTGTCAGTCTATTTCTCTCTGTTATCAGCCATTCCCCTGTCCTGCTGTCAGTCTATTCACTCTGCTATCAGCCATTCCCCTGTTCTGCTGTCAGTCTATTCTCTCTGTTATCAGCCATTCCCCTGTCCTTCTGGCAGTCTATTTCTCTCTGTTATCAGCCAATCCCGGTTCTGCTGTCAGTCTATTTCTCTCTGTTATCAGCCATTCCCCCTTACTGCTGTCAGTCTATTTCTCTCTGTTTTCAGCCATTCCCCGTCCTGCTGTCAGTCTATTTCTCTCTGTTATCAGCCATTCCCTCGTCCTGCTCTCAGTCTATTTCTCTCTGTTATCAGCCATTCCCCGTCCTGCTGTTTATTCTCTCTGTTATCAGCCATTCCACGTCCTGCTGTCAGTCTATTTCTCTCTGTTATCAGCCATTCCCCATCTTGCTGTCCGTCTATTTCTCTGTTATCAGCCATTCTCCTGTCCTGCTGTCAGTCTATTCTCTCTGTTATCAGCCATTCCCCTGTCCTGTGTTCAGTTTATTTCTCTCTGTTATCAACCATTCCCATGTCCTGCTGTCAGTCTATACTCTCTGTTATCAGCCATTCCCCATCCCGCTGTCAGTCTATTTCTCTCTATCAGCCATTCTCCTGTCCTGCTGTCAGTCTATTTCTCTCTTTTATCAGCCAATCCCCGTCCTGCTGTCAGTCTATTCTCTCTGTTATCAGCCATTCCTCTGTCCTGCTGTCAGTCTATTCTCTCTGTTATCAGCCATTCCCCCGTCCTGTTGTCAGTCTATTTCTCTCTGTTATCAGCCATTCCCCTGTCCTGCTGTCAGTCTATTCTCTCTGTTATCAGCCATTCCCCTGTTCTGCTGTCAGTCTATTCTCTCTGTTATCAGCCATTCCCCTGTCCTTCTGGCAGTCTATTTTTCTCTGTTATCAGCCAATCCCGGTCCTGCTGTCAGTCTATTTCTCTCTGTTATCAGCCATTCCCCCTTACTGCTGTCAGTCTATTTCTCTCTGTTTTCAGCCATTCCCCGTCCTGCTGTCAGTCTATTTCTCTCTGTTATCAGCCAATCTCGTCCTGCTGTCAGTCTATTTCTCTCTGTTATCAGCCATTCCCCATGCCGCTGTCAGTCTATTTCTCTCTGTTATCAGCCATTCCCCCGTCCTGCTGTCAGTCTATTTCTCTCTGTTATCAGCCATTCCCCATGCCGCTGTCAGTCTATTTCTCTCTGTTATCAGCCATTCCCCCGTCCTGCTGTCAGTCTATTTCTCTCTGTTATCAGCCATTCCCCTATTCTGCTGTCAGTCTATTTCTCTCTGTTATCAGCCATTCCCCGTCCTGCTGTCTATTCTCTCTGTTATCAGCCATTCCACGTCCTGCTGTCAGTCTATTTCTCTCTGTTATCAGCCATTCCCCATCTTGCTGTCCGTCTATTTCTCTGTTATCAGCCATTCTCCTGTCCTGCTGTCAGTCTATTCTCTCTGTTATCAGCCATTCCCCTGTCCTGTGTTCAGTTTATTTCTCTCTGTTATCAACCATTCCCATGTCTTGCTGTCAGTCTATTCTCTCTGTTATCAGCCATTCCCCATCCCGCTGTCAGTCTATTTCTCTCTATCAGCCATTCTCCTGTCCTGCTGTCAGTCTATTTCTCTTTTTTATCAGCCAATCCCGTCCTGCTGTCAGTCTATTCTCTCTGTTATCAGCCATTCCTCTGTCCTGCTGTCAGTCTATTCTCTCTGTTATCAGCCATTCCCCCGTCCTGTTGTCAGTCTATTTCTCTCTGTTATCAGCCATTCCCCTGTCCTGCTGTCAGTCTATTCTCTCTGTTATCAGCCATTCCCCCTTACTGCTGTCAGTCTATTTCTCTCTGTTTTCAGCCATTCCCCGTCCTGCTGTCAGTCTATTTCTCTCTGTTATCAGCCAATCTCGTCCTGCTGTCAGTCTATTTCTCTCTGTTATCAGCCATTCCCCATGCCGCTGTCAGTCTATTTCTCTCTGTTATCAGCCATTCCCCCGTCCTGCTGTCAGTCTATTTCTCTCTGTTATCAGCCATTCCCCCGTCCTGCTGTCAGTCTATTTCTCTCTGTTATCAGCCATTCCCCTATTCTGCTGTCAGTCTATTCTCTCTGTTATCAGCCATTCCCCTGTCCTTCTGGCAGTCTATTTCTCTCTGTTATCAGCCAATCCCGGTCCTGCTGTCAGTCTATTTCTCTCTGTTATCAGCCATTCCCCCTTACTGCTGTCAGTCTATTTCTCTCTGTTTTCAGCCATTCCCCGTCCTGCTGTCAGTCTTTTTCTCTCTGCTATCAGCCATTCCCCTGTCCTGCTGTCAGTCTATTTCTCTCTGTTATCAGCCAATCTCGTCCTGCTGTCAGTCTATTTCTCTCTGTTATCAGCCATTCCCCATGCCGCTGTCAGTCTATTTCTCTCTGTTATCAGCCATTCCCCCGTCCTGCTGTCAGTTTATTTCTCTCTGTTATCAGCCATTCCCCCGTCCTGCTGTCAGTCTATTTCTCTCTGTTATCAGCCATTCCCCTGTCCTGCTGTCAGTCTATTTCTCTCTGTTAACAGCCAATCCCCATCCTGCTGTCAGTCTATTTCTCTCTGTTATCAGCCATTCCCCCGTCCTGCTGTCAGTCTATTTCTCTCTGTTATCAGCCATTCCCCATCCCGCTGTCAGTCTATT
This sequence comes from Ranitomeya imitator, assembly GCF_032444005.1. Taxonomy (NCBI): domain Eukaryota; kingdom Metazoa; phylum Chordata; class Amphibia; order Anura; family Dendrobatidae; genus Ranitomeya; species Ranitomeya imitator. The sequence goes on along the minus strand of NC_091282.1, from coordinate 560,948,901 downwards.
TCTCTGTTATCAGCCATTCCCCATCCCGCTGTCAGTCTATTTCTCTCTGTTATCAGCCATTCCCCATCTTGCTGTCAGTCTATTTCTCTGTTATCAGCCATTCCCCTGTCCTGCTGTCAGTCTTTTTCTCTCTGTTAACAGCCATTCCCCATCCCGCTGTCAGTCTATTTCTCTCTGTTATCAGCCATTCCCTGTCCTGCTGTCAGTCTTTTTCTCTCTCTTATCAGCCATTCCACGTCCTGCTGTCAGTCTATTTCTCTCTGTTATCAGCCATTCCCCGTCCTGCTGTCTGTCTATTTCTCTCTGTTATCAGCCATTCCCCCGTCCTGCTGTCAGTCTATTTCTCTCTGTTATCAGCCATTCCCTTGTCCTGCTCTCAGTCTATTTCTCTCTGTTATCAGCCATTCCCCATCCCGCTGTCAGTCTATTCTCTCTGTTATCAGCCATTCCCCATCCCGCTGTCAGTCTATTCTCTCTGTTATCAGCCATTCCCCATCCCGCTGTCAGTCTATTTCTCTCTGTTATCAGCCATTCTCCTGTCCTGCTGTCAGTCTATTTTTCTCTTTTATCAGCCATTCCCCCGTCCTGCTGTCAGTCTATTCTCTCTGTTATCAGCCATTCCCCCGTCCTGTTGTCAGTCTATTTCTCTCTATCAGCCATTCCCCATCCTGCTGTCAGTCTATTTCTTTCTGTTATCAGCCATTCCCCTGTCCTGCTGTCAGTCTTTTTCTCTCTGTTATCAGCCAATCCCCGTCCTGCTGTCAGTCTATTGCTCTCTGTTATCAGCCATTCTCCGTCCTGCTGTCAGTCTATTTCTCTCTGTTATCAGCCATTCCCCGTCCTGCTGTCAGTCTATTTCTCTCTGTTATCAGCCATTCCCCGTCCTGCTGTCAGTCTATTTCTCTCTGTTATCAGCCATTCCCTCGTCCTGCTCTCAGTCTATTTCTCTCTGTTATCAGCCATTCCCCGTCCTGCTGTCTGTCTATTCTCTCTGTTTCAGCCATTCCCCATCCCGCTGTCAGTCTATTTCTCTCTGTTATCAGCCATTCCCCATCTTGCTGTCCGTCTATTTCTCTTTTATCAGCCATTCTCCTGTCCCGCTGTCAGTCTATTCTCTCTGTTATCAGCCATTCCCCTGTCCTGTGTTCAGTCTGTTTCTCTCTGTTATCAACCATTCCCCTGTCCTGCTGTCAGTCTATTCTCTCTGTTATCAGCCATTCCCCATCCCGCTGTCAGTCTATTTCTCTCTACCAGCCATTCTCCTGTCCTGCTGTCAGTCTATTTCTCTCTTTTATCAGCCAATCCCCGTCCTGCTGTCAGTCTATTCTCTCTGTTATCAGCCATTCCTCTGTCCTGCTGTCAGTCTATTCTCTCTATTATCAGCCATTCCCCCGTCCTATTGTCAGTCTATTTCTCTCTGTTATCAGCCATTCCCCTGTCCTGCTGTCAGTCTATTCACTCTGCTATCAGCCATTCCCCTGTTCTGCTGTCAGTCTATTCTCTCTGTTATCAGCCATTCCCCTGTCCTTCTGGCAGTCTATTTCTCTCTGTTATCAGCCAATCCCGGTCCTGCTGTCAGTCTATTTCTCTCTGTTATCAGCCATTCCCCCTTACTGCTGTCAGTCTATTTCTCTCTGTTTTCAGCCATTCCCCGTCCTGCTGTCAGTCTATTTCTCTCTGTTATCAGCCATTCCCTCGTCCTGCTCTCAGTCTATTTCTCTCTGTTATCAGCCATTCCCCGTCCTGCTGTCTATTCTCTCTGTTATCAGCCATTCCACGTCCTGCTGTCAGTCTATTTCTCTCTGTTATCAGCCATTCCCCATCTTGCTGTCCGTCTATTTCTCTGTTATCAGCCATTCTCCTGTCCTGCTGTCAGTCTATTCTCTCTGTTATCAGCCATTCCCCTGTCCTGTGTTCAGTTTATTTCTCTCTGTTATCAACCATTCCCATGTCCTGCTGTCAGTCTATACTCTCTGTTATCAGCCATTCCCCATCCCGCTGTCAGTCTATTTCTCTCTATCAGCCATTCTCCTGTCCTGCTGTCAGTCTATTTCTCTCTTTTATCAGCCAATCCCCGTCCTGCTGTCAGTCTATTCTCTCTGTTATCAGCCATTCCTCTGTCCTGCTGTCAGTCTATTCTCTCTGTTATCAGCCATTCCCCCGTCCTGTTGTCAGTCTATTTCTCTCTGTTATCAGCCATTCCCCTGTCCTGCTGTCAGTCTATTCTCTCTGTTATCAGCCATTCCCCTGTTCTGCTGTCAGTCTATTCTCTCTGTTATCAGCCATTCCCCTGTCCTTCTGGCAGTCTATTTCTCTCTGTTATCAGCCAATCCCGGTCCTGCTGTCAGTCTATTTCTCTCTGTTATCAGCCATTCCCCCTTACTGCTGTCAGTCTATTTCTCTCTGTTTTCAGCCATTCCCCGTCCTGCTGTCAGTCTATTTCTCTCTGTTATCAGCCAATCTCGTCCTGCTGTCAGTCTATTTCTCTCTGTTATCAGCCATTCCCCATGCCGCTGTCAGTCTATTTCTCTCTGTTATCAGCCATTCTCCCGTCCTGCTGTCAGTCTATTTCTCTCTGTTATCAGCCATTCCCCTATTCTGCTGTCAGTCTATTCTCTCTGTTATCAGCCATTCCCCTGTCCTTCTGGCAGTCTATTTCTCTCTGTTATCAGCCAATCCCGGTCCTGCTGTCAGTCTATTTCTCTCTGTTATCAGCCATTCCCCCTTACTGCTGTCAGTCTATTTCTCTCTGTTTTCAGCCATTCCCCGTCCTGCTGTCAGTCTTTTTCTCTCTGCTATCAGCCATTCCCCTGTCCTGCTGTCAGTCTATTTCTCTCTGTTATCAGCCAATCTCGTCCTGCTGTCAGTCTATTTCTCTCTGTTATCAGCCATTCCCCATGCCACTGTCAGTCTATTTCTCTCTGTTATCAGCCATTCCCCCGTCCTGCTGTCAGTTTATTTCTCTCTGTTATCAGCCATTCCCCCGTCCTGCTGTCAGTCTATTTCTCTCTGTTATCAGCCATTCCCCTGTCCTGCTGTCAGTCTATTTCTCTCTGTTAACAGCCAATCCCCATCCTGCTGTCAGTCTATTTCTCTCTGTTATCAGCCATTCCCCCGTCCTGCTGTCAGTCTATTTCTCTCTGTTATCAGCCATTCCCCATCCCGCTGTCAGTCTATTTCTCTGTTATCAGCCATTCCCCATCCCGCTGTCAGTCTATTTCTCTCTGTTATCAGCCATTCCCCATCTTGCTGTCAGTCTATTTCTCTGTTATCAGCCATTCCCCTGTCCTGCTGTCAGTCTTTTTCTCTCTGTTAACAGCCATTCCCCATCCCGCTGTCAGTCTATTTCTCTCTGTTATCAGCCATTCCCTGTCCTGCTGTCAGTCTATTTCTCTCTCTTATCAGCCATTCCACGTCCTGCTGTCAGTCTATTTCTCTCTGTTATCAGCCATTCTCCTGTCCTGCTGTCAGTCTATTTTTCTCTTTTATCAGCCATTCCCCCGTCCTGCTGTCAGTCTATTCTCTCTGTTATCAGCCATTCCCCCGTCCTGTTGTCAGTCAATTTCTCTCTATCAGCCATTCCCCATCCTGCTGTCAGTCTATTTCTTTCTGTTATCAGCCATTCCCCTGTCCTGCTGTCAGTCTTTTTCTCTCTGTTATCAGCCAATCCCCGTCCTGCTGTCAGTCTATTGCTCTCTGTTATCAGCCATTCTCCGTCCTGCTGTCAGTCTATTTCTCTCTGTTATCAGCCATTCCCCGTCCTGCCGTCAGTCTATTTCTCTCTGTTATCAGCCATTCCCCGTCCTGCTGTCAGTCTATTTCTCTCTGTTATCAGCCATTCCCTCGTCCTGCTCTCAGTCTATTTCTCTCTGTTATCAGCCATTCCCCGTCCTGCTGTCTGTCTATTCTCTCTGTTATCAGCCATTCCCCATCCCGCTGTCAGTCTATTTCTCTCTGTTATCAGCCATTCCCCATCTTGCTGTCCGTCTATTTCTCTTTTATCAGCCATTCTCCTGTCCCGCTGTCAGTCTATTCTCTCTGTTATCAGCCATTCCCCTGTCCTGTGTTCAGTCTGTTTCTCTCTGTTATCAACCATTCCCCTGTCCTGCTGTCAGTCTATTCTCTCTGTTATCAGCCATTCCCCATCCCACTGTCAGTCTATTTCTCTCTATCAGCCATTCTCCTGTCCTGCTGTCAGTCTATTTCTCTCTTTTATCAGCCAATCCCCGTCCTGCTGTCAGTCTATTCTCTCTGTTATCAGCCATTCCTCTGTCCTGCTGTCAGTCTATTCTCTCTGTTATCAGCCATTCCCCCATCCTGCTGTCAGTCTATTCTCTCTGATATCAGCCATTCCCCCGTCCTGTTGTCAGTCTATATCTCTCTGTTATCAGCCATTCCCCTGTTCTGCTGTCAGTCTATTCTCTCTGTTATCAGCCATTCCCCTGTCCTTCTGGCAGTCTATTTCTCTTTGTTATCAGCCAATCCCGGTCCTGCTGTCAGTCTATTTCTCTCTGTTATCAGCCATTCCCCCTTACTGCTGTCAGTCTATTTCTCTCTGTTTTCAGCCATTCCCCGTCCTGCTGTCAGTCTATTTCTCTCTGTTATCAGCCATTCCCCCGTCCTGCTGTCAGTCTATTTCTCTCTGTTATCAGCCATTCCCCTGTCCTGCTGTCAGTCTATTTCTCTCTGTTAACAGCCAATCCCCATCCTGCTGTCAGTCTATTTCTCTCTGTTATCAGCCATTCCCCCGTCCTGCTGTCAGTCTATTTCTCTCTGTTATCAGCCATTCCCCCGTCCTGCTGTCAGTCTATTTCTCTCTGTTATCAGCCATTCCCCATCCCGCTGTCAGTCTATTTCTCTGTTATCAGCCATTCCCCATCCCGCTGTCAGTCTATTTCTCTCTGTTATCAGCCATTCCCCATCTTACTGTCAGTCTGTTTCTCTGTTATCAGCCATTCCCCTGTCCTGCTGTCAGTCTATTTCTCTCTGTTAACAGCCATTCCCCATCCCGCTGTCAGTCTATTTCTCTCTGTTATCAGCCATTCCCTGTCCTGCTGTCAGTCTATTTCTCTCTCTTATCAGCCATTCCCCGTCCTGCTGTCAGTCTATTTCTCTCTGTTATCAGCCATTCGCCATCCTGCTGTCTGTCTATTTCTCTCTGTTATCAGCCATTCCCCCGTCCTGCTGTCAGTCTATTTCTCTCTGTTATCAGCCATTCCCTTGTCCTGCTCTCAGTCTATATCTCTCTGTTATCAGCCATTCCCCATCCCGCTGTCAGTCTATTCTCTCTGTTATGAGCCATTCCCCATTCCGCTGTCAGTCTATTCTCTCTGTTATCAGCCATTCCCCATCCCGCTGTCAGTCTATTTCTCTCTGTTATCAGCCATTCTCCTGTCCTGCTGTCAGTCTATTCTCTCTGTTATCAGCCATTCCCCTGTCCTGTGTTCAGTCTATTTCTCTCTGTTATCAACCATTCCCCATCCCGCTGTCAGTCTATTTCTCTCTGTTATCAGCCATTCTCCTGTCCTGCTGTCAGTCTATTTCTCTCTGTTATCAGCCATTCCCCGTCCTGCTGTCAGTCTATTCTCTCTGTTATCAGCCATTCCTCTGTCCTGCTGTCAGTCTATTCTCTCTGTTATCAGCCATTCCCCAGTCCTGCTGTCAGTCTATTCTCTCTGTTATCAGCCATTCCCCGTCCTGCTGTCAGTCTATTATCTCTGTTATCAGCCATTCCCCCGTCCTGTTGTCAGTCTATTTCTCTCTATCAGCCATTCCCCATCCTGCTGTCAGTCTATTTCTATCTGTTATCAGCCATTCCCCAGTCCTGCTGCCAGTCTATGTCTCTCTGTTATCAGCCATTCCCCATCCCGCTGTCAGTCTATTTCTCTCTGTTATCAGCCATTCCCCATCTTGTTGTCAGTCAATTTCTCTGTTATCAGCCATTCTCCTGTCCTGCTGTCAGTCTATTCTCTCTGTTATCAGCCATTCCCCTGTCCTGTGTTCAGTCTATTTCTCTCTGTTATCAGCCATTCTCCTGTCCTGCTGTCAGTCTATTTCTCTCTATTATCAGCCATTCCCCGTCCTGCTGTCAATCTATTCTCTCTGTTATTAGCCATTCCTCTGTCAAGCTGTCAGTCTATTCTCTCTGTTATCAGCCATTCCCCCGTCCTGCTGTCAGTCTATTCTCTCTGTTATCAGCCATTCCCCCGTCCTGTTGTCAGTCTATTTCTCTCTTTTATCAGCCATTCCCCGTCCTGCTGTCAGTCTATTTCTCTCTGTTATCAGCCATTCCCCGTCCTGCTGTCAGTCTATTCTCTCTGTTATCAGCCATTCCCCATCCCGCTGTCAGTCTATTTCTCTCTGTTATCAGCCATTCCCAATCTTGCTGTCAGTCTATTTCTCTGTTATCAGCCATTCTCCTGTCCTGCTGTCAGTCTATTCTCTCTGTTATCAGCCATTCCCCTGTCCTGCTGTCAGTCTATTCTCTGTTATCAGCCATTCCCCATCCCGCTGTCAGTCTATTTCTCTCTGTTATCAGCCATTCCCCATCTTGCTGTCAGTCTATTTCTCTCTGTTATCAGCCATTCCCTGTCCTGCTGTCAGTCTATTCTCTCTGTTATCAGCCATTCCCCTGTCCTGTGTTCAGTCTATTTCTCTCTGTTATCAGCCATTCCCCTGTCCTGCTGTCAGTCTATTCTCTCTGTTATCAGCCATTCCCCATCCCGCTGTCAGTCTATTTCTCTTTTATCAGCCAATCCCCATCCTGCTGTCAGTCTATTCTCTCTGTTATCAGCCATTCCCCTGTCCTGCTGTCAGTCTATTCTCTCTGTTATCAGCCAATCCCCGTCCTGTTGTCAGTCTATTCTCTCTGTTATCAGCCATTCCCCTGTCCTGCTGTCAGTCTATTCTCTCTATCAGCCATTCCCCCGTCCTGCTGTCAGTCTATTCTCTCTGTTATCAGCCATTCCCCCATCCTGTTGTCAGTTTATTTCTCTCTATCAGCCATTCCCCATCCTGCTGTCAGTCTATTTCTATCTGTTATCAGCCATTCCCCTGTCCTGCTGCCAGTCTATTTCTCTCTGTTATCAGCCATTCCCCTGTCCTGCTGTCAGTCTATTTCTCTCTGTTATCAGCCAATCCCCGTCCTGCTGTCAGTCTATTGCTCTCTGTTATCAGCCATTTCCCCGTCCTGCGGTCAGTCTATTTCTCTCTGTTAACAGCCAATTCCCATCCTGCTGTCAGTCTATTCTCTCTGTTATCAGCCATTCCTCTGTCCTGCTGTCAGTCTATTGCTCTCTGTTATCAGCCATTTCCCCGTCCTGCGGTCAGTCTATTTCTCTCTGTTATCAGCCATTCCCCGTCCTGCTGTCAGTCTATTTCTCTCTGTTATCAGCCATTACCCATCCTGCTGTCAGTCTATTCTCTGTTATCAGCCATTCCCCATCCCGCTGTCAGTCTATTTCTCTCTGTTATCAGCCATTCCCCTGTCCTGCTGTCAGTCTATTCTCTCTGTTATCAGCCATTCCCCTGTTCTGCTGTCAGTCTATTCTCTCTGTTATCAGCCATTCCCCTGTCCTTCTGGCAGTCTATTTCTCTCTGTTATCAGCCAATCCCGGTCCTGCTGTCAGTCTATTTCTCTCTGTTATCAGCCATTCCCCCTTACTGCTGTCAGTCTATTTCTCTCTGTTATCAGCCATTCCCCCGTCCTGCTGTCAGTCTATTTCTCTCTGTTATCAGCCATTCCCCTGTCCTGCTGTCAGTCTATTTCTCTCTGTTAACAGCCAATCCCCATCCTGCTGTCAGTCTATTTCTCTCTGTTAACAGCCAATCCCCATCCTGCTGTCAGTCTATTTCTCTCTGTTATCAGCCATTCCCCATGCCGCTGTCAGTCTATTTCTCTCTGTTATCAGCCATTTCCCCGTCCTGCTGTCAGTCTATTTCTCTCTGTTATCAGCCATTCCCCCGTCCTGCTGTCAGTCTATTTCTCTCTGTTATCAGCCATTCCCCTGTCCTGCTGTTAGTCTATTTCTCTCTGTTAATAGCCATTCCCCATCCCGCTGTCAGTCTATTTCTCTCTGTTATCAGCCATTCCACGTCCTGCTGTCAGTCTATTTCTCTCTGTTATCAGCCATTCTCCGTCCTGCTGTCAGGCTATTTATCCCTGTTATCAGCCATTCCCCCGTCATGCTGTCAGTCTATTCTCTCTGTTATCAGCCATTCCCTGTCCTGCTGTCAGTCTATTTCTCTCTGTTATCAGCCATTCCCCGTCCTGCTGTCAGTCTATTTCTCTCTGTTATCAGCCATTCCCTCGTCCTGCTCTCAGTCTATTTCTCTCTGTTATCAGCCATTCCACGTCCTGCTGTCAGTCTATTTCTCTCTGTTATCAGCCATTCCCCATCTTGCTGTCCGTCTATTTCTCTGTTATCAGCCATTCTCCTGTCCTGCTGTCAGTCTATTCTCTCTGTTATCAGCCAATCCCCTGTCCTGTGTTCAGTCTATTTCTCTCTATCAGCCATTCTCCTGTCCTGCTGTCAGTCTATTTCTCTCTGTTATCAGCCAATCCCCTGTCCTGCTGTCAGTCTATTCTCTCTGTTATCAGCCATTCCCCATCCCGCTGTCAGTCTATTCTCTCTGTTATCAGCCATTCTCCTGTCCTGCTGTCAGTCTATTTCTCTCTTTTATCAGCCAATCCCCGTCCTGCTGTCAGTCTATTCTCTCTGTTATCAGCCATTCCTCTGTCCTGCTGTCAGTCTATTCTCTCTGTTATCAGCCATTCCCCTGTCCTGTGTTCAGTCTATTTCTCTCTGTTATCAGCCATTCCCCTGTCCTGCTGTCAGTCTATTCTCTCTGTTATCAGCCATTCCCCATCCCGCTGTCAGTCTATTTCTCTTTTATCAGCCAATCCCCATTCTGCTGTCAGTCTATTCTCTCTGTTATCAGCCATTCCCCTGTCCTGCTGTCAGTCTATTCTCTCTGTTATCAGCCAATCCCCGTCCTGTTGTCAGTCTATTCTCTCTGTTATCAGCCATTCCCCTGTCCTGCTGTCAGTCTATTCTCTCTGTTATCAGCCAATCCCCGTCCTGTTGTCAGTCTATTCTCTCTGTTATCAGCCATTCCCCTGTCCTGCTGTCAGTCTATTCTCTCTGTTATCAGCCATTCCCCTGTCCTGCTGTCAGTCTATTCTCTCTGTTATCAGCCATTCCCCGTCCTGTTGTCAGTTTATTTCTCTCTATCAGCCATTCCCCATCCTGCTGTCAGTCTATTTCTATCTGTTATCAGCCATTCCCCTGTCCTGCTGCCAGTCTATTTCTCTCTGTTATCAGCCATTCCCCTGTCCTGCTGTCAGTCTATTTCTCTCTGTTATCAGCCAATCCCCGTCCTGCTGTCAGTCTATTGCTCTCTGTTATCAGCCATTTCCCCGTCCTGCGGTCAGTCTATTTCTCTCTGTTAACAGCCAATTCCCATCCTGCTGTCAGTCTATTCTCTCTGTTATCAGCCATTCCTCTGTCCTGCTGTCAGTCTATTGCTCTCTGTTATCAGCCATTTCCCCGTCCTGCGGTCAGTCTATTTCTCTCTGTTATCAGCCATTCCCCGTCCTGCTGTCAGTCTATTTCTCTCTGTTATCAGCCATTACCCATCCTGCTGTCAGTCTATTCTCTGTTATCAGCCATTCCCCATCCCGCTGTCAGTCTATTTCTCTCTGTTATCAGCCATTCTCCTGTCCTGCTGTCAGTCTATTCTCTCTGTTATCAGCCATTCCCCTGTTCTGCTGTCAGTCTATTCTCTCTGTTATCAGCCATTCCCCTGTCCTTCTGGCAGTCTATTTCTCTCTGTTATCAGCCAATCCCGGTCCTGCTGTCAGTCTATTTCTCTCTGTTATCAGCCATTCCCCCTTACTGCTGTCAGTCTATTTCTCTCTGTTATCAGCCATTCCCCCGTCCTGCTGTCAGTCTATTTCTCTCTGTTATCAGCCATTCCCCTGTCCTGCTGTCAGTCTATTTCTCTCTGTTAACAGCCAATCCCCATCCTGCTGTCAGTCTATTTCTCTCTGTTAACAGCCAATCCCCATCCTGCTGTCAGTCTATTTCTCTCTGTTATCAGCCATTCCCCATGCCGCTGTCAGTCTATTTCTCTCTGTTATCAGCCATTTCCCCGTCCTGCTGTCAGTCTATTTCTCTCTGTTATCAGCCATTCCCCCGTCCTGCTGTCAGTCTATTTCTCTCTGTTATCAGCCATTCCCCTGTCCTGCTGTTAGTCTATTTCTCTCTGTTAATAGCCATTCCCCATCCCGCTGTCAGTCTATTTCTCTCTGTTATCAGCCATTCCACGTCCTGCTGTCAGTCTATTTCTCTCTGTTATCAGCCATTCTCCGTCCTGCTGTCAGGCTATTTATCCCTGTTATCAGCCATTCCCCCGTCATGCTGTCAGTCTATTCTCTCTGTTATCAGCCATTCCCCATCCCGCTGTCAGTCTATTTCTCTTTTATCAGCCAATCCCCATCCTGCTGTCAGTCTATTCTCTCTGTTATCAGCCATTCCCCTGTCCTGCTGTCAGTCTATTCTCTCTGTTATCAGCCAATCCCCGTCCTGTTGTCAGTCTATTCTCTCTGTTATCAGCCATTCCCCTGTCCTGCTGTCAGTCTATTCTCTCTATCAGCCATTCCCCCGTCCTGCTGTCAGTCTATTCTCTCTGTTATCAGCCATTCCCCCGTCCTGTTGTCAGTTTATTTCTCTCTATCAGCCATTCCCCATCCTGCTGTCAGTCTATTTCTATCTGTTATCAGCCATTCCCCTGTCCTGCTGCCAGTCTATTTCTCTCTGTTATCAGCCATTCCCCTGTCCTGCTGTCAGTCTATTTCTCTCTGTTATCAGCCAATCCCCGTCCTGCTGTCAGTCTATTGCTCTCTGTTATCAGCCATTTCCCCGTCCTGCGGTCAGTCTATTTCTCTCTGTTAACAGCCAATTCCCATCCTGCTGTCAGTCTATTCTCTCTGTTATCAGCCATTCCTCTGTCCTGCTGTCAGTCTATTGCTCTCTGTTATCAGCCATTTCCCCGTCCTGCGGTCAGTCTATTTCTCTCTGTTATCAGCCATTCCCCGTCCTGCTGTCAGTCTATTTCTCTCTGTTATCAGCCATTACCCATCCTGCTGTCAGTCTATTCTCTGTTATCAGCCATTCCCCATCCCGCTGTCAGTCTATTTCTCCCTGTTATCAGCCATTCCCCTGTCCTGCTGTCAGTCTATTCTCTCTGTTATCAGCCATTCCCCTGTTCTGCTGTCAGTCTATTCTCTCTGTTATCAGCCATTCCCCTGTCCTTCTGGCAGTCTATTTCTCTCTGTTATCAGCCAATCCCGGTCCTGCTGTCAGTCTATTTCTCTCTGTTATCAGCCATTCCCCCTTACTGCTGTCAGTCTATTTCTCTCTGTTATCAGCCATTCCCCCGTCCTGCTGTCAGTCTATTTCTCTCTGTTAACAGCCAATCCCCATCCTGCTGTCAGTCTATTTCTCTCTGTTAACAGCCAATCCCCATCCTGCTGTCAGTCTATTTCTCTCTGTTATCAGCCATTCCCCATGCCGCTGTCAGTCTATTTCTCTCTGTTATCAGCCATTTCCCCGTCCTGCTGTCAGTCTATTTCTCTCTGTTATCAGCCATTCCCCCGTCCTGCTGTCAGTCTATTTCTCTCTGTTATCAGCCATTCCCCTGTCCTGCTGTTAGTCTATTTCTCTCTGTTAATAGCCATTCCCCATCCCGCTGTCAGTCTATTTCTCTCTGTTATCAGCCATTCCACGTCCTGCTGTCAGTCTATTTCTCTCTGTTATCAGCCATTCTCCGTCCTGCTGTCAGGCTATTTATCCCTGTTATCAGCCATTCCCCCGTCATGCTGTCAGTCTATTCTCTCTGTTATCAGCCATTCCCTGTCCTGCTGTCAGTCTATTTCTCTCTATCAGCCATTCCCCGTCCTGCTGTCAGTCTATTTCTCTCTGTTATCAGCCATTCCCTCGTCCTGCTCTCAGTCTATTTCTCTCTGTTATCAGCCATTCCACGTCCTGCTGTCAGTCTATTTCTCTCTGTTATCAGCCATTCCCCATCTTGCTGTCCGTCTATTTCTCTGTTATCAGCCTTTCTCCTGTCCTGCTGTCAGTCTATTCTCTCTGTTATCAGCCAATCCCCTGTCCTGTGTTCAGTCTATTTCTCTCTATCAGCCATTCTCCTGTCCTGCTGTCAGTCTATTTCTCTCTGTTATCAGCCAATCCCCTGTCCTGCTGTCAGTCTATTCTCTCTGTTATCAGCCATTCCCCATCCCGCTGTCAGTCTATTCTCTCTGTTATCAGCCATTCTCCTGTCCTGCTGTCAGTCTATTTCTCTCTTTTATCAGCCAATCCCCGTCCTGCTGTCAGTCTATTCTCTCTGTTATCAGCCATTCCTCTGTCCTGCTGTCAGTCTATTCTCTCTGTTATCAGCCATTTCCCCGTCCTGCTGTCAGTCTATTTCTCTCTGTTATCAGCCATTCCCCCGTCCTGCTGTCAGTCTATTTCTCTCTGTTATCAGCCATTCCCCTGTCCTGCTGTTAGTCTATTTCTCTCTGTTAATAGCCATTCCCCATCCCGCTGTCAGTCTATTTCTCTCTGTTATCAGCCATTCCACGTCCTGCTGTCAGTCTATTTCTCTCTGTTATCAGCCATTCTCCGTCCTGCTGTCAGGCTATTTATCCCTGTTATCAGCCATTCCCCCGTCATGCTGTCAGTCTATTCTCTCTGTTATCAGCCATTCCCCATCCCGCTGTCAGTCTATTTCTCTTTTATCAGCCAATCCCCATCCTGCTGTCAGTCTATTCTCTCTGTTATCAGCCATTCCCCTGTCCTGCTGTCAGTCTATTCTCTCTGTTATCAGCCAATCCCCGTCCTGTTGTCAGTCTATTCTCTCTGTTATCAGCCATTCCCCTGTCCTGCTGTCAGTCTATTCTCTCTATCAGCCATTCCCCCGTCCTGCTGTCAGTCTATTCTCTCTGTTATCAGCCATTCCCCCGTCCTGTTGTCAGTTTATTTCTCTCTATCAGCCATTCCCCATCCTGCTGTCAGTCTATTTCTATCTGTTATCAGCCATTCCCCTGTCCTGCTGCCAGTCTATTTCTCTCTGTTATCAGCCATTCCCCTGTCCTGCTGTCAGTCTATTTCTCTCTGTTATCAGCCAATCCCCGTCCTGCTGTCAGTCTATTGCTCTCTGTTATCAGCCATTTCCCCGTCCTGCGGTCAGTCTATTTCTCTCTGTTAACAGCCAATTCCCATCCTGCTGTCAGTCTATTCTCTCTGTTATCAGCCATTCCTCTGTCCTGCTGTCAGTCTATTGCTCTCTGTTATCAGCCATTTCCCCGTCCTGCGGTCAGTCTATTTCTCTCTGTTATCAGCCATTCCCCGTCCTGCTGTCAGTCTATTTCTCTCTGTTATCAGCCATTACCCATCCTGCTGTCAGTCTATTCTCTGTTATCAGCCATTCCCCATCCCGCTGTCAGTCTATTTCTCCCTGTTATCAGCCATTCCCCTGTCCTGCTGTCAGTCTATTCTCTCTGTTATCAGCCATTCCCCTGTTCTGCTGTCAGTCTATTCTCTCTGTTATCAGCCATTCCCCTGTCCTTCTGGCAGTCTATTTCTCTCTGTTATCAGCCAATCCCGGTCCTGCTGTCAGTCTATTTCTCTCTGTTATCAGCCATTCCCCCTTACTGCTGTCAGTCTATTTCTCTCTGTTATCAGCCATTCCCCCGTCCTGCTGTCAGTCTATTTCTCTCTGTTATCAGCCATTCCCCTGTCCTGCTGTCAGTCTATTTCTCTCTGTTAACAGCCAATCCCCATCCTGCTGTCAGTCTATTTCTCTCTGTTAACAGCCAATCCCCATCCTGCTGTCAGTCTATTTCTCTCTGTTATCAGCCATTCCCCATGCCGCTGTCAGTCTATTTCTCTCTGTTATCAGCCATTTCCCCGTCCTGCTGTCAGTCTATTTCTCTCTGTTATCAGCCATTCCCCCGTCCTGCTGTCAGTCTATTTCTCTCTGTTATCAGCCATTCCCCTGTCCTGCTGTTAGTCTATTTCTCTCTGTTAATAGCCATTCCCCATCCCGCTGTCAGTCTATTTCTCTCTGTTATCAGCCATTCCACGTCCTGCTGTCAGTCTATTTCTCTCTGTTATCAGCCATTCTCCGTCCTGCTGTCAGGCTATTTATCCCTGTTATCAGCCATTCCCCCGTCATGCTGTCAGTCTATTCTCTCTGTTATCAGCCATTCCCTGTCCTGCTGTCAGTCTATTTCTCTCTATCAGCCATTCCCCGTCCTGCTGTCAGTCTATTTCTCTCTGTTATCAGCCATTCCCTCGTCCTGCTCTCAGTCTATTTCTCTCTGTTATCAGCCATTCCACGTCCTGCTGTCAGTCTATTTCTCTCTGTTATCAGCCATTCCCCATCTTGCTGTCCGTCTATTTCTCTGTTATCAGCCTTTCTCCTGTCCTGCTGTCAGTCTATTCTCTCTGTTATCAGCCAATCCCCTGTCCTGTGTTCAGTCTATTTCTCTCTATCAGCCATTCTCCTGTCCTGCTGTCAGTCTATTTCTCTCTGTTATCAGCCAATCCCCTGTCCTGCTGTCAGTCTATTCTCTCTGTTATCAGCCATTCCCCATCCCGCTGTCAGTCTATTCTCTCTGTTATCAGCCATTCTCCTGTCCTGCTGTCAGTCTATTTCTCTCTTTTATCAGCCAATCCCCGTCCTGCTGTCAGTCTATTCTCTCTGTTATCAGCCATTCCTCTGTCCTGCTGTCAGTCTATTCTCTCTGTTATCAGCCATTCCCCTGTCCTGTGTTCAGTCTATTTCTCTCTGTTATCAGCCATTCCCCTGTCCTGCTGTCAGTCTATTCTCTCTGTTATCAGCCATTCCCCATCCCGCTGTCAGTCTATTTCTCTTTTATCAGCCAATCCCCATCCTGCTGTCAGTCTATTCTCTCTGTTATCAGCCATTCCCCTGTCCTGCTGTCAGTCTATTCTCTCTGTTATCAGCCAATCCCCGTCCTGTTGTCAGTCTATTCTCTCTGTTATCAGCCATTCCCCTGTCCTGCTGTCAGTCTATTCTCTCTATCAGCCATTCCCCCGTCCTGCTGTCAGTCTATTCTCTCTGTTATCAGCCATTCCCCCGTCCTGTTGTCAGTTTATTTCTCTCTATCAGCCATTCCCCATCCTGCTGTCAGTCTATTTCTATCTGTTATCAGCCATTCCCCTGTCCTGCTGCCAGTCTATTTCTATCTGTTATCAGCCATTCCCCTGTCCTGCTGCCAGTCTATTTCTCTCTGTTATCAGCCATTCCCCTGTCCTGCTGTCAGTCTATTTCTCTCTGTTAACAGCCAATCCCCATCCTGCTGTCAGTCTATTTCTCTCTGTTAACAGCCAATCCCCATCCTGCTGTCAGTCTATTTCTCTCTGTTATCAGCCATTCCCCATGCCGCTGTCAGTCTATTTCTCTCTGTTATCAGCCATTTCCCTGTCCTGCTGTCAGTCTATTTCTCTCTGTTATCAGCCATTCCCCCGTCCTGCTGTCAGTCTATTTCTCTCTGTTATCAGCCATTCCCCTGTCCTGCTGTTAGTCTATTTCTCTCTGTTAATAGCCATTCCCCATCCCGCTGTCAGTCTATTTCTCTCTGTTATCAGCCATTCCACGTCCTGCTGTCAGTCTATTTCTCTCTGTTATCAGCCATTCTCCGTCCTGCTGTCAGGCTATTTATCCCTGTTATCAGCCATTCCCCCGTCATGCTGTCAGTCTATTCTCTCTGTTATCAGCCATTCCCCATCCCGCTGTCAGTCTATTTCTCTTTTATCAGCCAATCCCCATCCTGCTGTCAGTCTATTCTCTCTGTTATCAGCCATTCCCCTGTCCTGCTGTCAGTCTATTCTCTCTGTTATCAGCCAATCCCCGTCCTGTTGTCAGTCTATTCTCTCTGTTATCAGCCATTCCCCTGTCCTGCTGTCAGTCTATTCTCTCTGTTATCAGCCAATCCCCGTCCTGTTGTCAGTCTATTCTCTCTGTTATCAGCCATTCCCCATCCTGCTGTCAGTCTATTTCTATCTGTTATCAGCCATTCCCCTGTCCTGCTGCCAGTCTATTTCTCTCTGTTATCAGCCATTCCCCTGTCCTGCTGTCAGTCTATTTCTCTCTGTTATCAGCCAATCCCCGTCCTGCTGTCAGTCTATTGCTCTCTGTTATCAGCCATTTCCCCGTCCTGCGGTCAGTCTATTTCTCTCTGTTAACAGCCAATTCCCATCCTGCTGTCAGTCTATTCTCTCTGTTATCAGCCATTCCTCTGTCCTGCTGTCAGTCTATTGCTCTCTGTTATCAGCCATTTCCCCGTCCTGCGGTCAGTCTATTTCTCTCTGTTATCAGCCATTCCCCGTCCTGCTGTCAGTCTATTTCTCTCTGTTATCAGCCATTACCCATCCTGCTGTCAGTCTATTCTCTGTTATCAGCCATTCCCCATCCCGCTGTCAGTCTATTTCTCCCTGTTATCAGCCATTCCCCTGTCCTGCTGTCAGTCTATTCTCTCTGTTATCAGCCATTCCCCTGTTCTGCTGTCAGTCTATTCTCTCTGTTATCAGCCATTCCCCTGTCCTTCTGGCAGTCTATTTCTCTCTGTTATCAGCCAATCCCGGTCCTGCTGTCAGTCTATTTCTCTCTGTTATCAGCCATTCCCCCTTACTGCTGTCAGTCTATTTCTCTCTGTTATCAGCCATTCCCCCGTCCTGCTGTCAGTCTATTTCTCTCTGTTATCAGCCATTCCCCTGTCCTGCTGTCAGTCTATTTCTCTCTGTTAACAGCCAATCCCCATCCTGCTGTCAGTCTATTTCTCTCTGTTAACAGCCAATCCCCATCCTGCTGTCAGTCTATTTCTCTCTGTTATCAGCCATTCCCCATGCCGCTGTCAGTCTATTTCTCTCTGTTATCAGCCATTTCCCCGTCCTGCTGTCAGTCTATTTCTCTCTGTTATCAGCCATTCCCCCGTCCTGCTGTCAGTCTATTTCTCTCTGTTATCAGCCATTCCCCTGTCCTGCTGTTAGTCTATTTCTCTCTGTTAATAGCCATTCCCCATCCCGCTGTCAGTCTATTTCTCTCTGTTATCAGCCATTCCACGTCCTGCTGTCAGTCTATTTCTCTCTGTTATCAGCCATTCTCCGTCCTGCTGTCAGGCTATTTATCCCTGTTATCAGCCATTCCCCCGTCATGCTGTCAGTCTATTCTCTCTGTTATCAGCCATTCCCTGTCCTGCTGTCAGTCTATTTCTCTCTGTTATCAGCCATTCCCCGTCCTGCTGTCAGTCTATTTCTCTCTGTTATCAGCCATTCCCTCGTCCTGCTCTCAGTCTATTTCTCTCTGTTATCAGCCATTCCACGTCCTGCTGTCAGTCTATTTCTCTCTGTTATCAGCCATTCCCCATCTTGCTGTCCGTCTATTTCTCTGTTATCAGCCATTCTCCTGTCCTGCTGTCAGTCTATTCTCTCTGTTATCAGCCAATCCCCTGTCCTGTGTTCAGTCTATTTCTCTCTATCAGCCATTCTCCTGTCCTGCTGTCAGTCTATTTCTCTCTGTTATCAGCCAATCCCCTGTCCTGCTGTCAGTCTATTCTCTCTGTTATCAGCCATTCCCCATCCCGCTGTCAGTCTATTCTCTCTGTTATCAGCCATTCTCCTGTCCTGCTGTCAGTCTATTTCTCTCTTTTATCAGCCAATCCCCGTCCTGCTGTCAGTCTATTCTCTCTGTTATCAGCCATTCCTCTGTCCTGCTGTCAGTCTATTCTCTCTGTTATCAGCCATTTCCCCGTCCTGCTGTCAGTCTATTTCTCTCTGTTATCAGCCATTCCCCCGTCCTGCTGTCAGTCTATTTCTCTCTGTTATCAGCCATTCCCCTGTCCTGCTGTTAGTCTATTTCTCTCTGTTAATAGCCATTCCCCATCCCGCTGTCAGTCTATTTCTCTCTGTTATCAGCCATTCCACGTCCTGCTGTCAGTCTATTTCTCTCTGTTATCAGCCATTCTCCGTCCTGCTGTCAGGCTATTTATCCCTGTTATCAGCCATTCCCCCGTCATGCTGTCAGTCTATTCTCTCTGTTATCAGCCATTCCCCATCCCGCTGTCAGTCTATTTCTCTTTTATCAGCCAATCCCCATCCTGCTGTCAGTCTATTCTCTCTGTTATCAGCCATTCCCCTGTCCTGCTGTCAGTCTATTCTCTCTGTTATCAGCCAATCCCCGTCCTGTTGTCAGTCTATTCTCTCTGTTATCAGCCATTCCCCTGTCCTGCTGTCAGTCTATTCTCTCTATCAGCCATTCCCCCGTCCTGCTGTCAGTCTATTCTCTCTGTTATCAGCCATTCCCCCGTCCTGTTGTCAGTTTATTTCTCTCTATCAGCCATTCCCCATCCTGCTGTCAGTCTATTTCTATCTGTTATCAGCCATTCCCCTGTCCTGCTGCCAGTCTATTTCTCTCTGTTATCAGCCATTCCCCTGTCCTGCTGTCAGTCTATTTCTCTCTGTTATCAGCCAATCCCCGTCCTGCTGTCAGTCTATTGCTCTCTGTTATCAGCCATTTCCCCGTCCTGCGGTCAGTCTATTTCTCTCTGTTAACAGCCAATTCCCATCCTGCTGTCAGTCTATTCTCTCTGTTATCAGCCATTCCTCTGTCCTGCTGTCAGTCTATTGCTCTCTGTTATCAGCCATTTCCCCGTCCTGCGGTCAGTCTATTTCTCTCTGTTATCAGCCATTCCCCGTCCTGCTGTCAGTCTATTTCTCTCTGTTATCAGCCATTACCCATCCTGCTGTCAGTCTATTCTCTGTTATCAGCCATTCCCCATCCCGCTGTCAGTCTATTTCTCCCTGTTATCAGCCATTCCCCTGTCCTGCTGTCAGTCTATTCTCTCTGTTATCAGCCATTCCCCTGTTCTGCTGTCAGTCTATTCTCTCTGTTATCAGCCATTCCCCTGTCCTTCTGGCAGTCTATTTCTCTCTGTTATCAGCCAATCCCGGTCCTGCTGTCAGTCTATTTCTCTCTGTTATCAGCCATTCCCCCTTACTGCTGTCAGTCTATTTCTCTCTGTTATCAGCCATTCCCCCGTCCTGCTGTCAGTCTATTTCTCTCTGTTATCAGCCATTCCCCTGTCCTGCTGTCAGTCTATTTCTCTCTGTTAACAGCCAATCCCCATCCTGCTGTCAGTCTATTTCTCTCTGTTATCAGCCATTCCCCATGCCGCTGTCAGTCTATTTCTCTCTGTTATCAGCCATTTCCCCGTCCTGCTGTCAGTCTATTTCTCTCTGTTATCAGCCATTCCCCCGTCCTGCTGTCAGTCTATTTCTCTCTGTTATCAGCCATTCCCCTGTCCTGCTGTTAGTCTATTTCTCTCTGTTAATAGCCATTCCCCATCCCGCTGTCAGTCTATTTCTCTCTGTTATCAGCCATTCCACGTCCTGCTGTCAGTCTATTTCTCTCTGTTATCAGCCATTCTCCGTCCTGCTGTCAGGCTATTTATCCCTGTTATCAGCCATTCCCCCGTCATGCTGTCAGTCTATTCTCTCTGTTATCAGCCATTCCCTGTCCTGCTGTCAGTCTATTTCTCTCTATCAGCCATTCCCCGTCCTGCTGTCAGTCTATTTCTCTCTGTTATCAGCCATTCCCTCGTCCTGCTCTCAGTCTATTTCTCTCTGTTATCAGCCATTCCACGTCCTGCTGTCAGTCTATTTCTCTCTGTTATCAGCCATTCCCCATCTTGCTGTCCGTCTATTTCTCTGTTATCAGCCTTTCTCCTGTCCTGCTGTCAGTCTATTCTCTCTGTTATCAGCCAATCCCCTGTCCTGTGTTCAGTCTATTTCTCTCTATCAGCCATTCTCCTGTCCTGCTGTCAGTCTATTTCTCTCTGTTATCAGCCAATCCCCTGTCCTGCTGTCAGTCTATTCTCTCTGTTATCAGCCATTCCCCATCCCGCTGTCAGTCTATTCTCTCTGTTATCAGCCATTCTCCTGTCCTGCTGTCAGTCTATTTCTCTCTTTTATCAGCCAATCCCCGTCCTGCTGTCAGTCTATTCTCTCTGTTATCAGCCATTCCTCTGTCCTGCTGTCAGTCTATTCTCTCTGTTATCAGCCATTCCCCTGTCCTGTGTTCAGTCTATTACTCTCTGTTATCAGCCATTCCCCTGTCCTGCTGTCAGTCTATTCTCTCTGTTATCAGCCATTCCCCATCCCGCTGTCAGTCTATTTCTCTTTTATCAGCCAATCCCCATCCTGCTGTCAGTCTATTCTCTCTGTTATCAGCCATTCCCCTGTCCTGCTGTCAGTCTATTCTCTCTGTTATCAGCCAATCCCCGTCCTGTTGTCAGTCTATTCTCTCTGTTATCAGCCATTCCCCTGTCCTGCTGTCAGTCTATTCTCTCTATCAGCCATTCCCCCGTCCTGCTGTCAGTCTATTCTCTCTGTTATCAGCCATTCCCCCGTCCTGTTGTCAGTTTATTTCTCTCTATCAGCCATTCCCCATCCTGCTGTCAGTCTATTTCTATCTGTTATCAGCCATTCCCCTGTCCTGCTGCCAGTCTATTTCTATCTGTTATCAGCCATTCCCCTGTCCTGCTGCCAGTCTATTTCTCTCTGTTATCAGCCATTCCCCTGTCCTGCTGTCAGTCTATTTCTCTCTGTTAACAGCCAATCCCCATCCTGCTGTCAGTCTATTTCTCTCTGTTAACAGCCAATCCCCATCCTGCTGTCAGTCTATTTCTCTCTGTTATCAGCCATTCCCCATGCCGCTGTCAGTCTATTTCTCTCTGTTATCAGCCATTTCCCCGTCCTGCTGTCAGTCTATTTCTCTCTGTTATCAGCCATTCCCCCGTCCTGCTGTCAGTCTATTTCTCTCTGTTATCAGCCATTCCCCTGTCCTGCTGTTAGTCTATTTCTCTCTGTTAATAGCCATTCCCCATCCCGCTGTCAGTCTATTTCTCTCTGTTATCAGCCATTCCACGTCCTGCTGTCAGTCTATTTCTCTCTGTTATCAGCCATTCTCCGTCCTGCTGTCAGGCTATTTATCCCTGTTATCAGCCATTCCCCCGTCATGCTGTCAGTCTATTCTCTCTGTTATCAGCCATTCCCCATCCCGCTGTCAGTCTATTTCTCTTTTATCAGCCAATCCCCATCCTGCTGTCAGTCTATTCTCTCTGTTATCAGCCATTCCCCTGTCCTGCTGTCAGTCTATTCTCTCTGTTATCAGCCAATCCCCGTCCTGTTGTCAGTCTATTCTCTCTGTTATCAGCCATTCCCCTGTCCTGCTGTCAGTCTATTCTCTCTATCAGCCATTCCCCCGTCCTGCTGTCAGTCTATTCTCTCTGTTATCAGCCATTCCCCCGTCCTGTTGTCAGTTTATTTCTCTCTATCAGCCATTCCCCATCCTGCTGTCAGTCTATTTCTATCTGTTATCAGCCATTCCCCTGTCCTGCTGCCAGTCTATTTCTCTCTGTTATCAGCCATTCCCCTGTCCTGCTGTCAGTCTATTTCTCTCTGTTATCAGCCAATCCCCGTCCTGCTGTCAGTCTATTGCTCTCTGTTATCAGCCATTTCCCCGTCCTGCGGTCAGTCTATTTCTCTCTGTTAACAGCCAATTCCCATCCTGCTGTCAGTCTATTCTCTCTGTTATCAGCCATTCCTCTGTCCTGCTGTCAGTCTATTGCTCTCTGTTATCAGCCATTTCCCCGTCCTGCGGTCAGTCTATTTCTCTCTGTTATCAGCCATTCCCCGTCCTGCTGTCAGTCTATTTCTCTCTGTTATCAGCCATTACCCATCCTGCTGTCAGTCTATTCTCTGTTATCAGCCATTCCCCATCCCGCTGTCAGTCTATTTCTCTCTGTTATCAGCCATTCCCCTGTCCTGCTGTCAGTCTATTCTCTCTGTTATCAGCCATTCCCCTGTTCTACTGTCAGTCTATTCTCTCTGTTATCAGCCATTCCCCTGTCCTTCTGGCAGTCTATTTCTCTCTGTTATCAGCCAATCCCGGTCCTGCTGTCAGTCTATTTCTCTCTGTTATCAGCCATTCCCCCTTACTGCTGTCAGTCTATTTCTCTCTGTTATCAGCCATTCCCCCGTCCTGCTGTCAGTCTATTTCTCTCTGTTATCAGCCATTCCCCTGTCCTGCTGTCAGTCTATTTCTCTCTGTTAACAGCCAATCCCCATCCTGCTGTCAGTCTATTTCTCTCTGTTAACAGCCAATCCCCATCCTGCTGTCAGTCTATTTCTCTCTGTTATCAGCCATTCCCCATGCCGCTGTCAGTCTATTTCTCTCTGTTATCAGCCATTTCCCCGTCCTGCTGTCAGTCTATTTCTCTCTGTTATCAGCCATTCCCCCGTCCTGCTGTCAGTCTATTTCTCTCTGTTATCAGCCATTCCCCTGTCCTGCTGTTAGTCTATTTCTCTCTGTTAATAGCCATTCCCCATCCCGCTGTCAGTCTATTTCTCTCTGTTATCAGCCATTCCACGTCCTGCTGTCAGTCTATTTCTCTCTGTTATCAGCCATTCTCCGTCCTGCTGTCAGGCTATTTATCCCTGTTATCAGCCATTCCCCCGTCATGCTGTCAGTCTATTCTCTCTGTTATCAGCCATTCCCTGTCCTGCTGTCAGTCTATTTCTCTCTGTTATCAGCCATTCCCCGTCCTGCTGTCAGTCTATTTCTCTCTGTTATCAGCCATTCCCTCGTCCTGCTCTCAGTCTATTTCTCTCTGTTATCAGCCATTCCACGTCCTGCTGTCAGTCTATTTCTCTCTGTTATCAGCCATTCCCCATCTTGCTGTCCGTCTATTTCTCTGTTATCAGCCATTCTCCTGTCCTGCTGTCAGTCTATTCTCTCTGTTATCAGCCAATCCCCTGTCCTGTGTTCAGTCTATTTCTCTCTATCAGCCATTCTCCTGTCCTGCTGTCAGTCTATTTCTCTCTGTTATCAGCCAATCCCCTGTCCTGCTGTCAGTCTATTCTCTCTGTTATCAGCCATTCCCCATCCCGCTGTCAGTCTATTCTCTCTGTTATCAGCCATTCTCCTGTCCTGCTGTCAGTCTATTTCTCTCTTTTATCAGCCAATCCCCGTCCTGCTGTCAGTCTATTCTCTCTGTTATCAGCCATTCCTCTGTCCTGCTGTCAGTCTATTCTCTCTGTTATCAGCCATTCCCCTGTCCTGTGTTCAGTCTATTTCTCTCTGTTATCAGCCATTCCCCTGTCCTGCTGTCAGTCTATTCTCTCTGTTATCAGCCATT
The DNA here is from genome assembly GCF_032444005.1 of Ranitomeya imitator. Classification (NCBI taxonomy): domain Eukaryota; kingdom Metazoa; phylum Chordata; class Amphibia; order Anura; family Dendrobatidae; genus Ranitomeya; species Ranitomeya imitator. The sequence goes on along the minus strand of NC_091282.1, from coordinate 560,925,614 downwards.
CCCCATCCCGCTGTCAGTCTATTTCTCTTTTATCAGCCAATCCCCATCCTGCTGTCAGTCTATTCTCTCTGTTATCAGCCATTCCCCTGTCCTGCTGTCAGTCTATTCTCTCTGTTATCAGCCAATCCCCGTCCTGTTGTCAGTCTATTCTCTCTGTTATCAGCCATTCCCCTGTCCTGCTGTCAGTCTATTCTCTCTATCAGCCATTCCCCCGTCCTGCTGTCAGTCTATTCTCTCTGTTATCAGCCATTCCCCCGTCCTGTTGTCAGTTTATTTCTCTCTATCAGCCATTCCCCATCCTGCTGTCAGTCTATTTCTATCTGTTATCAGCCATTCCCCTGTCCTGCTGCCAGTCTATTTCTCTCTGTTATCAGCCATTCCCCTGTCCTGCTGTCAGTCTATTTCTCTCTGTTATCAGCCAATCCCCGTCCTGCTGTCAGTCTATTGCTCTCTGTTATCAGCCATTTCCCCGTCCTGCGGTCAGTCTATTTCTCTCTGTTAACAGCCAATTCCCATCCTGCTGTCAGTCTATTCTCTCTGTTATCAGCCATTCCTCTGTCCTGCTGTCAGTCTATTGCTCTCTGTTATCAGCCATTTCCCCGTCCTGCGATCAGTCTATTTCTCTCTGTTTTTCAGCCATTCCCCGTCCTGCTGTCAGTCTATTTCTCTCTGTTATCAGCCATTACCCATCCTGCTGTCAGTCTATTCTCTGTTATCAGCCATTCCCCATCCCGCTGTCAGTCTATTTCTCTCTGTTATCAGCCATTCCCCTGTCCTGCTGTCAGTCTATTCTCTCTGTTATCAGCCATTCCCCTGTTCTGCTGTCAGTCTATTCTCTCTGTTATCAGCCATTCCCCTGTCCTTCTGGCAGTCTATTTCTCTCTGTTATCAGCCAATCCCGGTCCTGCTGTCAGTCTATTTCTCTCTGTTATCAGCCATTCCCCCTTACTGCTGTCAGTCTATTTCTCTCTGTTATCAGCCATTCCCCCGTCCTGCTGTCAGTCTATTTCTCTCTGTTATCAGCCATTCCCCTGTCCTGCTGTCAGTCTATTTCTCTCTGTTAACAGCCAATCCCCATCCTGCTGTCAGTCTATTTCTCTCTGTTAACAGCCAATCCCCATCCTGCTGTCAGTCTATTTCTCTCTGTTATCAGCCATTCCCCATGCCGCTGTCAGTCTATTTCTCTCTGTTATCAGCCATTTCCCCGTCCTGCTGTCAGTCTATTTCTCTCTGTTATCAGCCATTCCCCCGTCCTGCTGTCAGTCTATTTCTCTCTGTTATCAGCCATTCCCCTGTCCTGCTGTTAGTCTATTTCTCTCTGTTAATAGCCATTCCCCATCCCGCTGTCAGTCTATTTCTCTCTGTTATCAGCCATTCCACGTCCTGCTGTCAGTCTATTTCTCTCTGTTATCAGCCATTCTCCGTCCTGCTGTCAGGCTATTTATCCCTGTTATCAGCCATTCCCCCGTCATGCTGTCAGTCTATTCTCTCTGTTATCAGCCATTCCCTGTCCTGCTGTCAGTCTATTTCTCTCTGTTATCAGCCATTCCCCCTTACTGCTGTCAGTCTATTTCTCTCTGTTATCAGCCAATCCCGGTCCTGCTGTCAGTCTATTTCTCTCTGTTATCAGCCATTCCCCCTTACTGCTGTCAGTCTATTTCTCTGTTATCAGCCATTCCTCTGTCAAGCTGTCAGTCTATTCTCTCTGTTATCAGCCATTCCCCCGTCCTGCTGTCAGTCTATTCTCTCTGTTATCAGCCATTCCCCCGTCCTGTTGTCAGTCTTTCTCTCTGTTATCAGCCATTCCCCGTCCTGCTGTCAGTCTATTCTCTCTGTTATCAGCCATTCCCCATCTTGCTGTCAGTCTATTTCTCTGTTATCAGCCATTCCCCGTCCTGTTGTCAGTCTATTTCTCTCTGTTATCAGCCATTCCCCGTCCTGCTGTCAGTCTATTTCTCTCTGTTATCAGCCATTCCCCTGTCCTGCTGTTAGTCTATTTCTCTCTGTTAATAGCCATTCCCCATCCCGCTGTCAGTCTATTTCTCTCTGTTATCAGCCATTCCCCGTCCTGCTGTCAGGCTATTTATCCCTGTTATCAGCCATTCCCCTGTCATGCTGTCAGTCTATTCTCTCTGTTATCAGCCATTCCCTGTCCTGCTGTCAGTCTATTTCTCTCTGTTATCAGCCATTCCCCGTCCTGCTGTCAGTCTATTTCTCTCTGTTATCAGCCATTCCCTCGTCCTGCTCTCAGTCTATTTCTCTCTGTTATCAGCCATTCCACGTCCTGCTGTCAGTCTATTTCTCTCTGTTATCAGCCATTCCCCATCTTGCTGTCTGTCTATTTCTCTGTTATCAGCCATTCTCCTGTCCTGCTGTCAGTCTATTCTCTCTGTTATCAGCCATTCCCCTGTCCTGTGTTCAGTCTATTTCTCTCTGTTATCAACCATTCCCCTGTCCTGCTATCAGTCTATTCTCTCTGTTATCAGCCATTCCCCATCCCGCTGTCAGTCTATTTCTCTCTGTTATCAGCCATTCTCCTGTCCTGCTGTCAGTCTATTTTTCTCTTTTATCAGCCATTCCCCCGTCCTGCTGTCAGTCTATTCTCTCTGTTATCAGCCATTCCCCCGTCCTGTTGTCAGTCTATTTCTCTCTATCAGCCATTCCCCATCCTGCTGTCAGTCTATTTCTTTCTGTTATCAGCCATTCCCCTGTCCTGCTGTCAGTCTTTTTCTCTCTGTTATCAGCCAATCCCCGTCCTGCTGTCAGTTTATTTCTCTCTGTTATCAGCCATTCCCCTGTCCTGCTGTTAGTCTATTTCTCTCTGTTAATAGCCATTCCCCATCCCGCTGTCAGTCTATTTCTCTCTGTTATCAGCCATTCCCCGTCCTGCTGTCAGTCTATTTCTCTCTGTTATCAGCCATTCTCCGTCCTGCTGTCAGGCTATTTATCCCTGTTATCAGCCATTCCCCCGTCATGCTGTCAGTCTATTCTCTCTGTTATCAGCCATTCCCTGTCCTGCTGTCAGTCTATTTCTCTCTGTTATCAGCCATTCCCCGTCCTGCTGTCAGTCTATTTCTCTCTGTTATCAGCCATTCCCAATCTTGCTGTCAGTCTATTTCTCTGTTATCAGCCATTCCCCGTCCTGTTGTCAGTCTATTTCTCTCTGTTATCAGCCATTCCCCTGTCCTTCTGGCAGTCTATTTCTCTCTGTTATCAGCCAATCCCGGTCCTGCTGTCAGTCTATTTCTCTCTGTTATCAGCCATTCCCCCTTACTGCTGTCAGTCTATTTCTCTGTTATCAGCCATTCCTCTGTCAAGCTGTCAGTCTATTCTCTCTGTTATCAGCCATTCCCCCGTCCTGCTGTCAGTCTATTCTCTCTGTTATCAGCCATTCCCCCGTCCTGTTGTCAGTCTTTCTCTCTGTTATCAGCCATTCCCCGTCCTGCTGTCAGTCTATTCTCTCTGTTATCAGCCATTCCCCATCTTGCTGTCAGTCTATTTCTCTGTTATCAGCCATTCCACTTCCTGTTGTCAGTCTATTTCTCTCTGTTATCAGCCATTCCCCGTCCTGCTGTCAGTCTATTTCTCTCTGTTATCAGCCATTCCCCTGTCCTGCTGTTAGTCTATTTCTCTCTGTTAATAGCCATTCCCCATCCCGCTGTCAGTCTATTTCTCTCTGTTATCAGCCATTCCCCGTCCTGCTGTCAGTCTATTTCTCTCTGTTATCAGCCATTCTCCGTCCTGCTGTCAGGCTATTTATCCCTGTTATCAGCCATTCCCCTGTCATGCTGTCAGTCTATTCTCTCTGTTATCAGCCATTCCCTGTCCTGCTGTCAGTCTATTTCTCTCTGTTATCAGCCATTCCCCGTCCTGCTGTCAGTCTATTTCTCTCTGTTATCAGCCATTCCCTCGTCCTGCTCTCAGTCTATTTCTCTCTGTTATCAGCCATTCCACGTCCTGCTGTCAGTCTATTTCTCTCTGTTATCAGCCATTCCCCATCTTGCTGTCTGTCTATTTCTCTGTTATCAGCCATTCTCCTGTCCTGCTGTCAGTCTATTCTCTCTGTTATCAGCCATTCCCCTGTCCTGTGTTCAGTCTATTTCTCTCTGTTATCAGCCATTCCCCTGTCCTGCTGTCAGTCTATTCTCTCTGTTATCAGCCATTCCCCATCCCGCTGTCAGTCTATTTCTCTTTTATCAGCCAATCCCCATCCTGCTGTCAGTCTATTCTCTCTGTTATCAGCCATTCCCCTGTCCTGCTGTCAGTCTATTCTCTCTGTTATCAGCCAATCCCCGTCCTGTTGTCAGTCTATTCTCTCTGTTATCAGCCATTCCCCTGTCCTGCTGTCAGTCTATTCTCTCTATCAGCCATTCCCCCGTCCTGCTGTCAGTCTATTCTCTCTGTTATCAGCCATTCCCCCGTCCTGTTGTCAGTTTATTTCTCTCTATCAGCCATTCCCCATCCTGCTGTCAGTCTATTTCTATCTGTTATCAGCCATTCCCCTGTCCTGCTGCCAGTCTATTTCTATCTGTTATCAGCCATTCCCCTGTCCTGCTGCCAGTCTATTTCTCTCTGTTATCAGCCATTCCCCTGTCCTGCTGTCAGTCTATTTCTCTCTGTTAACAGCCAATCCCCATCCTGCTGTCAGTCTATTTCTCTCTGTTAACAGCCAATCCCCATCCTGCTGTCAGTCTATTTCTCTCTGTTATCAGCCATTCCCCATGCCGCTGTCAGTCTATTTCTCTCTGTTATCAGCCATTTCCCCGTCCTGCTGTCAGTCTATTTCTCTCTGTTATCAGCCATTCCCCCGTCCTGCTGTCAGTCTATTTCTCTCTGTTATCAGCCATTCCCCTGTCCTGCTGTTAGTCTATTTCTCTCTGTTAATAGCCATTCCCCATCCCGCTGTCAGTCTATTTCTCTCTGTTATCAGCCATTCCACGTCCTGCTGTCAGTCTATTTCTCTCTGTTATCAGCCATTCTCCGTCCTGCTGTCAGGCTATTTATCCCTGTTATCAGCCATTCCCCCGTCATGCTGTCAGTCTATTCTCTCTGTTATCAGCCATTCCCCATCCCGCTGTCAGTCTATTTCTCTTTTATCAGCCAATCCCCATCCTGCTGTCAGTCTATTCTCTCTGTTATCAGCCATTCCCCTGTCCTGCTGTCAGTCTATTCTCTCTGTTATCAGCCAATCCCCGTCCTGTTGTCAGTCTATTCTCTCTGTTATCAGCCATTCCCCTGTCCTGCTGTCAGTCTATTCTCTCTATCAGCCATTCCCCCGTCCTGCTGTCAGTCTATTCTCTCTGTTATCAGCCATTCCCCCGTCCTGTTGTCAGTTTATTTCTCTCTATCAGCCATTCCCCATCCTGCTGTCAGTCTATTTCTATCTGTTATCAGCCATTCCCCTGTCCTGCTGCCAGTCTATTTCTCTCTGTTATCAGCCATTCCCCTGTCCTGCTGTCAGTCTATTTCTCTCTGTTATCAGCCAATCCCCGTCCTGCTGTCAGTCTATTGCTCTCTGTTATCAGCCATTTCCCCGTCCTGCGGTCAGTCTATTTCTCTCTGTTAACAGCCAATTCCCATCCTTCTGTCAGTCTATTCTCTCTGTTATCAGCCATTCCTCTGTCCTGCTGTCAGTCTATTGCTCTCTGTTATCAGCCATTTCCCCGTCCTGCGGTCAGTCTATTTCTCTCTGTTATCAGCCATTCCCCGTCCTGCTGTCAGTCTATTTCTCTCTGTTATCAGCCATTACCCATCCTGCTGTCAGTCTATTCTCTGTTATCAGCCATTCCCCATCCCGCTGTCAGTCTATTTCTCTCTGTTATCAGCCATTCCCCTGTCCTGCTGTCAGTCTATTCTCTCTGTTATCAGCCATTCCCCTGTTCTGCTGTCAGTCTATTCTCTCTGTTATCAGCCATTCCCCTGTCCTTCTGGCAGTCTATTTCTCTCTGTTATCAGCCAATCCCGGTCCTGCTGTCAGTCTATTTCTCTCTGTTATCAGCCATTCCCCCTTACTGCTGTCAGTCTATTTCTCTCTGTTATCAGCCATTCCCCCGTCCTGCTGTCAGTCTATTTCTCTCTGTTATCAGCCATTCCCCTGTCCTGCTGTCAGTCTATTTCTCTCTGTTAACAGCCAATCCCCATCCTGCTGTCAGTCTATTTCTCTCTGTTAACAGCCAATCCCCATCCTGCTGTCAGTCTATTTCTCTCTGTTATCAGCCATTCCCCATGCCGCTGTCAGTCTATTTCTCTCTGTTATCAGCCATTTCCCCGTCCTGCTGTCAGTCTATTTCTCTCTGTTATCAGCCATTCCCCCGTCCTGCTGTCAGTCTATTTCTCTCTGTTATCAGCCATTCCCCTGTCCTGCTGTTAGTCTATTTCTCTCTGTTAATAGCCATTCCCCATCCCGCTGTCAGTCTATTTCTCTCTGTTATCAGCCATTCCACGTCCTGCTGTCAGTCTATTTCTCTCTGTTATCAGCCATTCTCCGTCCTGCTGTCAGGCTATTTATCCCTGTTATCAGCCATTCCCCCGTCATGCTGTCAGTCTATTCTCTCTGTTATCAGCCATTCCCTGTCCTGCTGTCAGTCTATTTCTCTCTGTTATCAGCCATTCCCCGTCCTGCTGTCAGTCTATTTCTCTCTGTTATCAGCCATTCCCTCGTCCTGCTCTCAGTCTATTTCTCTCTGTTATCAGCCATTCCACGTCCTGCTGTCAGTCTATTTCTCTCTGTTATCAGCCATTCCCCATCTTGCTGTCCGTCTATTTCTCTGTTATCAGCCATTCTCCTGTCCTGCTGTCAGTCTATTCTCTCTGTTATCAGCCAATCCCCTGTCCTGTGTTCAGTCTATTTCTCTCTATCAGCCATTCTCCTGTCCTGCTGTCAGTCTATTTCTCTCTGTTATCAGCCAATCCCCTGTCCTGCTGTCAGTCTATTCTCTCTGTTATCAGCCATTCCCCATCCCGCTGTCAGTCTATTCTCTCTGTTATCAGCCATTCTCCTGTCCTGCTGTCAGTCTATTTCTCTCTTTTATCAGCCAATCCCCGTCCTGCTGTCAGTCTATTCTCTCTGTTATCAGCCATTCCTCTGTCCTGCTGTCAGTCTATTCTCTCTGTTATCAGCCATTCCCCTGTCCTGTGTTCAGTCTATTTCTCTCTGTTATCAGCCATTCCCCTGTCCTGCTGTCAGTCTATTCTCTCTGTTATCAGCCATTCCCCATCCCGCTGTCAGTCTATTTCTCTTTTATCAGCCAATCCCCATCCTGCTGTCAGTCTATTCTCTCTGTTATCAGCCATTCCCCTGTCCTGCTGTCAGTCTATTCTCTCTGTTATCAGCCAATCCCCGTCCTGTTGTCAGTCTATTCTCTCTGTTATCAGCCATTCCCCTGTCCTGCTGTCAGTCTATTCTCTCTATCAGCCATTCCCCCGTCCTGCTGTCAGTCTATTCTCTCTGTTATCAGCCATTCCCCCGTCCTGTTGTCAGTTTATTTCTCTCTATCAGCCATTCCCCATCCTGCTGTCAGTCTATTTCTATCTGTTATCAGCCATTCCCCTGTCCTGCTGCCAGTCTATTTCTCTCTGTTATCAGCCATTCCCCTGTCCTGCTGCCAGTCTATTTCTCTCTGTTATCAGCCATTCCCCTGTCCTGCTGTCAGTCTATTTCTCTCTGTTATCAGCCAATCCCCGTCCTGCTGTCAGTCTATTGCTCTCTGTTATCAGCCATTTCCCCGTCCTGCGGTCAGTCTATTTCTCTCTGTTAACAGCCAATTCCCATCCTGCTGTCAGTCTATTCTCTCTGTTATCAGCCATTCCTCTGTCCTGCTGTCAGTCTATTGCTCTCTGTTATCAGCCATTTCCCCGTCCTGCGATCAGTCTATTTCTCTCTGTTTTTCAGCCATTCCCCGTCCTGCTGTCAGTCTATTTCTCTCTGTTATCAGCCATTACCCATCCTGCTGTCAGTCTATTCTCTGTTATCAGCCATTCCCCATCCCGCTGTCAGTCTATTTCTCTCTGTTATCAGCCATTCCCCTGTCCTGCTGTCAGTCTATTCTCTCTGTTATCAGCCATTCCCCTGTTCTGCTGTCAGTCTATTCTCTCTGTTATCAGCCATTCCCCTGTCCTTCTGGCAGTCTATTTCTCTCTGTTATCAGCCAATCCCGGTCCTGCTGTCAGTCTATTTCTCTCTGTTATCAGCCATTCCCCCTTACTGCTGTCAGTCTATTTCTCTCTGTTAACAGCCAATCCCCATCCTGCTGTCAGTCTATTTCTCTCTGTTATCAGCCATTCCCCATGCCGCTGTCAGTCTATTTCTCTCTGTTATCAGCCATTTCCCCGTCCTGCTGTCAGTCTATTTCTCTCTGTTATCAGCCATTCCCCCGTCCTGCTGTCAGTCTATTTCTCTCTGTTATCAGCCATTCCCCTGTCCTGCTGTTAGTCTATTTCTCTCTGTTAATAGCCATTCCCCATCCCGCTGTCAGTCTATTTCTCTCTGTTATCAGCCATTCCACGTCCTGCTGTCAGTCTATTTCTCTCTGTTATCAGCCATTCTCCGTCCTGCTGTCAGGCTATTTATCCCTGTTATCAGCCATTCCCCCGTCATGCTGTCAGTCTATTCTCTCTGTTATCAGCCATTCCCTGTCCTGCTGTCAGTCTATTTCTCTCTGTTATCAGCCATTCCCCCTTACTGCTGTCAGTCTATTTCTCTCTGTTATCAGCCAATCCCGGTCCTGCTGTCAGTCTATTTCTCTCTGTTATCAGCCATTCCCCCTTACTGCTGTCAGTCTATTTCTCTGTTATCAGCCATTCCTCTGTCAAGCTGTCAGTCTATTCTCTCTGTTATCAGCCATTCCCCCGTCCTGCTGTCAGTCTATTCTCTCTGTTATCAGCCATTCCCCCGTCCTGTTGTCAGTCTTTCTCTCTGTTATCAGCCATTCCCCGTCCTGCTGTCAGTCTATTCTCTCTGTTATCAGCCATTCCCCATCTTGCTGTCAGTCTATTTCTCTGTTATCAGCCATTCCCCGTCCTGTTGTCAGTCTATTTCTCTCTGTTATCAGCCATTCCCCGTCCTGCTGTCAGTCTATTTCTCTCTGTTATCAGCCATTCCCCTGTCCTGCTGTTAGTCTATTTCTCTCTGTTAATAGCCATTCCCCATCCCGCTGTCAGTCTATTTCTCTCTGTTATCAGCCATTCCCCGTCCTGCTGTCAGGCTATTTATCCCTGTTATCAGCCATTCCCCTGTCATGCTGTCAGTCTATTCTCTCTGTTATCAGCCATTCCCTGTCCTGCTGTCAGTCTATTTCTCTCTGTTATCAGCCATTCCCCGTCCTGCTGTCAGTCTATTTCTCTCTGTTATCAGCCATTCCCTCGTCCTGCTCTCAGTCTATTTCTCTCTGTTATCAGCCATTCCACGTCCTGCTGTCAGTCTATTTCTCTCTGTTATCAGCCATTCCCCATCTTGCTGTCTGTCTATTTCTCTGTTATCAGCCATTCTCCTGTCCTGCTGTCAGTCTATTCTCTCTGTTATCAGCCATTCCCCTGTCCTGTGTTCAGTCTATTTCTCTCTGTTATCAACCATTCCCCTGTCCTGCTATCAGTCTATTCTCTCTGTTATCAGCCATTCCCCATCCCGCTGTCAGTCTATTTCTCTCTGTTATCAGCCATTCTCCTGTCCTGCTGTCAGTCTATTTTTCTCTTTTATCAGCCATTCCCCCGTCCTGCTGTCAGTCTATTCTCTCTGTTATCAGCCATTCCCCCGTCCTGTTGTCAGTCTATTTCTCTCTATCAGCCATTCCCCATCCTGCTGTCAGTCTATTTCTTTCTGTTATCAGCCATTCCCCTGTCCTGCTGTCAGTCTTTTTCTCTCTGTTATCAGCCAATCCCCGTCCTGCTGTCAGTTTATTTCTCTCTGTTATCAGCCATTCCCCTGTCCTGCTGTTAGTCTATTTCTCTCTGTTAATAGCCATTCCCCATCCCGCTGTCAGTCTATTTCTCTCTGTTATCAGCCATTCCCCGTCCTGCTGTCAGTCTATTTCTCTCTGTTATCAGCCATTCTCCGTCCTGCTGTCAGGCTATTTATCCCTGTTATCAGCCATTCCCCCGTCATGCTGTCAGTCTATTCTCTCTGTTATCAGCCATTCCCTGTCCTGCTGTCAGTCTATTTCTCTCTGTTATCAGCCATTCCCCGTCCTGCTGTCAGTCTATTTCTCTCTGTTATCAGCCATTCCCAATCTTGCTGTCAGTCTATTTCTCTGTTATCAGCCATTCCCCGTCCTGTTGTCAGTCTATTTCTCTCTGTTATCAGCCATTCCCCTGTCCTTCTGGCAGTCTATTTCTCTCTGTTATCAGCCAATCCCGGTCCTGCTGTCAGTCTATTTCTCTCTGTTATCAGCCATTCCCCCTTACTGCTGTCAGTCTATTTCTCTGTTATCAGCCATTCCTCTGTCAAGCTGTCAGTCTATTCTCTCTGTTATCAGCCATTCCCCCGTCCTGCTGTCAGTCTATTCTCTCTGTTATCAGCCATTCCCCCGTCCTGTTGTCAGTCTTTCTCTCTGTTATCAGCCATTCCCCGTCCTGCTGTCAGTCTATTCTCTCTGTTATCAGCCATTCCCCATCTTGCTGTCAGTCTATTTCTCTGTTATCAGCCATTCCCCGTCCTGTTGTCAGTCTATTTCTCTCTGTTATCAGCCATTCCCCGTCCTGCTGTCAGTCTATTTCTCTCTGTTATCAGCCATTCCCCTGTCCTGCTGTTAGTCTATTTCTCTCTGTTAATAGCCATTCCCCATCCCGCTGTCAGTCTATTTCTCTCTGTTATCAGCCATTCCCCGTCCTGCTGTCAGTCTATTTCTCTCTGTTATCAGCCATTCTCCGTCCTGCTGTCAGGCTATTTATCCCTGTTATCAGCCATTCCCCTGTCATGCTGTCAGTCTATTCTCTCTGTTATCAGCCATTCCCTGTCCTGCTGTCAGTCTATTTCTCTCTGTTATCAGCCATTCCCCGTCCTGCTGTCAGTCTATTTCTCTCTGTTATCAGCCATTCCCTCGTCCTGCTCTCAGTCTATTTCTCTCTGTTATCAGCCATTCCACGTCCTGCTGTCAGTCTATTTCTCTCTGTTATCAGCCATTCCCCATCTTGCTGTCTGTCTATTTCTCTGTTATCAGCCATTCTCCTGTCCTGCTGTCAGTCTATTCTCTCTGTTATCAGCCATTCCCCTGTCCTGTGTTCAGTCTATTTCTCTCTGTTATCAACCATTCCCCTGTCCTGCTATCAGTCTATTCTCTCTGTTATCAGCCATTCCCCATCCCGCTGTCAGTCTATTTCTCTCTGTTATCAGCCATTCTCCTGTCCTGCTGTCAGTCTATTTTTCTCTTTTATCAGCCATTCCCCCGTCCTGCTGTCAGTCTATTCTCTCTGTTATCAGCCATTCCCCCGTCCTGTTGTCAGTCTATTTCTCTCTATCAGCCATTCCCCATCCTGCTGTCAGTCTATTTCTTTCTGTTATCAGCCATTCCCCTGTCCTGCTGTCAGTCTTTTTCTCTCTGTTATCAGCCAATCCCCGTCCTGCTGTCAGTTTATTTCTCTCTGTTATCAGCCATTCCCCTGTCCTGCTGTTAGTCTATTTCTCTCTGTTAATAGCCATTCCCCATCCCGCTGTCAGTCTATTTCTCTCTGTTATCAGCCATTCCCCGTTCTGCTGTCAGTCTATTTCTCTCTGTTATCAGCCATTCTCCGTCCTGCTGTCAGGCTATTTATCCCTGTTATCAGCCATTCCCCCGTCATGCTGTCAGTCTATTCTCTCTGTTATCAGCCATTCCCTGTCCTGCTGTCAGTCTATTTCTCTCTGTTATCAGCCATTCCCCGTCCTGCTGTCAGTCTATTTCTCTCTGTTATCAGCCATTCCCAATCTTGCTGTCAGTCTATTTCTCTGTTATCAGCCATTCCCCGTCCTGTTGTCAGTCTATTTCTCTCTGTTATCAGCCATTCCCCTGTCCTTCTGGCAGTCTATTTCTCTCTGTTATCAGCCAATCCCGGTCCTGCTGTCAGTCTATTTCTCTCTGTTATCAGCCATTCCCCCTTACTGCTGTCAGTCTATTTCTCTGTTATCAGCCATTCCTCTGTCAAGCTGTCAGTCTATTCTCTCTGTTATCAGCCATTCCCCCGTCCTGCTGTCAGTCTATTCTCTCTGTTATCAGCCATTCCCCCGTCCTGTTGTCAGTCTTTCTCTCTGTTATCAGCCATTCCCCGTCCTGCTGTCAGTCTATTCTCTCTGTTATCAGCCATTCCCCATCTTGCTGTCAGTCTATTTCTCTGTTATCAGCCATTCCCCGTCCTGTTGTCAGTCTATTTCTCTCTGTTATCAGCCATTCCCCGTCCTGCTGTCAGTCTATTTCTCTCTGTTATCAGCCATTCCCCTGTCCTGCTGTTAGTCTATTTCTCTCTGTTAATAGCCATTCCCCATCCCGCTGTCAGTCTATTTCTCTCTGTTATCAGCCATTCCCCGTCCTGCTGTCAGTCTATTTCTCTCTGTTATCAGCCATTCTCCGTCCTGCTGTCAGGCTATTTATCCCTGTTATCAGCCATTCCCCTGTCATGCTGTCAGTCTATTCTCTCTGTTATCAGCCATTCCCTGTCCTGCTGTCAGTCTATTTCTCTCTGTTATCAGCCATTCCCCGTCCTGCTGTCAGTCTATTTCTCTCTGTTATCAGCCATTCCCTCGTCCTGCTCTCAGTCTATTTCTCTCTGTTATCAGCCATTCCACGTCCTGCTGTCAGTCTATTTCTCTCTGTTATCAGCCATTCCCCATCTTGCTGTCTGTCTATTTCTCTGTTATCAGCCATTCTCCTGTCCTGCTGTCAGTCTATTCTCTCTGTTATCAGCCATTCCCCTGTCCTGTGTTCAGTCTATTTCTCTCTGTTATCAACCATTCCCCTGTCCTGCTATCAGTCTATTCTCTCTGTTATCAACCATTCCACATCCCGCTGTCAGTCTATTTCTCTCTGTTATCAGCCATTCTCCTGTCCTGCTGTCAGTCTATTTTTCTCTTTTATCAGCCATTCCCCCGTCCTGCTGTCAGTCTATTCTCTCTGTTATCAGCCATTCCCCCGTCCTGTTGTCAGTCTATTTCTCTCTATCAGCCATTCCCCATCCTGCTGTCAGTCTATTTCTTTCTGTTATCAGCCATTCCCCTGTCCTGCTGTCAGTCTTTTTCTCTCTGTTATCAGCCAATCCCCGTCCTGCTGTCAGTTTATTTCTCTCTGTTATCAGCCATTCCCCTGTCCTGCTGTTAGTCTATTTCTCTCTGTTAATAGCCATTCCCCATCCCGCTGTCAGTCTATTTCTCTCTGTTATCAGCCATTCCCCGTCCTGCTGTCAGTCTATTTCTCTCTGTTATCAGCCATTCTCCGTCCTGCTGTCAGGCTATTTATCCCTGTTATCAGCCATTCCCCCGTCATGCTGTCAGTCTATTCTCTCTGTTATCAGCCATTCCCTGTCCTGCTGTCAGTCTATTTCTCTCTGTTATCAGCCATTCCCCGTCCTGCTGTCAGTCTATTTCTCTCTGTTATCAGCCATTCCCTCGTCCTGCTCTCAGTCTATTTCTCTCTGTTATCAGCCATTCCCCGTCCTGCTGTCTGTCTATTCTCTCTGTTATCAGCCATTCCCCATCCCGCTGTCAGTCTATTTCTCTCTGTTATCAGCCATTCCCCATCTTGCTGTCCGTCTATTTCTCTTTTATCAGCCATTCTCCTGTCCTGCTGTCAGTCTATTCTCTCTGTTATCAGCCATTCCCCTGTCCTGTGTTCAGTCTATTTCTCTCTGTTATCAACCATTCCCCTGTCCTGCTGTCAGTCTATTCTCTCTGTTATCAGCCATTCCCCATCCCGCTGTCAGTCTATTTCTCTCTATCAGCCATTCTCCTGTCCTGCTGTCAGTCTATTTCTCTCTTTTATCAGCCAATCCCCGTCCTGCTGTCAGTCTATTCTCTCTGTTATCAGCCATTCCTCTGTCCTGCTGTCAGTCTATTCTCTCTGTTATCAGCCATTCCCCTGTCCTGCTGTCAGTCTATTCACTCTGCTATCAGCCATTCCCCTGTTCTGCTGTCAGTCTATTCTCTCTGTTATCAGCCATTCCCCTGTCCTTCTGGCAGTCTATTTCTCTCTGTTATCAGCCAATCCCGGTCCTGCTGTCAGTCTATTTCTCTCTGTTATCAGCCATTCCCCCTTACTGCTGTCAGTCTATTTCTCTCTGTTTTCAGCCATTCCCCGTCCTGCTGTCAGTCTATTTCTCTCTGTTATCAGCCATTCCCTCGTCCTGCTCTCAGTCTATTTCTCTCTGTTATCAGCCATTCCCCGTCCTGCTGTCTATTCTCTCTGTTATCAGCCATTCCACGTCCTGCTGTCAGTCTATTTCTCTCTGTTATCAGCCATTCCCCATCTTGCTGTCCGTCTATTTCTCTGTTATCAGCCATTCTCCTGTCCTGCTGTCAGTCTATTCTCTCTGTTATCAGCCATTCCCCTGTCCTGTGTTCAGTTTATTTCTCTCTGTTATCAACCATTCCCATGTCCTGCTGTCAGTCTATACTCTCTGTTATCAGCCATTCCCCATCCCGCTGTCAGTCTATTTCTCTCTATCAGCCATTCTCCTGTCCTGCTGTCAGTCTATTTCTCTCTTTTATCAGCCAATCCCCGTCCTGCTGTCAGTCTTTTCTCTCTGTTATCAGCCATTCCTCTGTCCTGCTGTCAGTCTATTCTCTCTGTTATCAGCCATTCCCCCGTCCTGTTGTCAGTCTATTTCTCTCTGTTATCAGCCATTCCCCTGTCCTGCTGTCAGTCTATTCTCTCTGTTATCAGCCATTCCCCTGTTCTGCTGTCAGTCTATTCTCTCTGTTATCAGCCATTCCCCTGTCCTTCTGGCAGTCTATTTCTCTCTGTTATCAGCCAATCCCGGTCCTGCTGTCAGTCTATTTCTCTCTGTTATCAGCCATTCCCCCTTACTGCTGTCAGTCTATTTCTCTCTGTTTTCAGCCATTCCCCGTCCTGCTGTCAGTCTATTTCTCTCTGTTATCAGCCAATCTCGTCCTGCTGTCAGTCTATTTCTCTCTGTTATCAGCCATTCCCCCTTACTGCTGTCAGTCTATTTCTCTCTGTTATCAGCCATTCCCCCGTCCTGCTGTCAGTCTATTTCTCTCTGTTATCAGCCATTCTCCGTCCTGCTGTCAGGCTATTTATCCCTGTTATCAGCCATTCCCCCGTCATGCTGTCAGTCTATTCTCTCTGTTATCAGCCATTCCCTGTCCTGCTGTCAGTCTATTTCTCTCTGTTATCAGCCATTCCCCGTCCTGCTGTCAGTCTATTTCTCTCTGTTATCAGCCATTCCCTCGTCCTGCTCTCAGTCTATTTCTCTCTGTTATCAGCCATTCCCCGTCCTGCTGTCTGTCTATTCTCTCTGTTATCAGCCATTCCCCATCCCGCTGTCAGTCTATTTCTCTCTGTTATCAGCCATTCCCCATCTTGCTGTCCGTCTATTTCTCTTTTATCAGCCATTCTCCTGTCCTGCTGTCAGTCTATTCTCTCTGTTATCAGCCATTCCCCTGTCCTGTGTTCAGTCTATTTCTCTCTGTTATCAACCATTCCCCTGTCCTGCTGTCAGTCTATTCTCTCTGTTATCAGCCATTCCCCATCCCGCTGTCAGTCTATTTCTCTCTGTTATCAGCCATTCTCCTGTCCTGCTGTCAGTCTATTTCTCTCTTTTATCAGCCAATCCCCGTCCTGCTGTCAGTCTATTCTCTCTGTTATCAGCCATTCCTCTGTCCTGCTGTCAGTCTATTCTCTCTGTTATCAGCCATTCCCCTGTCCTGCTGTCAGTCTATTCACTCTGCTATCAGCCATTCCCCTGTTCTGCTGTCAGTCTATTCTCTCTGTTATCAGCCATTCCCCTGTCCTTCTGGCAGTCTATTTCTCTCTGTTATCAGCCAATCCCGGTCCTGCTGTCAGTCTATTTCTCTCTGTTATCAGCCATTCCCCCTTACTGCTGTCAGTCTATTTCTCTCTGTTTTCAGCCATTCCCCGTCCTGCTGTCAGTCTATTTCTCTCTGTTATCAGCCATTCCCTCGTCCTGCTCTCAGTCTATTTCTCTCTGTTATCAGCCATTCCCCGTCCTGCTGTCTATTCTCTCTGTTATCAGCCATTCCACGTCCTGCTGTCAGTCTATTTCTCTCTGTTATCAGCCATTCCCCATCTTGCTGTCCGTCTATTTCTCTGTTATCAGCCATTCTCCTGTCCTGCTGTCAGTCTATTCTCTCTGTTATCAGCCATTCCCCTGTCCTGTGTTCAGTTTATTTCTCTCTGTTATCAACCATTCCCATGTCCTGCTGTCAGTCTATACTCTCTGTTATCAGCCATTCCCCATCCCGCTGTCAGTCTATTTCTCTCTATCAGCCATTCTCCTGTCCTGCTGTCAGTCTATTTCTCTCTTTTATCAGCCAATCCCCGTCCTGCTGTCAGTCTTTTCTCTCTGTTATCAGCCATTCCTCTGTCCTGCTGTCAGTCTATTCTCTCTGTTATCAGCCATTCCCCCGTCCTGTTGTCAGTCTATTTCTCTCTGTTATCAGCCATTCCCCTGTTCTGCTGTCAGTCTATTCTCTCTGTTATCAGCCATTCCCCTGTCCTTCTGGCAGTCTATTTCTCTCTGTTATCAGCCAATCCCGGTCCTGCTGTCAGTCTATTTCTCTCTGTTATCAGCCATTCCCCCTTACTGCTGTCAGTCTATTTCTCTCTGTTTTCAGCCATTCCCCGTCCTGCTGTCAGTCTATTTCTCTCTGTTATCAGCCAATCTCGTCCTGCTGTCAGTCTATTTCTCTCTGTTATCAGCCATTCCCCATGCCGCTGTCAGTCTATTTCTCTCTGTTATCAGCCATTCCCCCGTCCTGCTGTCAGTCTATTTCTCTCTGTTATCAGCCATTCCCCCGTCCTGCTGTCAGTCTATTTCTCTCTGTTATCAGCCATTCCCCTATTCTGCTGTCAGTCTATTCTCTCTGTTATCAGCCATTCCCCTGTCCTTCTGGCAGTCTATTTCTCTCTGTTATCAGCCAATCCCGGTCCTGCTGTCAGTCTATTTCTCTCTGTTATCAGCCATTCCCCCTTACTGCTGTCAGTCTATTTCTCTCTGTTTTCAGCCATTCCCCGTCCTGCTGTCAGTCTTTTTCTCTCTGCTATCAGCCATTCCCCGTCCTGCTGTCAGTCTATTCTCTCTGTTATCAGCCATTCCCCTGTCCTTCTGGCAGTCTATTTCTCTCTGTTATCAGCCAATCTCGTCCTGCTGTCAGTCTATTTCTCTCTGTTATCAGCCATTCCTTATGCCGCTGTCAGTCTATTTCTCTCTGTTATCAGCCATTCCCCCGTCCTGCTGTCAGTTTATTTCTCTCTGTTATCAGCCATTCCCCCGTCCTGCTGTCAGTCTATTTCTCTCTGTTATCAGCCATTCCCCTGTCCTGCTGTCAGTCTATTTCTCTCTGTTAACAGCCAATCCCCATCCTGCTGTCAGTCTATTTCTCTCTGTTATCAGCCATTCCCCCGTCCTGCTGTCAGTCTATTTCTCTCTGTTATCAGCCATTCCCCATCCCGCTGTCAGTCTATTTCTCTGTTATCAGCCATTCCCCATCCCGCTGTCAGTCTATTTCTCTCTGTTATCAGCCATTCCCCATCTTGCTGTCAGTCTTTTTCTCTGTTATCAGCCATTCCCCTGTCCTGCTGTCAGTCTATTTCTCTCTGTTAACAGCCAATCCCCATCCTGCTGTCAGTCTATTTCTCTCTGTTATCAGCCATTCCCCCGTCCTGTTGTCAGTCTATTTCTCTCTGTTATCAGCCATTCCCCGTCCTGCTGTCAGTCTATTCTCTCTGTTATCAGCCATTCCCCATCCCGCTGTCAGTCTATTTCTCTCTGTTATCAGCCATTCCCCATCTTGCTGTCAGTCTATTTCTCTGTTATCAGCCATTCCCCGTCCTGTTGTCAGTCTATTTCTCTCTGTTATCAGCCATTCCCCGTCCTGCTGTCAGTCTATTTCTCTCTGTTATCAGCCATTCCACGTCCTGCTGTCAGTCTATTTCTCTCTGTTATCAGCCATTCCCCATCTTGCTGTCTGTCTATTTCTCTGTTATCAGCCATTCTCCTGTCCTGCTGTCAGTCTATTCTCTCTGTTATCAGCCATTCCCCTGTCCTGTGTTCAGTCTATTTCTCTCTGTTATCAACCATTCCCCTGTCCTGCTATCAGTCTATTCTCTCTGTTATCAGCCATTCCCCATCCCGCTGTCAGTCTATTTCTCTCTGTTATCAGCCATTCTCCTGTCCTGCTGTCAGTCTATTTTTCTCTTTTATCAGCCATTCCCCCGTCCTGCTGTCAGTCTATTCTCTCTGTTATCAGCCATTCCCCCGTCCTGTTGTCAGTCTATTTCTCTCTATCAGCCATTCCCCATCCTGCTGTCAGTCTATTTCTTTCTGTTATCAGCCATTCCCCTGTCCTGCTGTCAGTCTTTTTCTCTCTGTTATCAGCCAATCCCCGTCCTGCTGTCAGTTTATTTCTCTCTGTTATCAGCCATTCCCCTGTCCTGCTGTTAGTCTATTTCTCTCTGTTAATAGCCATTCCCCATCCCGCTGTCAGTCTATTTCTCTCTGTTATCAGCCATTCCCCGTTCTGCTGTCAGTCTATTTCTCTCTGTTATCAGCCATTCTCCGTCCTGCTGTCAGGCTATTTATCCCTGTTATCAGCCATTCCCCCGTCATGCTGTCAGTCTATTCTCTCTGTTATCAGCCATTCCCTGTCCTGCTGTCAGTCTATTTCTCTCTGTTATCAGCCATTCCCCGTCCTGCTGTCAGTCTATTTCTCTCTGTTATCAGCCATTCCCAATCTTGCTGTCAGTCTATTTCTCTGTTATCAGCCATTCCCCGTCCTGTTGTCAGTCTATTTCTCTCTGTTATCAGCCATTCCCCTGTCCTTCTGGCAGTCTATTTCTCTCTGTTATCAGCCAATCCCGGTCCTGCTGTCAGTCTATTTCTCTCTGTTATCAGCCATTCCCCCTTACTGCTGTCAGTCTATTTCTCTGTTATCAGCCATTCCTCTGTCAAGCTGTCAGTCTATTCTCTCTGTTATCAGCCATTCCCCCGTCCTGCTGTCAGTCTATTCTCTCTGTTATCAGCCATTCCCCCGTCCTGTTGTCAGTCTTTCTCTCTGTTATCAGCCATTCCCCGTCCTGCTGTCAGTCTATTCTCTCTGTTATCAGCCATTCCCCATCTTGCTGTCAGTCTATTTCTCTGTTATCAGCCATTCCCCGTCCTGTTGTCAGTCTATTTCTCTCTGTTATCAGCCATTCCCCGTCCTGCTGTCAGTCTATTTCTCTCTGTTATCAGCCATTCCCCTGTCCTGCTGTTAGTCTATTTCTCTCTGTTAATAGCCATTCCCCATCCCGCTGTCAGTCTATTTCTCTCTGTTATCAGCCATTCCCCGTCCTGCTGTCAGTCTATTTCTCTCTGTTATCAGCCATTCTCCGTCCTGCTGTCAGGCTATTTATCCCTGTTATCAGCCATTCCCCTGTCATGCTGTCAGTCTATTCTCTCTGTTATCAGCCATTCCCTGTCCTGCTGTCAGTCTATTTCTCTCTGTTATCAGCCATTCCCCGTCCTGCTGTCAGTCTATTTCTCTCTGTTATCAGCCATTCCCTCGTCCTGCTCTCAGTCTATTTCTCTCTGTTATCAGCCATTCCACGTCCTGCTGTCAGTCTATTTCTCTCTGTTATCAGCCATTCCCCATCTTGCTGTCTGTCTATTTCTCTGTTATCAGCCATTCTCCTGTCCTGCTGTCAGTCTATTCTCTCTGTTATCAGCCATTCCCCTGTCCTGTGTTCAGTCTATTTCTCTCTGTTATCAACCATTCCCCTGTCCTGCTATCAGTCTATTCTCTCTGTTATCAACCATTCCACATCCCGCTGTCAGTCTATTTCTCTCTGTTATCAGCCATTCTCCTGTCCTGCTGTCAGTCTATTTTTCTCTTTTATCAGCCATTCCCCCGTCCTGCTGTCAGTCTATTCTCTCTGTTATCAGCCATTCCCCCGTCCTGTTGTCAGTCTATTTCTCTCTATCAGCCATTCCCCATCCTGCTGTCAGTCTATTTCTTTCTGTTATCAGCCATTCCCCTGTCCTGCTGTCAGTCTTTTTCTCTCTGTTATCAGCCAATCCCCGTCCTGCTGTCAGTTTATTTCTCTCTGTTATCAGCCATTCCCCTGTCCTGCTGTTAGTCTATTTCTCTCTGTTAATAGCCATTCCCCATCCCGCTGTCAGTCTATTTCTCTCTGTTATCAGCCATTCCCCGTCCTGCTGTCAGTCTATTTCTCTCTGTTATCAGCCATTCTCCGTCCTGCTGTCAGGCTATTTATCCCTGTTATCAGCCATTCCCCCGTCATGCTGTCAGTCTATTCTCTCTGTTATCAGCCATTCCCTGTCCTGCTGTCAGTCTATTTCTCTCTGTTATCAGCCATTCCCCGTCCTGCTGTCAGTCTATTTCTCTCTGTTATCAGCCATTCCCTCGTCCTGCTCTCAGTCTATTTCTCTCTGTTATCAGCCATTCCCCGTCCTGCTGTCTGTCTATTCTCTCTGTTATCAGCCATTCCCCATCCCGCTGTCAGTCTATTTCTCTCTGTTATCAGCCATTCCCCATCTTGCTGTCCGTCTATTTCTCTTTTATCAGCCATTCTCCTGTCCTGCTGTCAGTCTATTCTCTCTGTTATCAGCCATTCCCCTGTCCTGTGTTCAGTCTATTTCTCTCTGTTATCAACCATTCCCCTGTCCTGCTGTCAGTCTATTCTCTCTGTTATCAGCCATTCCCCATCCCGCTGTCAGTCTATTTCTCTCTATCAGCCATTCTCCTGTCCTGCTGTCAGTCTATTTCTCTCTTTTATCAGCCAATCCCCGTCCTGCTGTCAGTCTATTCTCTCTGTTATCAGCCATTCCTCTGTCCTGCTGTCAGTCTATTCTCTCTGTTATCAGCCATTCCCCTGTCCTGCTGTCAGTCTATTCACTCTGCTATCAGCCATTCCCCTGTTCTGCTGTCAGTCTATTCTCTCTGTTATCAGCCATTCCCCTGTCCTTCTGGCAGTCTATTTCTCTCTGTTATCAGCCAATCCCGGTCCTGCTGTCAGTCTATTTCTCTCTGTTATCAGCCATTCCCCCTTACTGCTGTCAGTCTATTTCTCTCTGTTTTCAGCCATTCCCCGTCCTGCTGTCAGTCTATTTCTCTCTGTTATCAGCCATTCCCTCGTCCTGCTCTCAGTCTATTTCTCTCTGTTATCAGCCATTCCCCGTCCTGCTGTCTATTCTCTCTGTTATCAGCCATTCCACGTCCTGCTGTCAGTCTATTTCTCTCTGTTATCAGCCATTCCCCATCTTGCTGTCCGTCTATTTCTCTGTTATCAGCCATTCTCCTGTCCTGCTGTCAGTCTATTCTCTCTGTTATCAGCCATTCCCCTGTCCTGTGTTCAGTTTATTTCTCTCTGTTATCAACCATTCCCATGTCCTGCTGTCAGTCTATACTCTCTGTTATCAGCCATTCCCCATCCCGCTGTCAGTCTATTTCTCTCTATCAGCCATTCTCCTGTCCTGCTGTCAGTCTATTTCTCTCTTTTATCAGCCAATCCCCGTCCTGCTGTCAGTCTTTTCTCTCTGTTATCAGCCATTCCTCTGTCCTGCTGTCAGTCTATTCTCTCTGTTATCAGCCATTCCCCCGTCCTGTTGTCAGTCTATTTCTCTCTGTTATCAGCCATTCCCCTGTCCTGCTGTCAGTCTATTCTCTCTGTTATCAGCCATTCCCCTGTTCTGCTGTCAGTCTATTCTCTCTGTTATCAGCCATTCCCCTGTCCTTCTGGCAGTCTATTTCTCTCTGTTATCAGCCAATCCCGGTCCTGCTGTCAGTCTATTTCTCTCTGTTATCAGCCATTCCCCCTTACTGCTGTCAGTCTATTTCTCTCTGTTTTCAGCCATTCCCCGTCCTGCTGTCAGTCTATTTCTCTCTGTTATCAGCCAATCTCGTCCTGCTGTCAGTCTATTTCTCTCTGTTATCAGCCATTCCCCCTTACTGCTGTCAGTCTATTTCTCTCTGTTATCAGCCATTCCCCCGTCCTGCTGTCAGTCTATTTCTCTCTGTTATCAGCCATTCTCCGTCCTGCTGTCAGGCTATTTATCCCTGTTATCAGCCATTCCCCCGTCATGCTGTCAGTCTATTCTCTCTGTTATCAGCCATTCCCTGTCCTGCTGTCAGTCTATTTCTCTCTGTTATCAGCCATTCCCCGTCCTGCTGTCAGTCTATTTCTCTCTGTTATCAGCCATTCCCTCGTCCTGCTCTCAGTCTATTTCTCTCTGTTATCAGCCATTCCCCGTCCTGCTGTCTGTCTATTCTCTCTGTTATCAGCCATTCCCCATCCCGCTGTCAGTCTATTTCTCTCTGTTATCAGCCATTCCCCATCTTGCTGTCCGTCTATTTCTCTTTTATCAGCCATTCTCCTGTCCTGCTGTCAGTCTATTCTCTCTGTTATCAGCCATTCCCCTGTCCTGTGTTCAGTCTATTTCTCTCTGTTATCAACCATTCCCCTGTCCTGCTGTCAGTCTATTCTCTCTGTTATCAGCCATTCCCCATCCCGCTGTCAGTCTATTTCTCTCTGTTATCAGCCATTCTCCTGTCCTGCTGTCAGTCTATTTCTCTCTTTTATCAGCCAATCCCCGTCCTGCTGTCAGTCTATTCTCTCTGTTATCAGCCATTCCTCTGTCCTGCTGTCAGTCTATTCTCTCTGTTATCAGCCATTCCCCTGTCCTGCTGTCAGTCTATTCACTCTGCTATCAGCCATTCCCCTGTTCTGCTGTCAGTCTATTCTCTCTGTTATCAGCCATTCCCCTGTCCTTCTGGCAGTCTATTTCTCTCTGTTATCAGCCAATCCCGGTCCTGCTGTCAGTCTATTTCTCTCTGTTATCAGCCATTCCCCCTTACTGCTGTCAGTCTATTTCTCTCTGTTTTCAGCCATTCCCCGTCCTGCTGTCAGTCTATTTCTCTCTGTTATCAGCCATTCCCTCGTCCTGCTCTCAGTCTATTTCTCTCTGTTATCAGCCATTCCCCGTCCTGCTGTCTATTCTCTCTGTTATCAGCCATTCCACGTCCTGCTGTCAGTCTATTTCTCTCTGTTATCAGCCATTCCCCATCTTGCTGTCCGTCTATTTCTCTGTTATCAGCCATTCTCCTGTCCTGCTGTCAGTCTATTCTCTCTGTTATCAGCCATTCCCCTGTCCTGTGTTCAGTTTATTTCTCTCTGTTATCAACCATTCCCATGTCCTGCTGTCAGTCTATACTCTCTGTTATCAGCCATTCCCCATCCCGCTGTCAGTCTATTTCTCTCTATCAGCCATTCTCCTGTCCTGCTGTCAGTCTATTTCTCTCTTTTATCAGCCAATCCCCGTCCTGCTGTCAGTCTTTTCTCTCTGTTATCAGCCATTCCTCTGTCCTGCTGTCAGTCTATTCTCTCTGTTATCAGCCATTCCCCCGTCCTGTTGTCAGTCTATTTCTCTCTGTTATCAGCCATTCCCCTGTTCTGCTGTCAGTCTATTCTCTCTGTTATCAGCCATTCCCCTGTCCTTCTGGCAGTCTATTTCTCTCTGTTATCAGCCAATCCCGGTCCTGCTGTCAGTCTATTTCTCTCTGTTATCAGCCATTCCCCCTTACTGCTGTCAGTCTATTTCTCTCTGTTTTCAGCCATTCCCCGTCCTGCTGTCAGTCTATTTCTCTCTGTTATCAGCCAATCTCGTCCTGCTGTCAGTCTATTTCTCTCTGTTATCAGCCATTCCCCATGCCGCTGTCAGTCTATTTCTCTCTGTTATCAGCCATTCCCCCGTCCTGCTGTCAGTCTATTTCTCTCTGTTATCAGCCATTCCCCCGTCCTGCTGTCAGTCTATTTCTCTCTGTTATCAGCCATTCCCCTATTCTGCTGTCAGTCTATTCTCTCTGTTATCAGCCATTCCCCTGTCCTTCTGGCAGTCTATTTCTCTCTGTTATCAGCCAATCCCGGTCCTGCTGTCAGTCTATTTCTCTCTGTTATCAGCCATTCCCCCTTACTGCTGTCAGTCTATTTCTCTCTGTTTTCAGCCATTCCCCGTCCTGCTGTCAGTCTTTTTCTCTCTGCTATCAGCCATTCCCCGTCCTGCTGTCAGTCTATTCTCTCTGTTATCAGCCATTCCCCTGTCCTTCTGGCAGTCTATTTCTCTCTGTTATCAGCCAATCTCGTCCTGCTGTCAGTCTATTTCTCTCTGTTATCAGCCATTCCTTATGCCGCTGTCAGTCTATTTCTCTCTGTTATCAGCCATTCCCCCGTCCTGCTGTCAGTTTATTTCTCTCTGTTATCAGCCATTCCCCCGTCCTGCTGTCAGTCTATTTCTCTCTGTTATCAGCCATTCCCCTGTCCTGCTGTCAGTCTATTTCTCTCTGTTAACAGCCAATCCCCATCCTGCTGTCAGTCTATTTCTCTCTGTTATCAGCCATTCCCCCGTCCTGCTGTCAGTCTATTTCTCTCTGTTATCAGCCATTCCCCATCCCGCTGTCAGTCTATTTCTCTGTTATCAGCCATTCCCCATCCCGCTGTCAGTCTATTTCTCTCTGTTATCAGCCATTCCCCATCTTGCTGTCAGTCTTTTTCTCTGTTATCAGCCATTCCCCTGTCCTGCTGTCAGTCTATTTCTCTCTGTTAACAGCCAATCCCCATCCTGCTGTCAGTCTATTTCTCTCTGTTATCAGCCATTCCCCCGTCCTGTTGTCAGTCTATTTCTCTCTGTTATCAGCCATTCCCCGTCCTGCTGTCAGTCTATTCTCTCTGTTATCAGCCATTCCCCATCCCGCTGTCAGTCTATTTCTCTCTGTTATCAGCCATTCCCCATCTTGCTGTCAGTCTATTTCTCTGTTATCAGCCATTCCCCGTCCTGTTGTCAGTCTATTTCTCTCTGTTATCAGCCATTCCCCGTCCTGCTGTCAGTCTATTTCTCTCTGTTATCAGCCATTCCCCTGTCCTGCTGTCAGTCTATTCTCTCTGTTATCAGCCATTCCCAATCTTGCTGTCAGTCTATTTCTCTGTTATCAGCCATTCCCCGTCCTGTTGTCAGTCTATTTCTCTCTGTTATCAGCCATTCCCCTGTCCTTCTGGCAGTCTATTTCTCTCTGTTATCAGCCAATCCCGGTCCTGCTGTCAGTCTATTTCTCTCTGTTATCAGCCATTCCCCCTTACTGCTGTCAGTCTATTTCTCTGTTATCAGCCATTCCTCTGTCAAGCTGTCAGTCTATTCTCTCTGTTATCAGCCATTCCCCCGTCCTGCTGTCAGTCTATTCTCTCTGTTATCAGCCATTCCCCTGTCCTTCTGGCAGTCTATTTCTCTCTGTTATCAGCCAATCTCGTCCTGCTGTCAGTCTATTTCTCTCTGTTATCAGCCATTCCCCATGCCGCTGTCAGTCTATTTCTCTCTGTTATCAGCCATTCCCCCGTCCTGCTGTCAGTTTATTTCTCTCTGTTATCAGCCATTCCCCCGTCCTGCTGTCAGTCTATTTCTCTCTGTTATCAGCCATTCCCCTGTCCTGCTGTCAGTCTATTTCTCTCTGTTAACAGCCAATCCCCATCCTGCTGTCAGTCTATTTCTCTCTGTTATCAGCCATTCCCCCGTCCTGCTGTCAGTCTATTTCTCTCTGTTATCAGCCATTCCCCATCCCGCTGTCAGTCTATTTCTCTGTTATCAGCCATTCCCCATCCCGCTGTAAGTCTATTTCTCTCTGTTATCAGCCATTCCCCATCTTGCTGTCAGTCTATTTCTCTGTTATCAGCCATTCCCCTGTCCTGCTGTCAGTCTATTTCTCTCTGTTAACAGCCAATCCCCATCCTGCTGTCAGTCTATTTCTCTCTGTTATCAGCCATTCCCCCGTCCTGTTGTCAGTCTATTTCTCTCTGTTATCAGCCATTCCCCGTCCTGCTGTCAGTCTATTCTCTCTGTTATCAGCCATTCCCCATCCCGCTGTCAGTCTATTTCTCTCTGTTATCAGCCATTCCCCATCTTGCTGTCAGTCTATTTCTCTGTTATCAGCCATTCCCCGTCCTGTTGTCAGTCTATTTCTCTCTGTTATCAGCCATTCCCCGTCCTGCTGTCAGTCTATTTCTCTCTGTTATCAGCCATTCCCCTGTCCTGCTGTCAGTCTATTCTCTCTGTTATCAGCCATTCCCAATCTTGCTGTCAGTCTATTTCTCTGTTATCAGCCATTCCCCGTCCTGTTGTCAGTCTATTTCTCTCTGTTATCAGCCATTCCCCTGTCCTTCTGGCAGTCTATTTCTCTCTGTTATCAGCCAATCCCGGTCCTGCTGTCAGTCTATTTCTCTCTGTTATCAGCCATTCCCCCTTACTGCTGTCAGTCTATTCTCTCTGTTATCAGCCATTCCCCCGTCCTGTTGTCAGTCTTTCTCTCTGTTATCAGCCATTCCCCGTCCTGCTGTCAGTCTATTCTCTCTGTTATCAGCCATTCCCCATCTTGCTGTCAGTCTATTTCTCTGTTATCAGCCATTCCCCGTCCTGTTGTCAGTCTATTTCTCTCTGTTATCAGCCATTCCCCGTCCTGCTGTCAGTCTATTTCTCTCTGTTATCAGCCATTCCCCTGTCCTGCTGTTAGTCTATTTCTCTCTGTTAATAGCCATTCCCCATCCCGCTGTCAGTCTATTTCTCTCTGTTATCAGCCATTCCCCGTCCTGCTGTCAGTCTATTTCTCTCTGTTATCAGCCATTCTCCGTCCTGCTGTCAGGCTATTTATCCCTGTTATCAGCCATTCCCCTGTCATGCTGTCAGTCTATTCTCTCTGTTATCAGCCATTCCCTGTCCTGCTGTCAGTCTATTTCTCTCTGTTATCAGCCATTCCCCGTCCTGCTGTCAGTCTATTTCTCTCTGTTATCAGCCATTCCCTCGTCCTGCTCTCAGTCTATTTCTCTCTGTTATCAGCCATTCCACGTCCTGCTGTCAGTCTATTTCTCTCTGTTATCAGCCATTCCCCATCTTGCTGTCTGTCTATTTCTCTGTTATCAGCCATTCTCCTGTCCTGCTGTCAGTCTATTCTCTCTGTTATCAGCCATTCCCCTGTCCTGTGTTCAGTCTATTTCTCTCTGTTATCAACCATTCCCCTGTCCTGCTATCAGTCTATTCTCTCTGTTATCAGCCATTCCCCATCCCGCTGTCAGTCTATTTCTCTCTGTTATCAGCCATTCTCCTGTCCTGCTGTCAGTCTATTTTTCTCTTTTATCAGCCATTCCCCCGTCCTGCTGTCAGTCTATTCTCTCTGTTATCAGCCATTCCCCCGTCCTGTTGTCAGTCTATTTCTCTCTATCAGCCATTCCCCATCCTGCTGTCAGTCTATTTCTTTCTGTTATCAGCCATTCCCCTGTCCTGCTGTCAGTCTTTTTCTCTCTGTTATCAGCCAATCCCCGTCCTGCTGTCAGTTTATTTCTCTCTGTTATCAGCCATTCCCCTGTCCTGCTGTTAGTCTATTTCTCTCTGTTAATAGCCATTCCCCATCCCGCTGTCAGTCTATTTCTCTCTGTTATCAGCCATTCCCCGTCCTGCTGTCAGTCTATTTCTCTCTGTTATCAGCCATTCTCCGTCCTGCTGTCAGGCTATTTATCCCTGTTATCAGCCATTCCCCCGTCATGCTGTCAGTCTATTCTCTCTGTTATCAGCCATTCCCTGTCCTGCTGTCAGTCTATTTCTCTCTGTTATCAGCCATTCCCCGTCCTGCTGTCAGTCTATTTCTCTCTGTTATCAGCCATTCCCTCGTCCTGCTCTCAGTCTATTTCTCTCTGTTATCAGCCATTCCCCGTCCTGCTGTCTGTCTATTCTCTCTGTTATCAGCCATTCCCCATCCCGCTGTCAGTCTATTTCTCTCTGTTATCAGCCATTCCCCATCTTGCTGTCCGTCTATTTCTCTTTTATCAGCCATTCTCCTGTCCTGCTGTCAGTCTATTCTCTCTGTTATCAGCCATTCCCCTGTCCTGTGTTCAGTCTATTTCTCTCTGTTATCAACCATTCCCCTGTCCTGCTGTCAGTCTATTCTCTCTGTTATCAGCCATTCCCCATCCCGCTGTCAGTCTATTTCTCTCTATCAGCCATTCTCCTGTCCTGCTGTCAGTCTATTTCTCTCTTTTATCAGCCAATCCCCGTCCTGCTGTCAGTCTATTCTCTCTGTTATCAGCCATTCCTCTGTCCTGCTGTCAGTCTATTCTCTCTGTTATCAGCCATTCCCCTGTCCTGCTGTCAGTCTATTCACTCTGCTATCAGCCATTCCCCTGTTCTGCTGTCAGTCTATTCTCTCTGTTATCAGCCATTCCCCTGTCCTTCTGGCAGTCTATTTCTCTCTGTTATCAGCCAATCCCGGTCCTGCTGTCAGTCTATTTCTCTCTGTTATCAGCCATTCCCCCTTACTGCTGTCAGTCTATTTCTCTCTGTTTTCAGCCATTCCCCGTCCTGCTGTCAGTCTATTTCTCTCTGTTATCAGCCATTCCCTCGTCCTGCTCTCAGTCTATTTCTCTCTGTTATCAGCCATTCCCCGTCCTGCTGTCTATTCTCTCTGTTATCAGCCATTCCACGTCCTGCTGTCAGTCTATTTCTCTCTGTTATCAGCCATTCCCCATCTTGCTGTCCGTCTATTTCTCTGTTATCAGCCATTCTCCTGTCCTGCTGTCAGTCTATTCTCTCTGTTATCAGCCATTCCCCTGTCCTGTGTTCAGTTTATTTCTCTCTGTTATCAACCATTCCCATGTCCTGCTGTCAGTCTATACTCTCTGTTATCAGCCATTCCCCATCCCGCTGTCAGTCTATTTCTCTCTATCAGCCATTCTCCTGTCCTGCTGTCAGTCTATTTCTCTCTTTTATCAGCCAATCCCCGTCCTGCTGTCAGTCTTTTCTCTCTGTTATCAGCCATTCCTCTGTCCTGCTGTCAGTCTATTCTCTCTGTTATCAGCCATTCCCCCGTCCTGTTGTCAGTCTATTTCTCTCTGTTATCAGCCATTCCCCTGTCCTGCTGTCAGTCTATTCTCTCTGTTATCAGCCATTCCCCTGTTCTGCTGTCAGTCTATTCTCTCTGTTATCAGCCATTCCCCTGTCCTTCTGGCAGTCTATTTCTCTCTGTTATCAGCCAATCCCGGTCCTGCTGTAAGTCTATTTCTCTCTGTTATCAGCCATTCCCCCTTACTGCTGTCAGTCTATTTCTCTCTGTTTTCAGCCATTCCCCGTCCTGCTGTCAGTCTATTTCTCTCTGTTATCAGCCAATCTCGTCCTGCTGTCAGTCTATTTCTCTCTGTTATCAGCCATTCCCCATGCCGCTGTCAGTCTATTTCTCTCTGTTATCAGCCATTCCCCCGTCCTGCTGTCAGTCTATTTCTCTCTGTTATCAGCCATTCCCCCGTCCTGCTGTCAGTCTATTTCTCTCTGTTATCAGCCATTCC
Organism: Ranitomeya imitator; assembly: GCF_032444005.1. Classification (NCBI taxonomy): domain Eukaryota; kingdom Metazoa; phylum Chordata; class Amphibia; order Anura; family Dendrobatidae; genus Ranitomeya; species Ranitomeya imitator. The sequence continues at coordinate 560,896,086 of NC_091282.1, read as the reverse complement.
CCTATTCTGCTGTCAGTCTATTCTCTCTGTTATCAGCCATTCCCCTGTCCTTCTGGCAGTCTATTTCTCTCTGTTATCAGCCAATCCCGGTCCTGCTGTCAGTCTATTTCTCTCTGTTATCAGCCATTCCCCCTTACTGCTGTCAGTCTATTTCTCTCTGTTTTCAGCCATTCCCCGTCCTGCTGTCAGTCTTTTTCTCTCTGCTATCAGCCATTCCCCGTCCTGCTGTCAGTCTATTCTCTCTGTTATCAGCCATTCCCCTGTCCTTCTGGCAGTCTATTTCTCTCTGTTATCAGCCAATCTCGTCCTGCTGTCAGTCTATTTCTCTCTGTTATCAGCCATTCCCCATGCCGCTGTCAGTCTATTTCTCTCTGTTATCAGCCATTCCCCCGTCCTGCTGTCAGTTTATTTCTCTCTGTTATCAGCCATTCCCCCGTCCTGCTGTCAGTCTATTTCTCTCTGTTATCAGCCATTCCCCTGTCCTGCTGTCAGTCTATTTCTCTCTGTTAACAGCCAATCCCCATCCTGCTGTCAGTCTATTTCTCTCTGTTATCAGCCATTCCCCCGTCCTGCTGTCAGTCTATTTCTCTCTGTTATCAGCCATTCCCCATCCCGCTGTCAGTCTATTTCTCTGTTATCAGCCATTCCCCTGTCCTGCTGTCAGTCTTTTTCTCTCTGTTAACAGCCATTACCCATCCCGCTGTCAGTCTATTTCTCTCTGTTATCAGCCATTCCCTGTCCTGCTGTCAGTCTTTTTCTCTCTCTTATCAGCCATTCCACGTCCTGCTGTCAGTCTATTTCTCTCTGTTATCAGCCATTCCCCGTCCTGCTGTCAGTCTATTTCTCTCTGTTATCAGCCATTCCCCATCCCGCTGTCAGTCTATTCTCTCTGTTATCAGCCATTCCCCATCCCGCTGTCAGTCTATTCTCTCTGTTATCAGCCATTCCCCATCCCGCTGTCAGTCTATTTCTCTCTGTTATCAGCCATTCTCCTGTCCTGCTGTCAGTCTATTTTTCTCTTTTATCAGCCATTCCCCCGTCCTGCTGTCAGTCTATTCTCTCTGTTATCAGCCATTCCCCCGTCCTGTTGTCAGTCTATTTCTCTCTATCAGCCATTCCCCATCCTGCTGTCAGTCTATTTCTTTCTGTTATCAGCCATTCCCCTGCCCTGCTGTCAGTCTTTTTCTCTCTGTTATCAGCCAATCCCCGTCCTGCTGTCAGTCTATTGCTCTCTGTTATCAGCCATTCTCCGTCCTGCTGTCAGTCTATTTCTCTCTGTTATCAGCCATTCCCCGTCCTGCTGTCAGTCTATTTCTCTCTGTTATCAGCCATTCCCCGTCCTGCTGTCAGTCTATTTCTCTCTGTTATCAGCCATTCCCTCGTCCTGCTCTCAGTCTATTTCTCTCTGTTATCAGCCATTCCCCGTCCTGCTGTCTGTCTATTCTCTCTGTTTCAGCCATTCCCCATCCCGCTGTCAGTCTATTTCTCTCTGTTATCAGCCATTCCCCATCTTGCTGTCCGTCTATTTCTCTTTTATCAGCCATTCTCCTGTCCCGCTGTCAGTCTATTCTCTCTGTTATCAGCCATTCCCCTGTCCTGTGTTCAGTCTGTTTCTCTCTGTTATCAACCATTCCCCTGTCCTGCTGTCAGTCTATTCTCTTTGTTATCAGCCATTCCCCATCCCGCTGTCAGTCTATTTCTCTCTATCAGCCATTCTCCTGTCCTGCTGTCAGTCTATTTCTCTCTTTTATCAGCCAATCCCCGTCCTGCTGTCAGTCTATTCTCTCTGTTATCAGCCATTCCTCTGTCCTGCTGTCAGTCTATTCTCTCTGTTATCAGCCATTCCCCCATCCTGCTGTCAGTCTATTCTCTCTGATATCAGCCATTCCCCCGTCCTGTTGTCAGTCTATATCTCTCTGTTATCAGCCATTCCCCTGTTCTGCTGTCAGTCTATTCTCTCTGTTATCAGCCATTCCCCTGTCCTTCTGGCAGTCTATTTCTCTTTGTTATCAGCCAATCCCGGTCCTGCTGTCTGTCTATTTCTCTCTGTTATCAGCCATTCCCCCTTACTGCTGTCAGTCTATTTCTCTCTGTTTTCAGCCATTCCCCGTCCTGCTGTCAGTCTATTTCTCTCTGTTATCAGCCATTCCCCCGTCCTGCTGTCAGTCTATTTCTCTCTGTTATCAGCCATTCCCCCGTCCTGCTGTCAGTCTATTTCTCTCTGTTATCAGCCATTCCCCTGTCCTGCTGTCAGTCTATTTCTCTCTGTTAACAGCCAATCCCCATCCTGCTGTCAGTCTATTTCTCTCTGTTATCAGCCATTCCCCCGTCCTGCTGTCAGTCTATTTCTCTCTGTTATCAGCCATTCCCCATCCCGCTGTCAGTCTATTTCTCTGTTATCAGCCATTCCCCATCCCGCTGTCAGTCTATTTCTCTCTGTTATCAGCCATTCCCCATCTTACTGTCAGTCTGTTTCTCTGTTATCAGCCATTCCCCTGTCCTGCTGTCAGTCTATTTCTCTCTGTTAACAGCCATTCCCCATCCCGCTGTCAGTCTATTTCTCTCTGTTATCAGCCATTCCCTGTCCTGCTGTCAGTCTATTTCTCTCTCTTATCAGCCATTCCCCGTCCTGCTGTCAGTCTTTTCTCTCTGTTATCAGCCATTCCCCATCCCGCTGTCAGTCTATTTCTCTCTGTTATCAGCCATTCTCCTGTCCTGCTGTCAGTCTATTTTTCTCTTTTATCAGCCATTCCCCCGTCCTGCTGTCAGTCTATTCTCTCTGTTATCAGCCATTCCCCCGTCCTGTTGTCAGTCTATATCTCTCTATCAGCCATTCCCCATCCTGCTGTCAGTCTATTTCTTTCTGTTATCAGCCATTCCCCTGTCCTGCTGTCAGTCTTTTTCTCTCTGTTATCAGCCAATCCCCGTCCTGCTGTCAGTTTATTTCTCTCTGTTATCAGCCATTCCCCTGTCCTGCTGTTAGTCTATTTCTCTCTGTTAATAGCCATTCCCCATCCCGCTGTCAGTCTATTTCTCTCTGTTATCAGCCATTCCCCGTCCTGCTGTCAGTCTATTTCTCTCTGTTATCAGCCATTCTCCGTCCTGCTGTCAGGCTATTTATCCCTGTTATCAGCCATTCCCCCGTCATGCTGTCAGTCTATTCTCTCTGTTATCAGCCATTCCCTGTCCTGCTGTCAGTCTATTTCTCTCTGTTATCAGCCATTCCCCGTCCTGCTGTCAGTCTATTTCTCTCTGTTATCAGCCATTCCCTCGTCCTGCTCTGTCTATTTCTCTCTGTTATCAGCCATTCCCCGTCCTGCTGTCTGTCTATTCTCTCTGTTATCAGCCATTCCCCATCCCGCTGTCAGTCTATTTCTCTCTGTTATCAGCCATTCCCCATCTTGCTGTCCGTCTATTTCTCTTTTATCAGCCATTCTCCTGTCCTGCTGTCAGTCTATTCTCTCTGTTATCAGCCATTCCCCTGTCCTGTGTTCAGTCTATTTCTCTCTGTTATCAACCATTCCCCTGTCCTGCTGTCAGTCTATTCTCTCTGTTATCAGCCATTCCCCATCCCGCTGTCAGTCTATTTCTCTCTATCAGCCATTCTCCTGTCCTGCTGTCAGTCTATTTCTCTCTTTTATCAGCCAATCCCCGTCCTGCTGTCAGTCTATTCTCTCTGTTATCAGCCATTCCTCTGTCCTGCTGTCAGTCTATTCTCTCTGTTATCAGCCATTCCCCTGTCCTGCTGTCAGTCTATTCACTCTGCTATCAGCCATTCCCCTGTTCTGCTGTCAGTCTATTCTCTCTGTTATCAGCCATTCCCCTGTCCTTCTGGCAGTCTATTTCTCTCTGTTATCAGCCAATCCCGGTCCTGCTGTCAGTCTATTTCTCTCTGTTATCAGCCATTCCCCCTTACTGCTGTCAGTCTATTTCTCTCTGTTTTCAGCCATTCCCCGTCCTGCTGTCAGTCTATTTCTCTCTGTTATCAGCCATTCCCTCGTCCTGCTCTCAGTCTATTTCTCTCTGTTATCAGCCATTCCCCGTCCTGCTGTCTATTCTCTCTGTTATCAGCCATTCCACGTCCTGCTGTCAGTCTATTTCTCTCTGTTATCAGCCATTCCCCATCTTGCTGTCCGTCTATTTCTCTGTTATCAGCCATTCTCCTGTCCTGCTGTCAGTCTATTCTCTCTGTTATCAGCCATTCCCCTGTCCTGTGTTCAGTTTATTTCTCTCTGTTATCAACCATTCCCATGTCCTGCTGTCAGTCTATACTCTCTGTTATCAGCCATTCCCCATCCCGCTGTCAGTCTATTTCTCTCTATCAGCCATTCTCCTGTCCTGCTGTCAGTCTATTTCTCTCTTTTATCAGCCAATCCCCGTCCTGCTGTCAGTCTTTTCTCTCTGTTATCAGCCATTCCTCTGTCCTGCTGTCAGTCTATTCTCTCTGTTATCAGCCATTCCCCCGTCCTGTTGTCAGTCTATTTCTCTCTGTTATCAGCCATTCCCCTGTCCTGCTGTCAGTCTATTCTCTCTGTTATCAGCCATTCCCCTGTTCTGCTGTCAGTCTATTCTCTCTGTTATCAGCCATTCCCCTGTCCTTCTGGCAGTCTATTTCTCTCTGTTATCAGCCAATCCCGGTCCTGCTGTCAGTCTATTTCTCTCTGTTATCAGCCATTCCCCCTTACTGCTGTCAGTCTATTTTTCTCTGTTTTCAGCCATTCCCCGTCCTGCTGTCAGTCTATTTCTCTCTGTTATCAGCCAATCTCGTCCTGCTGTCAGTCTATTTCTCTCTGTTATCAGCCATTCCCCATGCCGCTGTCAGTCTATTTCTCTCTGTTATCAGCCATTCCCCCGTCCTGCTGTCAGTCTATTTCTCTCTGTTATCAGCCATTCCCCCGTCCTGCTGTCAGTCTATTTCTCTCTGTTATCAGCCATTCCCCTATTCTGCTGTCAGTCTATTCTCTCTGTTATCAGCCATTCCCCTGTCCTTCTGGCAGTCTATTTCTCTCTGTTATCAGCCAATCCCGGTCCTGCTGTCAGTCTATTTCTCTCTGTTATCAGCCATTCCCCCTTACTGCTGTCAGTCTATTTCTCTCTGTTTTCAGCCATTCCCCGTCCTGCTGTCAGTCTTTTTCTCTCTGCTATCAGCCATTCCCCTGTCCTGCTGTCAGTCTATTTCTCTCTGTTATCAGCCAATCTCGTCCTGCTGTCAGTCTATTTCTCTCTGTTATCAGCCATTCCCCATGCCACTGTCAGTCTATTTCTCTGTTATCAGCCATTCCCCCGTCCTGCTGTCAGTTTATTTCTCTCTGTTATCAGCCATTCCCCCATCCTGCTGTCAGTCTATTTCTCTCTGTTATCAGCCATTCCCCTGTCCTGCTGTCAGTCTATTTATCTCTGTTAACAGCCAATCCCCATCCTGCTGTCAGTCTATTTCTCTCTGTTATCAGCCATTCCCCAGTCCTGCTGTCAGTCTATTTCTCTCTGTTATCAGCCATTCCCCATCCCGCTGTCAGTCTATTTCTCTGTTATCAGCCATTCCCCATCCCGCTGTCAGTCTATTTCTCTCTGTTATCAGCCATTCCCCATCTTGCTGTCAGTCTATTTCTCTGTTATCAGCCATTCCCCTGTCCTGCTGTCAGTCTTTTTCTCTCTGTTAACAGCCATTCCCCATCCCGCTGTCAGTCTATTTTTCTCTGTTATCACTCATTCCCTGTCCTGCTGTCAGTCTATTTCTCTCTCTTATCAGCCATTCCACGTCCTGCTGTCAGTCTATTTCTCTCTGTTATCAGCCATTCTCCTGTCCTGCTGTCAGTCTATTTTTCTCTTTTATCAGCCATTCCCCTGTCCTGTGTTCAGTCTATTTCTCTCTGTTATCAACCATTCCCCTGTCCTGCTGTCAGTCTATTCTCTCTGTTATCAGCCATTCCCCATCCCGCTGTCAGTCTATTTCTCTCTATCAGCCATTCTCCTGTCCTGCTGTCAGTCTATTTCTCTCTTTTATCAGCCAATCCCCGTCCTGCTGTCAGTCTATTCTCTCTGTTATCAGCCATTCCTCTGTCCTACTGTCAGTCTATTCTCTCTGTTATCAGCCATTCCCCCGTCCTGTTGTCAGTCTATTTCTCTCTGTTCTCAGCCATTCCCCTGTCCTGCTGTCAGTCTATCAGTCTATTCTCTCTGTTATCAGCCATTCCCCTGTTCTGCTGTCAGTCTATTCTCTCTGTTATCAGCCATTCCCCTGTCCTTCTGGCAGTCTATTTCTCTCTGTTATCAGCCAATCCCGGTCCTGCTGTCAGTCTATTTCTCTCTGTTTTCAGCCATTCCCCGTCCTGCTGTCAGTCTATTTCTCTCTGTTTTTAGCCATTCCCCGTCCTGCTGTCAGTCTATTTCTCTCTGTTATCAGCCAATCCCGGTCCTGCTGTCAGTCTATTTCTCTCTGTTTTCAGCCATTACCCTTACTGCTGTCAGTCTATTTCTCTCTGTTTTCAGCCATTCCCCGTCCTGCTGTCAGTCTATTTCTCTCTGTTATCAGCCAATCTCGTCCTGCTGTCAGTCTATTTCTCTCTGTTATCAGCCATTCCCCATGCCGCTGTCAGTCTATTTCTCTCTGTTATCAGCCATTCCCCCGTCATGCTGTCAGTCTATTTCTCTCTGTTATCAGCCATTTCCCCGTCCTGCTGTCAGTCTATTTCTCTCTGTTATCAGCCATTCCCCTATTCTGCTGTCAGTCTATTCTCTCTGTTATCAGCCATTCCCCTGTCCTTCTGGCAGTCTATTTCTCTCTGTTATCAGCCAATCCCGGTCCTGCTGTCAGTCTATTTCCCTCTGTTATCAGCCATTCCCCCTTACTGCTGTCAGTCTATTTCTCTCTGTTTTCAGCCATTCCCCGTCCTGCTGTCAGTCTTTTTCTCTCTGCTATCAGCCATTCCCCTGTCCTGCTGTCAGTCTATTTCTCTCTGTTATCAGCCAATCTCGTCCTGCTGTCAGTCTATTTCTCTCTGTTATCAGCCATTCCCCATGCCGCTGTCAGTCTATTTCTCTCTGTTATCAGCCATTCCCCCATCCTGCTGTCAGTTTATTTCTCTCTGTTATCAGCCATTCCCCCGTCCTGCTGTCAGTCTATTTCTCTCTGTTATCAGCCATTCCCCTGTCCTGCTGTCAGTCTATTTCTCTCTGTTAACAGCCAATCCCCATCCTGCTGTCAGTCTATTTCTCTCTGTTATCAGCCATTCCCCCGTCCTGTTGTCAGTCTATTTCTCTCTATCAGCCATTCCCCATCCTGCTGTCAGTCTATTTCTTTCTGTTATCAGCCATTCCCCTGTCCTGCTGTCAGTCTTTTTCTCTCTGTTATCAGCCAATCCCCGTCCTGCTGTCAGTCTATTGCTCTCTGTTATCAGCCATTTCCCCGTCCTGCAGTCAGTCTATTTCTCTCTGTTAACAGCCAATCCCTATCCTGCTGTCAGTTTATTTCTCTCTGTTATCAGCCATTCTCCGTCCTGCTGTCAGGCTATTTATCCCTGTTATCAGCCATTCCCCCGTCATGCTGTCAGTCTATTCTCTCTGTTATCAGCCATTCCCTGTCCTGCTGTCAGTCTATTTCTCTCTGTTATCAGCCATTCCCCATCCCGCTGTCAGTCTATTTCTCTTTTATCAGCCATTCTCCTGTCCTGCTGTCAGTCTATTCTCTCTGTTATCAGCCATTCTCCTGTCCTGCTGTCTGTCTATTCTCTCTGTTATCAGCCAATCCCGGTCCTGCTGTCAGTCTATTTCTCTCTGTTATCAACCATTCCCCTGTCCTGCTGTCAGTCTATTCTCTCTGTTATCAGCCATTCCCCATCCCACTGTCAGTCTATTTCTCTCTATCAGCCATTCTCCTGTCCTGCTGTCAGTCTATTTCTCTCTTTTATCAGCCAATCCCCGTCCTGCTGTCAGTCTATTCTCTCTGTTATCAGCCATTCCTCTGTCCTGCTGTCAGTCTATTCTCTCTGTTATCAGCCATTCCCCCATCCTGCTGTCAGTCTATTCTCTCTGTTATCAGCCATTCCCCCGTCCTGTTGTCAGTCTATTTCTCTCTCTTATCAGCCATTCCCCTGTCCTGCTGTCAGTCTATTCTCTCTGCTATCAGCCATTCCCCTGTTCTGCTGTCAGTCTATTCTCTCTGTTATCAGCCATTCCCCTGTCCTTCTGGCAGTCTATTCTCTCTGTTATCAGCCATTCCCCATCCCGCTGTCAGTCTATTTCTCTCTATCAGCCATTCTCCTGTCCTGCTGTCAGTCTATTTCTCTCTTTTATCAGCCAATCCCCGTCCTGCTGTCAGTCTATTCTCCCTGTTATCAGCCATTCCTCTGTCCTACTGTCAGTCTATTCTCTCTGTTATCAGCCATTCCCCCGTCCTGTTGTCAGTCTATTTCTCTCTGTTATCAGCCATTCCCCTGTCCTGCTGTCAGTCTATCAGTATATTCTCTCTGTTATCAGCCATTCCCCTGTTCTGCTGTCAGTCTATTCTCTCTGTTATCAGCCATTCCCCTGTCCTTCTGGCAGTCTATTTCTCTCTGTTATCAGCCAATCCCGGTCCTGCTGTCAGTCTATTTCTCTCTGTTTTCAGCCATTCCCCGTCCTGCTGTCAGTCTATTTCTCTCTGTTTTTAGCCATTCCCCGTCCTGCTGTCAGTCTATTTCTCTCTGTTATCAGCCAATCCCGGTCCTGCTGTCAGTCTATTTCTCTCTGTTTTCAGCCATTACCCTTACTGCTGTCAGTCTATTTCTCTCTGTTTTCAGCCATTCCCCGTCCTGCTGTCAGTCTATTTCTCTCTGTTATCAGCCAATCTCGTCCTGCTGTCAGTCTATTTCTCTCTGTTATCAGCCATTCCCCATGCCGCTGTCAGTCTATTTCTCTCTGTTATCAGCCATTCCCCCGTCATGCTGTCAGTCTATTTCTCTCTGTTATCAGCCATTCCCCCGTCCTGCTGTCAGTCTATTTCTCTCTGTTATCAGCCATTCCCCTATTCTGCTGTCAGTCTATTCTCTCTGTTATCAGCCATTCCCCTGTCCTTCTGGCAGTCTATTTCTCTCTGTTATCAGCCAATCCCGATCCTGCTGTCAGTCTATTTCTCTCTGTTATCAGCCATTCCCCCTTACTGCTGTCAGTCTATTTCTCTCTGTTTTCAGCCATTCCCCGTCCTGCTGTCAGTCTTTTTCTCTCTGCTATCAGCCATTCGCCTGTCCTGCTGTCAGTCTATTGCTCTCTGTTATCAGCCATTCTCCGTCCTGCTGTCAGTCTATTTCTCTCTGTTATCAGCCATTCCCCGTCCTGCTGTCAGTCTATTTCTCTCTGTTATCAGCCATTCCCCGTCCTGCTGTCAGTCTATTTCTCTCTGTTATCAGCCATTCCCTCGTCCTGCTCTCAGTCTATTTCTCTCTGTTATCAGCCATTCCCCGTCCTGCTGTCTGTCTATTCTCTCTGTTTCAGCCATTCCCCATCCCGCTGTCAGTCTATTTCTCTCTGTTATCAGCCATTCCCCATCTTGCTGTCCGTCTATTTCTCTTTTATCAGCCATTCTCCTGTCCCGCTGTCAGTCTATTCTCTCTGTTATCAGCCATTCCCCTGTCCTGTGTTCAGTCTGTTTCTCTCTGTTATCAACCATTCCCCTGTCCTGCTGTCAGTCTATTCTCTTTGTTATCAGCCATTCCCCATCCCGCTGTCAGTCTATTTCTCTCTATCAGCCATTCTCCTGTCCTGCTGTCAGTCTATTTCTCTCTTTTATCAACCAATCCCCGTCCTGCTGTCAGTCTATTCTCTCTGTTATCAGCCATTCCTCTGTCCTGCTGTCAGTCTATTCTCTCTGTTATCAGCCATTCCCCCATCCTGCTGTCAGTCTATTCTCTCTGATATCAGCCATTCCCCCGTCCTGTTGTCAGTCTATATCTCTCTGTTATCAGCCATTCCCCTGTTCTGCTGTCAGTCTATTCTCTCTGTTATCAGCCATTCCCCTGTCCTTCTGGCAGTCTATTTCTCTTTGTTATCAGCCAATCCCGGTCCTGCTGTCTGTCTATTTCTCTCTGTTATCAGCCATTCCCCCTTACTGCTGTCAGTCTATTTCTCTCTGTTTTCAGCCATTCCCCGTCCTGCTGTCAGTCTATTTCTCTCTGTTATCAGCCATTCCCCCGTCCTGCTGTCAGTCTATTTCTCTCTGTTATCAGCCATTCCCCCGTCCTGCTGTCAGTCTATTTCTCTCTGTTATCAGCCATTCCCCTGTCATGCTGTCAGTCTATTTCTCTCTGTTAACAGCCAATCCCCATCCTGCTGTCAGTCTATTTCTCTCTGTTATCAGCCATTCCCCCGTCCTGCTGTCAGTCTATTTCTCTCTGTTATCAGCCATTCCCCATCCCGCTGTCAGTCTATTTCTCTGTTATCAGCCATTCCCCATCCCGCTGTCAGTCTATTTCTCTCTGTTATCAGCCATTCCCCATCTTACTGTCAGTCTGTTTCTCTGTTATCAGCCATTCCCCTGTCCTGCTGTCAGTCTATTTCTCTCTGTTAACAGCCATTCCCCATCCCGCTGTCAGTCTATTTCTCTCTGTTATCAGCCATTCCCTGTCCTGCTGTCAGTCTATTTCTCTCTCTTATCAGCCATTCCCCGTCCTGCTGTCAGTCTATTCTCTCTGTTATCAGCCATTCCCCATCCCGCTGTCAGTCTATTTCTCTCTGTTATCAGCCATTCTCCTGTCCTGCTGTCAGTCTATTTTTCTCTGTTATCAGCCATTCCCCCGTCCTGCTGTCAGTCTATTCTCTCTGTTATCAGCCATTCCCCCGTCCTGTTGTCAGTCTATTTCTCTCTATCAGCCATTCCCCATCCTGCTGTCAGTCTATTTCTTTCTGTTATCAGCCATTCCCCTGTCCTGCTGTCAGTCTTTTTCTCTCTGTTATCAGCCAATCCCCGTCCTGCTGTCAGTTTATTTCTCTCTGTTATCAGCCATTCCCCTGTCCTGCTGTTAGTCTATTTCTCTCTGTTAATAGCCATTCCCCATCCCGCTGTCAGTCTATTTCTCTCTGTTATCAGCCATTCCCCGTCCTGCTGTCAGTCTATTTCTCTCTGTTATCAGCCATTCTCCGTCCTGCTGTCAGGCTATTTATCCCTGTTATCAGCCATTCCCCCGTCATGCTGTCAGTCTATTCTCTCTGTTATCAGCCATTCCCTGTCCTGCTGTCAGTCTATTTCTCTCTGTTATCAGCCATTCCCCGTCCTGCTGTCAGTCTATTTCTCTCTGTTATCAGCCATTCCCTCGTCCTGCTCTCAGTCTATTTCTCTCTGTTATCAGCCATTCCCCGTCCTGCTGTCTGTCTATTCTCTCTGTTATCAGCCATTCCCCATCCCGCTGTCAGTCTATTTCTGTTATCAGCCATTCCCCATCTTGCTGTCCGTCTATTTCTCTTTTATCAGCCATTCTCCTGTCCTGCTGTCAGTCTATTCTCTCTGTTATCAGCCATTCCCCTGTCCTGTGTTCAGTCTATTTCTCTCTGTTATCAACCATTCCCCTGTCCTGCTGTCAGTCTATTCTCTCTGTTATCAGCCATTCCCCATCCCGCTGTCAGTCTATTTCTCTCTATCAGCCATTCTCCTGTCCTGCTGTCAGTCTATTTCTCTCTTTTATCAGCCAATCCCCGTCCTGCTGTCAGTCTATTTCTCTCTGTTATCAGCCATTCCCCCGTCCTGCTGTCAGTCTATTTCTCTCTGTTATCAGCCATTCCCCTGTCATGCTGTCAGTCTATTTCTCTCTGTTAACAGCCAATCCCCATCCTGCTGTCAGTCTATTTCTCTCTGTTATCAGCCATTCCCCCGTCCTGCTGTCAGTCTATTTCTCTCTGTTATCAGCCATTCCCCATCCCGCTGTCAGTCTATTTCTCTGTTATCAGCCATTCCCCATCCCGCTGTCAGTCTATTTCTCTCTGTTATCAGCCATTCCCCATCTTACTGTCAGTCTGTTTCTCTGTTATCAGCCATTCCCCTGTCCTGCTGTCAGTCTATTTCTCTCTGTTAACAGCCATTCCCCATCCCGCTGTCAGTCTATTTCTCTCTGTTATCAGCCATTCCCTGTCCTGCTGTCAGTCTATTTCTCTCTCTTATCAGCCATTCCCCGTCCTGCTGTCAGTCTATTCTCTCTGTTATCAGCCATTCCCCATCCCGCTGTCAGTCTATTTCTCTCTGTTATCAGCCATTCTCCTGTCCTGCTGTCAGTCTATTTTTCTCTGTTATCAGCCATTCCCCCGTCCTGCTGTCAGTCTATTCTCTCTGTTATCAGCCATTCCCCCGTCCTGTTGTCAGTCTATTTCTCTCTATCAGCCATTCCCCATCCTGCTGTCAGTCTATTTCTTTCTGTTATCAGCCATTCCCCTGTCCTGCTGTCAGTCTTTTTCTCTCTGTTATCAGCCAATCCCCGTCCTGCTGTCAGTTTATTTCTCTCTGTTATCAGCCATTCCCCTGTCCTGCTGTTAGTCTATTTCTCTCTGTTAATAGCCATTCCCCATCCCGCTGTCAGTCTATTTCTCTCTGTTATCAGCCATTCCCCGTCCTGCTGTCAGTCTATTTCTCTCTGTTATCAGCCATTCTCCGTCCTGCTGTCAGGCTATTTATCCCTGTTATCAGCCATTCCCCCGTCATGCTGTCAGTCTATTCTCTCTGTTATCAGCCATTCCCTGTCCTGCTGTCAGTCTATTTCTCTCTGTTATCAGCCATTCCCCGTCCTGCTGTCAGTCTATTTCTCTCTGTTATCAGCCATTCCCTCGTCCTGCTCTCAGTCTATTTCTCTCTGTTATCAGCCATTCCCCGTCCTGCTGTCTGTCTATTCTCTCTGTTATCAGCCATTCCCCATCCCGCTGTCAGTCTATTTCTGTTATCAGCCATTCCCCATCTTGCTGTCCGTCTATTTCTCTTTTATCAGCCATTCTCCTGTCCTGCTGTCAGTCTATTCTCTCTGTTATCAGCCATTCCCCTGTCCTGTGTTCAGTCTATTTCTCTCTGTTATCAACCATTCCCCTGTCCTGCTGTCAGTCTATTCTCTCTGTTATCAGCCATTCCCCATCCCGCTGTCAGTCTATTTCTCTCTATCAGCCATTCTCCTGTCCTGCTGTCAGTCTATTTCTCTCTTTTATCAGCCAATCCCCGTCCTGCTGTCAGTCTATTCTCTCTGTTATCAGCCATTCCTCTGTCCTGCTGTCAGTCTATTCTCTCTGTTATCAGCCATTCCCCTGTCCTGCTGTCAGTCTATTCACTCTGCTATCAGCCATTCCCCTGTTCTGCTGTCAGTCTATTCTCTCTGTTATCAGCCATTCCCCTGTCCTTCTGGCAGTCTATTTCTCTCTGTTATCAGCCAATCCCGGTCCTGCTGTCAGTCTATTTCTCTCTGTTATCAGCCATTCCCCCTTACTGCTGTCAGTCTATTTCTCTCTGTTTTCAGCCATTCCCCGTCCTGCTGTCAGTCTATTTCTCTCTGTTATCAGCCATTCCCTCGTCCTGCTCTCAGTCTATTTCTCTCTGTTATCAGCCATTCCCCGTCCTGCTGTCTATTCTCTCTGTTATCAGCCATTCCACGTCCTGCTGTCAGTCTATTTCTCTCTGTTATCAGCCATTCCCCATCTTGCTGTCCGTCTATTTCTCTGTTATCAGCCATTCTCCTGTCCTGCTGTCAGTCTATTCTCTCTGTTATCAGCCATTCCCCTGTTCTGCTGTCAGTCTATTCTCTCTGTTATCAGCCATTCCCCTGTCCTTCTGGCAGTCTATTTCTCTCTGTTATCAGCCAATCCCGGTCCTGCTGTCAGTCTATTTCTCTCTGTTATCAGCCATTCCCCCTTACTGCTGTCAGTCTATTTCTCTCTGTTTTCAGCCATTCCCTGTCCTGCTGTCAGTCTATTTCTCTCTGTTATCAGCCATTCCCCCTTACTGCTGTCAGTCTATTTCTCTCTGTTTTCAGCCAATCTCGTCCTGCTGTCAGTCTATTTCTCTCTGTTATCAGCCATTCCCCATGCCGCTGTCAGTCTATTTCTCTCTGTTATCAGCCATTCCCCCGTCCTGCTGTCAGTCTATTTCTCTCTGTTATCAGCCATTCCCCCGTCCTGCTGTCAGTCTATTTCTCTCTGTTATCAGCCATTCCCCTATTCTGCTGTCAGTCTATTCTCTCTGTTATCAGCCATTCCCCTGTCCTTCTGGCAGTCTATTTCTCTCTGTTATCAGCCAATCCCGGTCCTGCTGTCAGTCTATTTCTCTCTGTTATCAGCCATTCCCCCTTACTGCTGTCAGTCTATTTCTCTCTGTTTTCAGCCATTCCCCGTCCTGCTGTCAGTCTTTTTCTCTCTGCTATCAGCCATTCCCCTGTCCTGCTGTCAGTCTATTTCTCTCTGTTATCAGCCAATCTCGTCCTGCTGTCAGTCTATTTCTCTCTGTTATCAGCCATTCCCCATGCCACTGTCAGTCTATTTCTCTGTTATCAGCCATTCCCCCGTCCTGCTGTCAGTTTATTTCTCTCTGTTATCAGCCATTCCCCCGTCCTGCTGTCAGTCTATTTCTCTCTGTTATCAGCCATTCCCCTGTCCTGCTGTCAGTCTATTTCTCTCTGTTAACAGCCAATCCCCATCCTGCTGTCAGTCTATTTCTCTCTGTTATCAGCCATTCCCCAGTCCTGCTGTCAGTCTATTTCTCTCTGTTATCAGCCATTCCCCATCCCGCTGTCAGTCTATTTCTCTGTTATCAGCCATTCCCCATCCCGCTGTCAGTCTATTTCTCTCTGTTATCAGCCATTCCCCATCTTGCTGTCAGTCTATTTCTCTGTTATCAGCCATTCCCCTGTCCTGCTGTCAGTCTTTTTCTCTCTGTTAACAGCCATTCCCCATCCCGCTGTCAGTCTATTTTTCTCTGTTATCAGCCATTCCCTGTCCTGCTGTCAGTCTATTTCTCTCTCTTATCAGCCATTCCACGTCCTGCTGTCAGTCTATTTCTCTCTGTTATCAGCCATTCTCCTGTCCTGCTGTCAGTCTATTTCTCTCTTTTATCAGCCAATCCCCGTCCTGCTGTCAGTCTATTCTCTCTGTTATCAGCCATTCCTCTGTCCTACTGTCAGTCTATTCTCTCTGTTATCAGCCATTCCCCCGTCCTGTTGTCAGTCTATTTCTCTCTGTTCTCAGCCATTCCCCTGTCCTGCTGTCAGTCTATCAGTCTATTCTCTCTGTTATCAGCCATTCCCCTGTTCTGCTGTCAGTCTATTCTCTCTGTTATCAGCCATTCCCCTGTCCTTCTGGCAGTCTATTTCTCTCTGTTATCAGCCAATCCCGGTCCTGCTGTCAGTCTATTTCTCTCTGTTTTCAGCCATTCCCCGTCCTGCTGTCAGTCTATTTCTCTCTGTTTTTAGCCATTCCCCGTCCTGCTGTCAGTCTATTTCTCTCTGTTATCAGCCAATCCCGGTCCTGCTGTCAGTCTATTTCTCTCTGTTTTCAGCCATTACCCTTACTGCTGTCAGTCTATTTCTCTCTGTTTTCAGCCATTCCCCGTCCTGCTGTCAGTCTATTTCTCTCTGTTATCAGCCAATCTCGTCCTGCTGTCAGTCTATTTCTCTCTGTTATCAGCCATTCCCCATGCCGCTGTCAGTCTATTTCTCTCTGTTATCAGCCATTCCCCCGTCATGCTGTCAGTCTATTTCTCTCTGTTATCAGCCATTCCCCCGTCCTTCTGTCAGTCTATTTCTCTCTGTTATCAGCCATTCCCCTATTCTGCTGTCAGTCTATTCTCTCTGTTATCAGCCATTCCCCTGTCCTTCTGGCAGTCTATTTCTCTCTGTTATCAGCCAATCCCGGTCCTGCTGTCAGTCTATTTCTCTCTGTTATCATCCATTCCCCCTTACTGCTGTCAGTCTATTTCTCTCTGTTTTCAGCCATTCCCCGTCCTGCTGTCAGTCTTTTTCTCTCTGCTATCAGCCATTCCCCTGTCCTGCTGTCAGTCTATTTCTCTCTGTTATCAGCCAATCTCGTCCTGCTGTCAGTCTATTTCTCTCTGTTATCAGCCATTCCCCATGCCGCTGTCAGTCTATTTCTCTCTGTTATCAGCCATTCCCCCATCCTGCTGTCAGTTTATTTCTCTCTGTTATCAGCCATTCCCCATCCCGCTGTCAGTCTATTTCTCTCTGTTATCAGCCATTCTCCTGTCCTGCTGTCAGTCTATTTATCTCTTTTATCAGCCATTCCACCGTCCTGCTGTCAGTCTATTCTCTCTGTTATCAGCCATTCCCCCGTCCTGTTGTCAGTCTATTTCTCTCTATCAGCCATTCCCCATCCTGCTGTCAGTCTATTTCTTTCTGTTATCAGCCATTCCCCTGTCCTGCTGTCAGTCTTTTTCTCTCTGTTATCAGCCAATCCCCGTCCTGCTGTCATTTTATTTCTCTCTTTTATCAGCCATTCCCCTGTCCTGCTGTTAGTCTATTTCTCTCTGTTAATAGCCATTCCCCATCCCGCTGTCAGTCTATTTCTCTCTGTTATCAGCCATTCCCCGTCCTGCTGTCAGTCTATTTCTCTCTGTTATCAGCCATTCTCCGTCCTGCTGTCAGGCTATTTATCCCTGTTATCAGCCATTCCCCCGTCATGCTGTCAGTCTATTCTCTCTGTTATCAGCCATTCCCTGTCCTGCTGTCAGTCTATTTCTCTCTGTTATCAGCCATTCCCCGTCCTGCTGTCAGTCTATTTCTCTCTGTTATCAGCCATTCCCTCGTCCTGCTCTCAGTCTATTTCTCTCTGTTATCAGCCATTCCCCGTCCTGCTGTCTGTCTATTCTCTCTGTTATCAGCCATTCCCCATCCCGCTGTCAGTCTATTGCTCTCTGTTATCAGCCATTCCCCATCTTGCTGTCCGTCTATTTCTCTTTTATCAGCCATTCTCCTGTCCTGCTGTCAGTCTATTCTCTCTGTTATCAGCCATTCCCCTGTCCTGTGTTCAGTCTATTTCTCTCTGTTATCAACCATTCCCCTGTCCTGCTGTCAGTCTATTCTCTCTGTTATCAGCCATTCCCCATCCCGCTGTCAGTCTATTTCTCTCTATCAGCCATTCTCCTGTCCTGCTGTCAGTCTATTTCTCTCTTTTATCAGCCAATCCCCGTCCTGCTGTCAGTCTATTCTCTCTGTTATCAGCCATTCCTCTGTCCTGCTGTCAGTCTATTCTCTCTATTATCAGCCATTCCCCCGTCCTATTGTCAGTCTATTTCTCTCTGTTATCAGCGATTCCCCTGTCCTGCTGTCAGTCTATTCACTCTGCTATCAGCCATTCCCCTGTTCTGCTGTCAGTCTATTCTCTCTGTTATCAGCCATTCCCCTGTCCTTCTGGCAGTCTATTTCTCTCTGTTATCAGCCAATCCCGGTCCTGCTGTCAGTCTATTTCTTTCTGTTATCAGCCATTCCCCCTTACTGCTGTCAGTCTATTTCTCTCTGTTTTCAGCCATTCCCCGTCCTGCTGTCAGTCTATTTCTCTCTGTTATCAGCCATTCCCTCGTCCTGCTCTCAGTCTATTTCTCTCTGTTATCAGCCATTCCCCGTCCTGCTGTCTATTCTCTCTGTTATCAGCCATTCCACGTCCTGCTGTCAGTCTATTTCTCTCTGTTATCAGCCATTCCCCATCTTGCTGTCCGTCTATTTCTCTGTTATCAGCCATTCTCCTGTCCTGCTGTCAGTCTATTCTCTCTGTTATCAGCCATTCCCCTGTCCTGTGTTCAGTTTATTTCTCTCTGTTATCAACCATTCCCATGTCCTGCTGTCAGTCTATACTCTCTGTTATCAGCCATTCCCCATCCCGCTGTCAGTCTATTTCTCTCTATCAGCCATTCTCCTGTCCTGCTGTCAGTCTATTTCTCTCTTTTATCAGCCAATCCCCGTCCTGCTGTCAGTCTATTCTCTCTGTTATCAGCCATTCCTCTGTCCTGCTGTCAGTCTATTCTCTCTGTTATCAGCCATTCCCCCGTCCTGTTGTCAGTTTATTTCTCTCTGTTATCAGCCATTCCCCTGTCCTGCTGTCAGTCTATTCTCTCTGTTATCAGCCATTCCCCTGTTCTGCTGTCAGTCTATTCTCTCTGTTATCAGCCATTCCCCTGTCCTTCTGGCAGTCTATTTCTCTCTGTTATCAGCCAATCCCGGTCCTGCTGTCAGTCTATTTCTCTCTGTTATCAGCCATTCCCCCTTACTGCTGTCAGTCTATTTCTCTCTGTTTTCAGCCATTCCCCGTCCTGCTGTCAGTCTATTTCTCTCTGTTATCAGCCAATCTCGTCCTGCTGTCAGTCTATTTCTCTCTGTTATCAGCCATTCCCCATGCCGCTGTCAGTCTATTTCTCTCTGTTATCAGCCATTCCCCCGTCCTGCTGTCAGTCTATTTCTCTCTGTTATCAGCCATTCCCCTATTCTGCTGTCAGTCTATTCTCTCTGTTATCAGCCATTCCCCTGTCCTTCTGGCAGTCTATTTCTCTCTGTTATCAGCCAATCCCGGTCCTGCTGTCAGTCTATTTCTCTCTGTTATCAGCCATTCCCCCTTACTGCTGTCAGTCTATTTCTCTCTGTTTTCAGCCATTCCCCGTCCTGCTGTCAGTCTTTTTCTCTCTGCTATCAGCCATTCCCCTGTCCTGCTGTCAGTCTATTTCTCTCTGTTATCAGCCAATCTCGTCCTGCTGTCAGTCTATTTCTCTCTGTTATCAGCCATTCCCCATGCCACTGTCAGTCTATTTCTCTCTGTTATCAGCCATTCCCCCGTCCTGCTGTCAGTTTATTTCTCTCTGTTATCAGCCATTCCCCCGTCCTGCTGTCAGTCTATTTCTCTCTGTTATCAGCCATTCCCCTGTCCTGCTGTCAGTCTATTTCTCTCTGTTAACAGCCAATCCCCATCCTGCTGTCAGTCTATTTCTCTCTGTTATCAGCCATTCCCCCGTCCTGCTGTCAGTCTATTTCTCTCTGTTATCAGCCATTCCCCATCCCGCTGTCAGTCTATTTCTCTGTTATCAGCCATTCCCCATCCCGCTGTCAGTCTATTTCTCTCTGTTATCAGCCATTCCCCATCTTGCTGTCAGTCTATTTCTCTGTTATCAGCCATTCCCCGTCCTGTTGTCAGTCTATTTCTCTCTGTTATCAGCCATTCCCCGTCCTGCTGTCAGTCTATTTCTCTCTGTTATCAGCCATTCCCCTGTCCTGCTGTTAGTCTATTTCTCTCTGTTAATAGCCATTCCCCATCCCGCTGTCAGTCTATTTCTCTCTGTTATCAGCCATTCCCCGTCCTGCTGTCAGGCTATTTATCCCTGTTATCAGCCATTCCCCTGTCATGCTGTCAGTCTATTCTCTCTGTTATCAGCCATTCCCTGTCCTGCTGTCAGTCTATTTCTCTCTGTTATCAGCCATTCCCCGTCCTGCTGTCAGTCTATTTCTCTCTGTTATCAGCCATTCCCTCGTCCTGCTCTCAGTCTATTTCTCTCTGTTATCAGCCATTCCACGTCCTGCTGTCAGTCTATTTCTCTCTGTTATCAGCCATTCCCCATCTTGCTGTCTGTCTATTTCTCTGTTATCAGCCATTCTCCTGTCCTGCTGTCAGTCTATTCTCTCTGTTATCAGCCATTCCCCTGTCCTGTGTTCAGTCTATTTCTCTCTGTTATCAACCATTCCCCTGTCCTGCTATCAGTCTATTCTCTCTGTTATCAGCCATTCCCCATCCCGCTGTCAGTCTATTTCTCTCTGTTATCAGCCATTCTCCTGTCCTGCTGTCAGTCTATTTTTCTCTTTTATCAGCCATTCCCCCGTCCTGCTGTCAGTCTATTCTCTCTGTTATCAGCCATTCCCCCGTCCTGTTGTCAGTCTATTTCTCTCTATCAGCCATTCCCCATCCTGCTGTCAGTCTATTTCTTTCTGTTATCAGCCATTCCCCTGTCCTGCTGTCAGTCTTTTTCTCTCTGTTATCAGCCAATCCCCGTCCTGCTGTCAGTTTATTTCTCTCTGTTATCAGCCATTCCCCTGTCCTGCTGTTAGTCTATTTCTCTCTGTTAATAGCCATTCCCCATCCCGCTGTCAGTCTATTTCTCTCTGTTATCAGCCATTCCCCGTCCTGCTGTCAGTCTATTTCTCTCTGTTATCAGCCATTCTCCGTCCTGCTGTCAGGCTATTTATCCCTGTTATCAGCCATTCCCCCGTCATGCTGTCAGTCTATTCTCTCTGTTATCAGCCATTCCCTGTCCTGCTGTCAGTCTATTTCTCTCTGTTATCAGCCATTCCCCGTCCTGCTGTCAGTCTATTTCTCTCTGTTATCAGCCATTCCCAATCTTGCTGTCAGTCTATTTCTCTGTTATCAGCCATTCCCCGTCCTGTTGTCAGTCTATTTCTCTCTGTTATCAGCCATTCCCCTGTCCTTCTGGCAGTCTATTTCTCTCTGTTATCAGCCAATCCCGGTCCTGCTGTCAGTCTATTTCTCTCTGTTATCAGCCATTCCCCCTTACTGCTGTCAGTCTATTTCTCTGTTATCAGCCATTCCTCTGTCAAGCTGTCAGTCTATTCTCTCTGTTATCAGCCATTCCCCCGTCCTGCTGTCAGTCTATTCTCTCTGTTATCAGCCATTCCCCCGTCCTGTTGTCAGTCTTTCTCTCTGTTATCAGCCATTCCCCGTCCTGCTGTCAGTCTATTCTCTCTGTTATCAGCCATTCCCCATCTTGCTGTCAGTCTATTTCTCTGTTATCAGCCATTCCCCGTCCTGTTGTCAGTCTATTTCTCTCTGTTATCAGCCATTCCCCGTCCTGCTGTCAGTCTATTTCTCTCTGTTATCAGCCATTCCCCTGTCCTGCTGTTAGTCTATTTCTCTCTGTTAATAGCCATTCCCCATCCCGCTGTCAGTCTATTTCTCTCTGTTATCAGCCATTCCCCGTCCTGCTGTCAGTCTATTTCTCTCTGTTATCAGCCATTCTCCGTCCTGCTGTCAGGCTATTTATCCCTGTTATCAGCCATTCCCCTGTCATGCTGTCAGTCTATTCTCTCTGTTATCAGCCATTCCCTGTCCTGCTGTCAGTCTATTTCTCTCTGTTATCAGCCATTCCCCGTCCTGCTGTCAGTCTATTTCTCTCGGTTATCAGCCATTCCCTCGTCCTGCTCTCAGTCTATTTCTCTCTGTTATCAGCCATTCCACGTCCTGCTGTCAGTCTATTTCTCTCTGTTATCAGCCATTCCCCATCTTGCTGTCTGTCTATTTCTCTGTTATCAGCCATTCTCCTGTCCTGCTGTCAGTCTATTCTCTCTGTTATCAGCCATTCCCCTGTCCTGTGTTCAGTCTATTTCTCTCTGTTATCAACCATTCCCCTGTCCTGCTATCAGTCTATTCTCTCTGTTATCAGCCATTCCCCATCCCGCTGTCAGTCTATTTCTCTCTGTTATCAGCCATTCTCCTGTCCTGCTGTCAGTCTATTTTTCTCTTTTATCAGCCATTCCCCCGTCCTGCTGTCAGTCTATTCTCTCTGTTATCAGCCATTCCCCCGTCCTGTTGTCAGTCTATTTCTCTCTATCAGCCATTCCCCATCCTGCTGTCAGTCTATTTCTTTCTGTTATCAGCCATTCCCCTGTCCTGCTGTCAGTCTTTTTCTCTCTGTTATCAGCCAATCCCCGTCCTGCTGTCAGTTTATTTCTCTCTGTTATCAGCCATTCCCCTGTCCTGCTGTTAGTCTATTTCTCTCTGTTAATAGCCATTCCCCATCCCGCTGTCAGTCTATTTCTCTCTGTTATCAGCCATTCCCCGTCCTGCTGTCAGTCTATTTCTCTCTGTTATCAGCCATTCTCCGTCCTGCTGTCAGGCTATTTATCCCTGTTATCAGCCATTCCCCCGTCATGCTGTCAGTCTATTCTCTCTGTTATCAGCCATTCCCTGTCCTGCTGTCAGTCTATTTCTCTCTGTTATCAGCCATTCCCCGTCCTGCTGTCAGTCTATTTCTCTCTGTTATCAGCCATTCCCAATCTTGCTGTCAGTCTATTTCTCTGTTATCAGCCATTCCCCGTCCTGTTGTCAGTCTATTTCTCTCTGTTATCAGCCATTCCCCTGTCCTTCTGGCAGTCTATTTCTCTCTGTTATCAGCCAATCCCGGTCCTGCTGTCAGTCTATTTCTCTCTGTTATCAGCCATTCCCCCTTACTGCTGTCAGTCTATTTCTCTGTTATCAGCCATTCCTCTGTCAAGCTGTCAGTCTATTCTCTCTGTTATCAGCCATTCCCCCGTCCTGCTGTCAGTCTATTCTCTCTGTTATCAGCCATTCCCCCGTCCTGTTGTCAGTCTTTCTCTCTGTTATCAGCCATTCCCCGTCCTGCTGTCAGTCTATTCTCTCTGTTATCAGCCATTCCCCATCTTGCTGTCAGTCTATTTCTCTGTTATCAGCCATTCCCCGTCCTGTTGTCAGTCTATTTCTCTCTGTTATCAGCCATTCCCCGTCCTGCTGTCAGTCTATTTCTCTCTGTTATCAGCCATTCCCCTGTCCTGCTGTTAGTCTATTTCTCTCTGTTAATAGCCATTCCCCATCCCGCTGTCAGTCTATTTCTCTCTGTTATCAGCCATTCCCCGTCCTGCTGTCAGTCTATTTCTCTCTGTTATCAGCCATTCTCCGTCCTGCTGTCAGGCTATTTATCCCTGTTATCAGCCATTCCCCTGTCATGCTGTCAGTCTATTCTCTCTGTTATCAGCCATTCCCTGTCCTGCTGTCAGTCTATTTCTCTCTGTTATCAGCCATTCCCCGTCCTGCTGTCAGTCTATTTCTCTCTGTTATCAGCCATTCCCTCGTCCTGCTCTCAGTCTATTTCTCTCTGTTATCAGCCATTCCACGTCCTGCTGTCAGTCTATTTCTCTCTGTTATCAGCCATTCCCCATCTTGCTGTCTGTCTATTTCTCTGTTATCAGCCATTCTCCTGTCCTGCTGTCAGTCTATTCTCTCTGTTATCAGCCATTCCCCTGTCCTGTGTTCAGTCTATTTCTCTCTGTTATCAACCATTCCCCTGTCCTGCTATCAGTCTATTCTCTCTGTTATCAGCCATTCCCCATCCCGCTGTCAGTCTATTTCTCTCTGTTATCAGCCATTCTCCTGTCCTGCTGTCAGTCTATTTTTCTCTTTTATCAGCCATTCCCCCGTCCTGCTGTCAGTCTATTCTCTCTGTTATCAGCCATTCCCCCGTCCTGTTGTCAGTCTATTTCTCTCTATCAGCCATTCCCCATCCTGCTGTCAGTCTATTTCTTTCTGTTATCAGCCATTCCCCTGTCCTGCTGTCAGTCTTTTTCTCTCTGTTATCAGCCAATCCCCGTCCTGCTGTCAGTTTATTTCTCTCTGTTATCAGCCATTCCCCTGTCCTGCTGTTAGTCTATTTCTCTCTGTTAATAGCCATTCCCCATCCCGCTGTCAGTCTATTTCTCTCTGTTATCAGCCATTCCCCGTCCTGCTGTCAGTCTATTTCTCTCTGTTATCAGCCATTCTCCGTCCTGCTGTCAGGCTATTTATCCCTGTTATCAGCCATTCCCCCGTCATGCTGTCAGTCTATTCTCTCTGTTATCAGCCATTCCCTGTCCTGCTGTCAGTCTATTTCTCTCTGTTATCAGCCATTCCCCGTCCTGCTGTCAGTCTATTTCTCTCTGTTATCAGCCATTCCCTCGTCCTGCTCTCAGTCTATTTCTCTCTGTTATCAGCCATTCCCCGTCCTGCTGTCTGTCTATTCTCTCTGTTATCAGCCATTCCCCATCCCGCTGTCAGTCTATTTCTCTCTGTTATCAGCCATTCCCCATCTTGCTGTCCGTCTATTTCTCTTTTATCAGCCATTCTCCTGTCCTGCTGTCAGTCTATTCTCTCTGTTATCAGCCATTCCCCTGTCCTGTGTTCAGTCTATTTCTCTCTGTTATCAACCATTCCCCTGTCCTGCTGTCAGTCTATTCTCTCTGTTATCAGCCATTCCCCATCCCGCTGTCAGTCTATTTCTCTCTATCAGCCATTCTCCTGTCCTGCTGTCAGTCTATTTCTCTCTTTTATCAGCCAATCCCCGTCCTGCTGTCAGTCTATTCTCTCTGTTATCAGCCATTCCTCTGTCCTGCTGTCAGTCTATTCTCTCTGTTATCAGCCATTCCCCTGTCCTGCTGTCAGTCTATTCACTCTGCTATCAGCCATTCCCCTGTTCTGCTGTCAGTCTATTCTCTCTGTTATCAGCCATTCCCCTGTCCTTCTGGCAGTCTATTTCTCTCTGTTATCAGCCAATCCCGGTCCTGCTGTCAGTCTATTTCTCTCTGTTATCAGCCATTCCCCCTTACTGCTGTCAGTCTATTTCTCTCTGTTTTCAGCCATTCCCCGTCCTGCTGTCAGTCTATTTCTCTCTGTTATCAGCCATTCCCTCGTCCTGCTCTCAGTCTATTTCTCTCTGTTATCAGCCATTCCCCGTCCTGCTGTCTATTCTCTCTGTTATCAGCCATTCCACGTCCTGCTGTCAGTCTATTTCTCTCTGTTATCAGCCATTCCCCATCTTGCTGTCCGTCTATTTCTCTGTTATCAGCCATTCTCCTGTCCTGCTGTCAGTCTATTCTCTCTGTTATCAGCCATTCCCCTGTCCTGTGTTCAGTTTATTTCTCTCTGTTATCAACCATTCCCATGTCCTGCTGTCAGTCTATACTCTCTGTTATCAGCCATTCCCCATCCCGCTGTCAGTCTATTTCTCTCTATCAGCCATTCTCCTGTCCTGCTGTCAGTCTATTTCTCTCTTTTATCAGCCAATCCCCGTCCTGCTGTCAGTCTTTTCTCTCTGTTATCAGCCATTCCTCTGTCCTGCTGTCAGTCTATTCTCTCTGTTATCAGCCATTCCCCCGTCCTGTTGTCAGTCTATTTCTCTCTGTTATCAGCCATTCCCCTGTCCTGCTGTCAGTCTATTCTCTCTGTTATCAGCCATTCCCCTGTTCTGCTGTCAGTCTATTCTCTCTGTTATCAGCCATTCCCCTGTCCTTCTGGCAGTCTATTTCTCTCTGTTATCAGCCAATCCCGGTCCTGCTGTCAGTCTATTTCTCTCTGTTATCAGCCATTCCCCCTTACTGCTGTCAGTCTATTTCTCTCTGTTTTCAGCCATTCCCCGTCCTGCTGTCAGTCTATTTCTCTCTGTTATCAGCCAATCTCGTCCTGCTGTCAGTCTATTTCTCTCTGTTATCAGCCATTCCCCCGTCCTGCTGTCAGTCTATTTCTCTCTGTTATCAGCCATTCCCCCGTCCTGCTGTCAGTCTATTTCTCTCTGTTATCAGCCATTCTCCGTCCTGCTGTCAGGCTATTTATCCCTGTTATCAGCCATTCCCCCGTCATGCTGTCAGTCTATTCTCTCTGTTATCAGCCATTCCCTGTCCTGCTGTCAGTCTATTTCTCTCTGTTATCAGCCATTCCCCGTCCTGCTGTCAGTCTATTTCTCTCTGTTATCAGCCATTCCCTCGTCCTGCTCTCAGTCTATTTCTCTCTGTTATCAGCCATTCCCCGTCCTGCTGTCTGTCTATTCTCTCTGTTATCAGCCATTCCCCATCCCGCTGTCAGTCTATTTCTCTCTGTTATCAGCCATTCCCCATCTTGCTGTCCGTCTATTTCTCTTTTATCAGCCATTCTCCTGTCCTGCTGTCAGTCTATTCTCTCTGTTATCAGCCATTCCCCTGTCCTGTGTTCAGTCTATTTCTCTCTGTTATCAACCATTCCCCTGTCCTGCTGTCAGTCTATTCTCTCTGTTATCAGCCATTCCCCATCCCGCTGTCAGTCTATTTCTCTCTATCAGCCATTCTCCTGTCCTGCTGTCAGTCTATTTCTCTCTTTTATCAGCCAATCCCCGTCCTGCTGTCAGTCTATTCTCTCTGTTATCAGCCATTCCTCTGTCCTGCTGTCAGTCTATTCTCTCTGTTATCAGCCATTCCCCTGTCCTGCTGTCAGTCTATTCACTCTGCTATCAGCCATTCCCCTGTTCTGCTGTCAGTCTATTCTCTCTGTTATCAGCCATTCCCCTGTCCTTCTGGCAGTCTATTTCTCTCTGTTATCAGCCAATCCCGGTCCTGCTGTCAGTCTATTTCTCTCTGTTATCAGCCATTCCCCCTTACTGCTGTCAGTCTATTTCTCTCTGTTTTCAGCCATTCCCCGTCCTGCTGTCAGTCTATTTCTCTCTGTTATCAGCCATTCCCTCGTCCTGCTCTCAGTCTATTTCTCTCTGTTATCAGCCATTCCCCGTCCTGCTGTCTATTCTCTCTGTTATCAGCCATTCCACGTCCTGCTGTCAGTCTATTTCTCTCTGTTATCAGCCATTCCCCATCTTGCTGTCCGTCTATTTCTCTGTTATCAGCCATTCTCCTGTCCTGCTGTCAGTCTATTCTCTCTGTTATCAGCCATTCCCCTGTCCTGTGTTCAGTTTATTTCTCTCTGTTATCAACCATTCCCATGTCCTGCTGTCAGTCTATACTCTCTGTTATCAGCCATTCCCCATCCCGCTGTCAGTCTATTTCTCTCTATCAGCCATTCTCCTGTCCTGCTGTCAGTCTATTTCTCTCTTTTATCAGCCAATCCCCGTCCTGCTGTCAGTCTTTTCTCTCTGTTATCAGCCATTCCTCTGTCCTGCTGTCAGTCTATTCTCTCTGTTATCAGCCATTCCCCCGTCCTGTTGTCAGTCTATTTCTCTCTGTTATCAGCCATTCCCCTGTTCTGCTGTCAGTCTATTCTCTCTGTTATCAGCCATTCCCCTGTCCTTCTGGCAGTCTATTTCTCTCTGTTATCAGCCAATCCCGGTCCTGCTGTCAGTCTATTTCTCTCTGTTATCAGCCATTCCCCCTTACTGCTGTCAGTCTATTTCTCTCTGTTTTCAGCCATTCCCCGTCCTGCTGTCAGTCTATTTCTCTCTGTTATCAGCCAATCTCGTCCTGCTGTCAGTCTATTTCTCTCTGTTATCAGCCATTCCCCATGCCGCTGTCAGTCTATTTCTCTCTGTTATCAGCCATTCCCCCGTCCTGCTGTCAGTCTATTTCTCTCTGTTATCAGCCATTCCCCCGTCCTGCTGTCAGTCTATTTCTCTCTGTTATCAGCCATTCCCCTATTCTGCTGTCAGTCTATTCTCTCTGTTATCAGCCATTCCCCTGTCCTTCTGGCAGTCTATTTCTCTCTGTTATCAGCCAATCCCGGTCCTGCTGTCAGTCTATTTCTCTCTGTTATCAGCCATTCCCCCTTACTGCTGTCAGTCTATTTCTCTCTGTTTTCAGCCATTCCCCGTCCTGCTGTCAGTCTTTTTCTCTCTGCTATCAGCCATTCCCCGTCCTGCTGTCAGTCTATTCTCTCTGTTATCAGCCATTCCCCTGTCCTTCTGGCAGTCTATTTCTCTCTGTTATCAGCCAATCTCGTCCTGCTGTCAGTCTATTTCTCTCTGTTATCAGCCATTCCTTATGCCGCTGTCAGTCTATTTCTCTCTGTTATCAGCCATTCCCCCGTCCTGCTGTCAGTTTATTTCTCTCTGTTATCAGCCATTCCCCCGTCCTGCTGTCAGTCTATTTCTCTCTGTTATCAGCCATTCCCCTGTCCTGCTGTCAGTCTATTTCTCTCTGTTAACAGCCAATCCCCATCCTGCTGTCAGTCTATTTCTCTCTGTTATCAGCCATTCCCCCGTCCTGCTGTCAGTCTATTTCTCTCTGTTATCAGCCATTCCCCATCCCGCTGTCAGTCTATTTCTCTGTTATCAGCCATTCCCCATCCCGCTGTCAGTCTATTTCTCTCTGTTATCAGCCATTCCCCATCTTGCTGTCAGTCTTTTTCTCTGTTATCAGCCATTCCCCTGTCCTGCTGTCAGTCTATTTCTCTCTGTTAACAGCCAATCCCCATCCTGCTGTCAGTCTATTTCTCTCTGTTATCAGCCATTCCCCCGTCCTGTTGTCAGTCTATTTCTCTCTGTTATCAGCCATTCCCCGTCCTGCTGTCAGTCTATTCTCTCTGTTATCAGCCATTCCCCATCCCGCTGTCAGTCTATTTCTCTCTGTTATCAGCCATTCCCCATCTTGCTGTCAGTCTATTTCTCTGTTATCAGCCATTCCCCGTCCTGTTGTCAGTCTATTTCTCTCTGTTATCAGCCATTCCCCGTCCTGCTGTCAGTCTATTTCTCTCTGTTATCAGCCATTCCCCTGTCCTGCTGTCAGTCTATTCTCTCTGTTATCAGCCATTCCCAATCTTGCTGTCAGTCTATTTCTCTGTTATCAGCCATTCCCCGTCCTGTTGTCAGTCTATTTCTCTCTGTTATCAGCCATTCCCCTGTCCTTCTGGCAGTCTATTTCTCTCTGTTATCAGCCAATCCCGGTCCTGCTGTCAGTCTATTTCTCTCTGTTATCAGCCATTCCCCCTTACTGCTGTCAGTCTATTTCTCTGTTATCAGCCATTCCTCTGTCAAGCTGTCAGTCTATTCTCTCTGTTATCAGC
The DNA here is from genome assembly GCF_032444005.1 of Ranitomeya imitator. Taxonomy (NCBI): domain Eukaryota; kingdom Metazoa; phylum Chordata; class Amphibia; order Anura; family Dendrobatidae; genus Ranitomeya; species Ranitomeya imitator. The sequence continues at coordinate 560,867,634 of NC_091282.1, read as the reverse complement.
CATTCCCCCGTCCTGCTGTCAGTCTATTCTCTCTGTTATCAGCCATTCCCCTGTCCTTCTGGCAGTCTATTTCTCTCTGTTATCAGCCAATCTCGTCCTGCTGTCAGTCTATTTCTCTCTGTTATCAGCCATTCCCCATGCCGCTGTCAGTCTATTTCTCTCTGTTATCAGCCATTCCCCCGTCCTGCTGTCAGTTTATTTCTCTCTGTTATCAGCCATTCCCCCGTCCTGCTGTCAGTCTATTTCTCTCTGTTATCAGCCATTCCCCTGTCCTGCTGTCAGTCTATTTCTCTCTGTTAACAGCCAATCCCCATCCTGCTGTCAGTCTATTTCTCTCTGTTATCAGCCATTCCCCCGTCCTGCTGTCAGTCTATTTCTCTCTGTTATCAGCCATTCCCCATCCCGCTGTCAGTCTATTTCTCTGTTATCAGCCATTCCCCATCCCGCTGTAAGTCTATTTCTCTCTGTTATCAGCCATTCCCCATCTTGCTGTCAGTCTATTTCTCTGTTATCAGCCATTCCCCTGTCCTGCTGTCAGTCTATTTCTCTCTGTTAACAGCCAATCCCCATCCTGCTGTCAGTCTATTTCTCTCTGTTATCAGCCATTCCCCCGTCCTGTTGTCAGTCTATTTCTCTCTGTTATCAGCCATTCCCCGTCCTGCTGTCAGTCTATTCTCTCTGTTATCAGCCATTCCCCATCCCGCTGTCAGTCTATTTCTCTCTGTTATCAGCCATTCCCCATCTTGCTGTCAGTCTATTTCTCTGTTATCAGCCATTCCCCGTCCTGTTGTCAGTCTATTTCTCTCTGTTATCAGCCATTCCCCGTCCTGCTGTCAGTCTATTTCTCTCTGTTATCAGCCATTCCCCTGTCCTGCTGTCAGTCTATTCTCTCTGTTATCAGCCATTCCCAATCTTGCTGTCAGTCTATTTCTCTGTTATCAGCCATTCCCCGTCCTGTTGTCAGTCTATTTCTCTCTGTTATCAGCCATTCCCCTGTCCTTCTGGCAGTCTATTTCTCTCTGTTATCAGCCAATCCCGGTCCTGCTGTCAGTCTATTTCTCTCTGTTATCAGCCATTCCCCCTTACTGCTGTCAGTCTATTCTCTCTGTTATCAGCCATTCCCCCGTCCTGTTGTCAGTCTTTCTCTCTGTTATCAGCCATTCCCCGTCCTGCTGTCAGTCTATTCTCTCTGTTATCAGCCATTCCCCATCTTGCTGTCAGTCTATTTCTCTGTTATCAGCCATTCCCCGTCCTGTTGTCAGTCTATTTCTCTCTGTTATCAGCCATTCCCCGTCCTGCTGTCAGTCTATTTCTCTCTGTTATCAGCCATTCCCCTGTCCTGCTGTTAGTCTATTTCTCTCTGTTAATAGCCATTCCCCATCCCGCTGTCAGTCTATTTCTCTCTGTTATCAGCCATTCCCCGTCCTGCTGTCAGTCTATTTCTCTCTGTTATCAGCCATTCTCCGTCCTGCTGTCAGGCTATTTATCCCTGTTATCAGCCATTCCCCTGTCATGCTGTCAGTCTATTCTCTCTGTTATCAGCCATTCCCTGTCCTGCTGTCAGTCTATTTCTCTCTGTTATCAGCCATTCCCCGTCCTGCTGTCAGTCTATTTCTCTCTGTTATCAGCCATTCCCTCGTCCTGCTCTCAGTCTATTTCTCTCTGTTATCAGCCATTCCACGTCCTGCTGTCAGTCTATTTCTCTCTGTTATCAGCCAATCCCGGTCCTGCTGTCAGTCTATTTCTCTCTGTTATCAGCCATTCCCCCTTACTGCTGTCAGTCTATTTCTCTCTGTTTTCAGCCATTCCCCGTCCTGCTGTCAGTCTATTTCTCTCTGTTATCAGCCATTCCCTCGTCCTGCTCTCAGTCTATTTCTCTCTGTTATCAGCCATTCCCCGTCCTGCTGTCTATTCTCTCTGTTATCAGCCATTCCACGTCCTGCTGTCAGTCTATTTCTCTCTGTTATCAGCCATTCCCCATCTTGCTGTCCGTCTATTTCTCTGTTATCAGCCATTCTCCTGTCCTGCTGTCAGTCTATTCTCTCTGTTATCAGCCATTCCCCTGTCCTGTGTTCAGTTTATTTCTCTCTGTTATCAACCATTCCCATGTCCTGCTGTCAGTCTATACTCTCTGTTATCAGCCATTCCCCATCCCGCTGTCAGTCTATTTCTCTCTATCAGCCATTCTCCTGTCCTGCTGTCAGTCTATTTCTCTCTTTTATCAGCCAATCCCCGTCCTGCTGTCAGTCTTTTCTCTCTGTTATCAGCCATTCCTCTGTCCTGCTGTCAGTCTATTCTCTCTGTTATCAGCCATTCCCCCGTCCTGTTGTCAGTCTATTTCTCTCTGTTATCAGCCATTCCCCTGTTCTGCTGTCAGTCTATTCTCTCTGTTATCAGCCATTCCCCTGTCCTTCTGGCAGTCTATTTCTCTCTGTTATCAGCCAATCCCGGTCCTGCTGTCAGTCTATTTCTCTCTGTTATCAGCCATTCCCCCTTACTGCTGTCAGTCTATTTCTCTCTGTTTTCAGCCATTCCCCGTCCTGCTGTCAGTCTATTTCTCTCTGTTATCAGCCAATCTCGTCCTGCTGTCAGTCTATTTCTCTCTGTTATCAGCCATTCCCCATGCCGCTGTCAGTCTATTTCTCTCTGTTATCAGCCATTCCCCCGTCCTGCTGTCAGTCTATTTCTCTCTGTTATCAGCCATTCCCCCGTCCTGCTGTCAGTCTATTTCTCTCTGTTATCAGCCATTCCCCTATTCTGCTGTCAGTCTATTCTCTCTGTTATCAGCCATTCCCCTGTCCTTCTGGCAGTCTATTTCTCTCTGTTATCAGCCAATCCCGGTCCTGCTGTCAGTCTATTTCTCTCTGTTATCAGCCATTCCCCCTTACTGCTGTCAGTCTATTTCTCTCTGTTTTCAGCCATTCCCCGTCCTGCTGTCAGTCTTTTTCTCTCTGCTATCAGCCATTCCCCGTCCTGCTGTCAGTCTATTCTCTCTGTTATCAGCCATTCCCCTGTCCTTCTGGCAGTCTATTTCTCTCTGTTATCAGCCAATCTCGTCCTGCTGTCAGTCTATTTCTCTCTGTTATCAGCCATTCCTTATGCCGCTGTCAGTCTATTTCTCTCTGTTATCAGCCATTCCCCCGTCCTGCTGTCAGTTTATTTCTCTCTGTTATCAGCCATTCCCCCGTCCTGCTGTCAGTCTATTTCTCTCTGTTATCAGCCATTCCCCTGTCCTGCTGTCAGTCTATTTCTCTCTGTTAACAGCCAATCCCCATCCTGCTGTCAGTCTATTTCTCTCTGTTATCAGCCATTCCCCCGTCCTGCTGTCAGTCTATTTCTCTCTGTTATCAGCCATTCCCCATCCCGCTGTCAGTCTATTTCTCTGTTATCAGCCATTCCCCATCCCGCTGTCAGTCTATTTCTCTCTGTTATCAGCCATTCCCCATCTTGCTGTCAGTCTTTTTCTCTGTTATCAGCCATTCCCCTGTCCTGCTGTCAGTCTATTTCTCTCTGTTAACAGCCAATCCCCATCCTGCTGTCAGTCTATTTCTCTCTGTTATCAGCCATTCCCCCGTCCTGTTGTCAGTCTATTTCTCTCTGTTATCAGCCATTCCCCGTCCTGCTGTCAGTCTATTCTCTCTGTTATCAGCCATTCCCCATCCCGCTGTCAGTCTATTTCTCTCTGTTATCAGCCATTCCCCATCTTGCTGTCAGTCTATTTCTCTGTTATCAGCCATTCCCCGTCCTGTTGTCAGTCTATTTCTCTCTGTTATCAGCCATTCCCCGTCCTGCTGTCAGTCTATTTCTCTCTGTTATCAGCCATTCCCCTGTCCTGCTGTCAGTCTATTCTCTCTGTTATCAGCCATTCCCAATCTTGCTGTCAGTCTATTTCTCTGTTATCAGCCATTCCCCGTCCTGTTGTCAGTCTATTTCTCTCTGTTATCAGCCATTCCCCTGTCCTTCTGGCAGTCTATTTCTCTCTGTTATCAGCCAATCCCGGTCCTGCTGTCAGTCTATTTCTCTCTGTTATCAGCCATTCCCCCTTACTGCTGTCAGTCTATTTCTCTGTTATCAGCCATTCCTCTGTCAAGCTGTCAGTCTATTCTCTCTGTTATCAGCCATTCCCCCGTCCTGCTGTCAGTCTATTCTCTCTGTTATCAGCCATTCCCCTGTCCTTCTGGCAGTCTATTTCTCTCTGTTATCAGCCAATCTCGTCCTGCTGTCAGTCTATTTCTCTCTGTTATCAGCCATTCCCCATGCCGCTGTCAGTCTATTTCTCTCTGTTATCAGCCATTCCCCCGTCCTGCTGTCAGTTTATTTCTCTCTGTTATCAGCCATTCCCCCGTCCTGCTGTCAGTCTATTTCTCTCTGTTATCAGCCATTCCCCTGTCCTGCTGTCAGTCTATTTCTCTCTGTTAACAGCCAATCCCCATCCTGCTGTCAGTCTATTTCTCTCTGTTATCAGCCATTCCCCCGTCCTGCTGTCAGTCTATTTCTCTCTGTTATCAGCCATTCCCCATCCCGCTGTCAGTCTATTTCTCTGTTATCAGCCATTCCCCATCCCGCTGTAAGTCTATTTCTCTCTGTTATCAGCCATTCCCCATCTTGCTGTCAGTCTATTTCTCTGTTATCAGCCATTCCCCTGTCCTGCTGTCAGTCTATTTCTCTCTGTTAACAGCCAATCCCCATCCTGCTGTCAGTCTATTTCTCTCTGTTATCAGCCATTCCCCCGTCCTGTTGTCAGTCTATTTCTCTCTGTTATCAGCCATTCCCCGTCCTGCTGTCAGTCTATTCTCTCTGTTATCAGCCATTCCCCATCCCGCTGTCAGTCTATTTCTCTCTGTTATCAGCCATTCCCCATCTTGCTGTCAGTCTATTTCTCTGTTATCAGCCATTCCCCGTCCTGTTGTCAGTCTATTTCTCTCTGTTATCAGCCATTCCCCGTCCTGCTGTCAGTCTATTTCTCTCTGTTATCAGCCATTCCCCTGTCCTGCTGTCAGTCTATTCTCTCTGTTATCAGCCATTCCCAATCTTGCTGTCAGTCTATTTCTCTGTTATCAGCCATTCCCCGTCCTGTTGTCAGTCTATTTCTCTCTGTTATCAGCCATTCCCCTGTCCTTCTGGCAGTCTATTTCTCTCTGTTATCAGCCAATCCCGGTCCTGCTGTCAGTCTATTTCTCTCTGTTATCAGCCATTCCCCCTTACTGCTGTCAGTCTATTCTCTCTGTTATCAGCCATTCCCCCGTCCTGTTGTCAGTCTTTCTCTCTGTTATCAGCCATTCCCCGTCCTGCTGTCAGTCTATTCGATCTGTTATCAGCCATTCCCCATCTTGCTGTCAGTCTATTTCTCTGTTATCAGCCATTCCCCGTCCTGTTGTCAGTCTATTTCTCTCTGTTATCAGCCATTCCCCGTCCTGCTGTCAGTCTATTTCTCTCTGTTATCAGCCATTCCCCTGTCCTGCTGTTAGTCTATTTCTCTCTGTTAATAGCCATTCCCCATCCCGCTGTCAGTCTATTTCTCTCTGTTATCAGCCATTCCCCGTCCTGCTGTCAGTCTATTTCTCTCTGTTATCAGCCATTCTCCGTCCTGCTGTCAGGCTATTTATCCCTGTTATCAGCCATTCCCCTGTCATGCTGTCAGTCTATTCTCTCTGTTATCAGCCATTCCCTGTCCTGCTGTCAGTCTATTTCTCTCTGTTATCAGCCATTCCCCGTCCTGCTGTCAGTCTATTTCTCTCTGTTATCAGCCATTCCCTCGTCCTGCTCTCAGTCTATTTCTCTCTGTTATCAGCCATTCCACGTCCTGCTGTCAGTCTATTTCTCTCTGTTATCAGCCATTCCCCATCTTGCTGTCTGTCTATTTCTCTGTTATCAGCCATTCTCCTGTCCTGCTGTCAGTCTATTCTCTCTGTTATCAGCCATTCCCCTGTCCTGTGTTCAGTCTATTTCTCTCTGTTATCAACCATTCCCCTGTCCTGCTATCAGTCTATTCTCTCTGTTATCAGCCATTCCCCATCCCGCTGTCAGTCTATTTCTCTCTGTTATCAGCCATTCTCCTGTCCTGCTGTCAGTCTATTTTTCTCTTTTATCAGCCATTCCCCCGTCCTGCTGTCAGTCTATTCTCTCTGTTATCAGCCATTCCCCCGTCCTGTTGTCAGTCTATTTCTCTCTATCAGCCATTCCCCATCCTGCTGTCAGTCTATTTCTTTCTGTTATCAGCCATTCCCCTGTCCTGCTGTCAGTCTTTTTCTCTCTGTTATCAGCCAATCCCCGTCCTGCTGTCAGTTTATTTCTCTCTGTTATCAGCCATTCCCCTGTCCTGCTGTTAGTCTATTTCTCTCTGTTAATAGCCATTCCCCATCCCGCTGTCAGTCTATTTCTCTCTGTTATCAGCCATTCCCCGTCCTGCTGTCAGTCTATTTCTCTCTGTTATCAGCCATTCTCCGTCCTGCTGTCAGGCTATTTATCCCTGTTATCAGCCATTCCCCCGTCATGCTGTCAGTCTATTCTCTCTGTTATCAGCCATTCCCTGTCCTGCTGTCAGTCTATTTCTCTCTGTTATCAGCCATTCCCCGTCCTGCTGTCAGTCTATTTCTCTCTGTTATCAGCCATTCCCTCGTCCTGCTCTCAGTCTATTTCTCTCTGTTATCAGCCATTCCCCGTCCTGCTGTCTGTCTATTCTCTCTGTTATCAGCCATTCCCCATCCCGCTGTCAGTCTATTTCTCTCTGTTATCAGCCATTCCCCATCTTGCTGTCCGTCTATTTCTCTTTTATCAGCCATTCTCCTGTCCTGCTGTCAGTCTATTCTCTCTGTTATCAGCCATTCCCCTGTCCTGTGTTCAGTCTATTTCTCTCTGTTATCAACCATTCCCCTGTCCTGCTGTCAGTCTATTCTCTCTGTTATCAGCCATTCCCCATCCCGCTGTCAGTCTATTTCTCTCTATCAGCCATTCTCCTGTCCTGCTGTCAGTCTATTTCTCTCTTTTATCAGCCAATCCCCGTCCTGCTGTCAGTCTATTCTCTCTGTTATCAGCCATTCCTCTGTCCTGCTGTCAGTCTATTCTCTCTGTTATCAGCCATTCCCCTGTCCTGCTGTCAGTCTATTCACTCTGCTATCAGCCATTCCCCTGTTCTGCTGTCAGTCTATTCTCTCTGTTATCAGCCATTCCCCTGTCCTTCTGGCAGTCTATTTCTCTCTGTTATCAGCCAATCCCGGTCCTGCTGTCAGTCTATTTCTCTCTGTTATCAGCCATTCCCCCTTACTGCTGTCAGTCTATTCTCTCTGTTATCAGCCATTCCCCCGTCCTGTTGTCAGTCTTTCTCTCTGTTATCAGCCATTCCCCGTCCTGCTGTCAGTCTATTCTCTCTGTTATCAGCCATTCCCCATCTTGCTGTCAGTCTATTTCTCTGTTATCAGCCATTCCCCGTCCTGTTGTCAGTCTATTTCTCTCTGTTATCAGCCATTCCCCGTCCTGCTGTCAGTCTATTTCTCTCTGTTATCAGCCATTCCCCTGTCCTGCTGTTAGTCTATTTCTCTCTGTTAATAGCCATTCCCCATCCCGCTGTCAGTCTATTTCTCTCTGTTATCAGCCATTCCCCGTCCTGCTGTCAGTCTATTTCTCTCTGTTATCAGCCATTCTCCGTCCTGCTGTCAGGCTATTTATCCCTGTTATCAGCCATTCCCCTGTCATGCTGTCAGTCTATTCTCTCTGTTATCAGCCATTCCCTGTCCTGCTGTCAGTCTATTTCTCTCTGTTATCAGCCATTCCCCGTCCTGCTGTCAGTCTATTTCTCTCTGTTATCAGCCATTCCCTCGTCCTGCTCTCAGTCTATTTCTCTCTGTTATCAGCCATTCCACGTCCTGCTGTCAGTCTATTTCTCTCTGTTATCAGCCATTCCCCATCTTGCTGTCTGTCTATTTCTCTGTTATCAGCCATTCTCCTGTCCTGCTGTCAGTCTATTCTCTCTGTTATCAGCCATTCCCCTGTCCTGTGTTCAGTCTATTTCTCTCTGTTATCAACCATTCCCCTGTCCTGCTATCAGTCTATTCTCTCTGTTATCAGCCATTCCCCATCCCGCTGTCAGTCTATTTCTCTCTGTTATCAGCCATTCTCCTGTCCTGCTGTCAGTCTATTTTTCTCTTTTATCAGCCATTCCCCCGTCCTGCTGTCAGTCTATTCTCTCTGTTATCAGCCATTCCCCCGTCCTGTTGTCAGTCTATTTCTCTCTATCAGCCATTCCCCATCCTGCTGTCAGTCTATTTCTTTCTGTTATCAGCCATTCCCCTGTCCTGCTGTCAGTCTTTTTCTCTCTGTTATCAGCCAATCCCCGTCCTGCTGTCAGTTTATTTCTCTCTGTTATCAGCCATTCCCCTGTCCTGCTGTTAGTCTATTTCTCTCTGTTAATAGCCATTCCCCATCCCGCTGTCAGTCTATTTCTCTCTGTTATCAGCCATTCCCCGTCCTGCTGTCAGTCTATTTCTCTCTGTTATCAGCCATTCTCCGTCCTGCTGTCAGGCTATTTATCCCTGTTATCAGCCATTCCCCCGTCATGCTGTCAGTCTATTCTCTCTGTTATCAGCCATTCCCTGTCCTGCTGTCAGTCTATTTCTCTCTGTTATCAGCCATTCCCCGTCCTGCTGTCAGTCTATTTCTCTCTGTTATCAGCCATTCCCTCGTCCAGCTCTCAGTCTATTTCTCTCTGTTATCAGCCATTCCCCGTCCTGCTGTCTGTCTATTCTCTCTGTTATCAGCCATTCCCCATCCCGCTGTCAGTCTATTTCTCTCTGTTATCAGCCATTCCCCATCTTGCTGTCCGTCTATTTCTCTTTTATCAGCCATTCTCCTGTCCTGCTGTCAGTCTATTCTCTCTGTTATCAGCCATTCCCCTGTCCTGTGTTCAGTCTATTTCTCTCTGTTATCAACCATTCCCCTGTCCTGCTGTCAGTCTATTCTCTCTGTTATCAGCCATTCCCCATCCCGCTGTCAGTCTATTTCTCTCTATCAGCCATTCTCCTGTCCTGCTGTCAGTCTATTTCTCTCTTTTATCAGCCAATCCCCGTCCTGCTGTCAGTCTATTCTCTCTGTTATCAGCCATTCCTCTGTCCTGCTGTCAGTCTATTCTCTCTGTTATCAGCCATTCCCCTGTCCTGCTGTCAGTCTATTCACTCTGCTATCAGCCATTCCCCTGTTCTGCTGTCAGTCTATTCTCTCTGTTATCAGCCATTCCCCTGTCCTTCTGGCAGTCTATTTCTCTCTGTTATCAGCCAATCCCGGTCCTGCTGTCAGTCTATTTCTCTCTGTTATCAGCCATTCCCCCTTACTGCTGTCAGTCTATTTCTCTCTGTTTTCAGCCATTCCCCGTCCTGCTGTCAGTCTATTTCTCTCTGTTATCAGCCATTCCCTCGTCCTGCTCTCAGTCTATTTCTCTCTGTTATCAGCCATTCCCCGTCCTGCTGTCTATTCTCTCTGTTATCAGCCATTCCACGTCCTGCTGTCAGTCTATTTCTCTCTGTTATCAGCCATTCCCCATCTTGCTGTCCGTCTATTTCTCTGTTATCAGCCATTCTCCTGTCCTGCTGTCAGTCTATTCTCTCTGTTATCAGCCATTCCCCTGTCCTGTGTTCAGTTTATTTCTCTCTGTTATCAACCATTCCCATGTCCTGCTGTCAGTCTATACTCTCTGTTATCAGCCATTCCCCATCCCGCTGTCAGTCTATTTCTCTCTATCAGCCATTCTCCTGTCCTGCTGTCAGTCTATTTCTCTCTTTTATCAGCCAATCCCCGTCCTGCTGTCAGTCTTTTCTCTCTGTTATCAGCCATTCCTCTGTCCTGCTGTCAGTCTATTCTCTCTGTTATCAGCCATTCCCCCGTCCTGTTGTCAGTCTATTTCTCTCTGTTATCAGCCATTCCCCTGTCCTGCTGTCAGTCTATTCTCTCTGTTATCAGCCATTCCCCTGTTCTGCTGTCAGTCTATTCTCTCTGTTATCAGCCATTCCCCTGTCCTTCTGGCAGTCTATTTCTCTCTGTTATCAGCCAATCCCGGTCCTGCTGTAAGTCTATTTCTCTCTGTTATCAGCCATTCCCCCTTACTGCTGTCAGTCTATTTCTCTCTGTTTTCAGCCATTCCCCGTCCTGCTGTCAGTCTATTTCTCTCTGTTATCAGCCAATCTCGTCCTGCTGTCAGTCTATTTCTCTCTGTTATCAGCCATTCCCCATGCCGCTGTCAGTCTATTTCTCTCTGTTATCAGCCATTCCCCCGTCCTGCTGTCAGTCTATTTCTCTCTGTTATCAGCCATTCCCCCGTCCTGCTGTCAGTCTATTTCTCTCTGTTATCAGCCATTCCCCTATTCTGCTGTCAGTCTATTCTCTCTGTTATCAGCCATTCCCCTGTCCTTCTGGCAGTCTATTTCTCTCTGTTATCAGCCAATCCCGGTCCTGCTGTCAGTCTATTTCTCTCTGTTATCAGCCATTCCCCCTTACTGCTGTCAGTCTATTTCTCTCTGTTTTCAGCCATTCCCCGTCCTGCTGTCAGTCTTTTTCTCTCTGCTATCAGCCATTCCCCGTCCTGCTGTCAGTCTATTCTCTCTGTTATCAGCCATTCCCCTGTCCTTCTGGCAGTCTATTTCTCTCTGTTATCAGCCAATCTCGTCCTGCTGTCAGTCTATTTCTCTCTGTTATCAGCCATTCCCCATGCCGCTGTCAGTCTATTTCTCTCTGTTATCAGCCATTCCCCCGTCCTGCTGTCAGTTTATTTCTCTCTGTTATCAGCCATTCCCCCGTCCTGCTGTCAGTCTATTTCTCTCTGTTATCAGCCATTCCCCTGTCCTGCTGTCAGTCTATTTCTCTCTGTTAACAGCCAATCCCCATCCTGCTGTCAGTCTATTTCTCTCTGTTATCAGCCATTCCCCCGTCCTGCTGTCAGTCTATTTCTCTCTGTTATCAGCCATTCCCCATCCCGCTGTCAGTCTATTTCTCTGTTATCAGCCATTCCCCATCCCGCTGTCAGTCTATTTCTCTCTGTTATCAGCCATTCCCCATCTTGCTGTCAGTCTATTTCTCTGTTATCAGCCATTCCCCTGTCCTGCTGTCAGTCTTTTTCTCTCTGTTAACAGCCATTACCCATCCCGCTGTCAGTCTATTTCTCTCTGTTATCAGCCATTCCCTGTCCTGCTGTCAGTCTTTTTCTCTCTCTTATCAGCCATTCCACGTCCTGCTGTCAGTCTATTTCTCTCTGTTATCAGCCATTCCCCGTCCTGCTGTCAGTCTATTTCTCTCTGTTATCAGCCATTCCCCATCCCGCTGTCAGTCTATTCTCTCTGTTATCAGCCATTCCCCATCCCGCTGTCAGTCTATTCTCTCTGTTATCAGCCATTCCCCATCCCGCTGTCAGTCTATTTCTCTCTGTTATCAGCCATTCTCCTGTCCTGCTGTCAGTCTATTTTTCTCTTTTATCAGCCATTCCCCCGTCCTGCTGTCAGTCTATTCTCTCTGTTATCAGCCATTCCCCCGTCCTGTTGTCAGTCTATTTCTCTCTGTTATCAGCCATTCCCCATCCTGCTGTCAGTCTATTTCTTTCTGTTATCAGCCATTCCCCTGCCCTGCTGTCAGTCTTTTTCTCTCTGTTATCAGCCAATCCCCGTCCTGCTGTCAGTCTATTGCTCTCTGTTATCAGCCATTCTCCGTCCTGCTGTCAGTCTATTTCTCTCTGTTATCAGCCATTCCCCGTCCTGCTGTCAGTCTATTTCTCTCTGTTATCAGCCATTCCCCGTCCTGCTGTCAGTCTATTTCTCTCTGTTATCAGCCATTCCCTCGTCCTGCTCTCAGTCTATTTCTCTCTGTTATCAGCCATTCCCCGTCCTGCTGTCTGTCTATTCTCTCTGTTTCAGCCATTCCCCATCCCGCTGTCAGTCTATTTCTCTCTGTTATCAGCCATTCCCCATCTTGCTGTCCGTCTATTTCTCTTTTATCAGCCATTCTCCTGTCCCGCTGTCAGTCTATTCTCTCTGTTATCAGCCATTCCCCTGTCCTGTGTTCAGTCTGTTTCTCTCTGTTATCAACCATTCCCCTGTCCTGCTGTCAGTCTATTCTCTTTGTTATCAGCCATTCCCCATCCCGCTGTCAGTCTATTTCTCTCTATCAGCCATTCTCCTGTCCTGCTGTCAGTCTATTTCTCTCTTTTATCAGCCAATCCCCGTCCTGCTGTCAGTCTATTCTCTCTGTTATCAGCCATTCCTCTGTCCTGCTGTCAGTCTATTCTCTCTGTTATCAGCCATTCCCCCATCCTGCTGTCAGTCTATTCTCTCTGATATCAGCCATTCCCCCGTCCTGTTGTCAGTCTATATCTCTCTGTTATCAGCCATTCCCCTGTTCTGCTGTCAGTCTATTCTCTCTGTTATCAGCCATTCCCCTGTCCTTCTGGCAGTCTATTTCTCTTTGTTATCAGCCAATCCCGGTCCTGCTGTCTGTCTATTTCTCTCTGTTATCAGCCATTCCCCCTTACTGCTGTCAGTCTATTTCTCTCTGTTTTCAGCCATTCCCCGTCCTGCTGTCAGTCTATTTCTCTCTGTTATCAGCCATTCCCCCGTCCTGCTGTCAGTCTATTTCTCTCTGTTATCAGCCATTCCCCCGTCCTGCTGTCAGTCTATTTCTCTCTGTTATCAGCCATTCCCCTGTCCTGCTGTCAGTCTATTTCTCTCTGTTAACAGCCAATCCCCATCCTGCTGTCAGTCTATTTCTCTCTGTTATCAGCCATTCCCCCGTCCTGCTGTCAGTCTATTTCTCTCTGTTATCAGCCATTCCCCATCCCGCTGTCAGTCTATTTCTCTGTTATCAGCCATTCCCCATCCCGCTGTCAGTCTATTTCTCTCTGTTATCAGCCATTCCCCATCTTACTGTCAGTCTGTTTCTCTGTTATCAGCCATTCCCCTGTCCTGCTGTCAGTCTATTTCTCTCTGTTAACAGCCATTCCCCATCCCGCTGTCAGTCTATTTCTCTCTGTTATCAGCCATTCCCTGTCCTGCTGTCAGTCTATTTCTCTCTCTTATCAGCCATTCCCCGTCCTGCTGTCAGTCTTTTCTCTCTGTTATCAGCCATTCCCCATCCCGCTGTCAGTCTATTTCTCTCTGTTATCAGCCATTCTCCTGTCCTGCTGTCAGTCTATTTTTCTCTTTTATCAGCCATTCCCCCGTCCTGCTGTCAGTCTATTCTCTCTGTTATCAGCCATTCCCCCGTCCTGTTGTCAGTCTATATCTCTCTATCAGCCATTCCCCATCCTGCTGTCAGTCTATTTCTTTCTGTTATCAGCCATTCCCCTGTCCTGCTGTCAGTCTTTTTCTCTCTGTTATCAGCCAATCCCCGTCCTGCTGTCAGTTTATTTCTCTCTGTTATCAGCCATTCCCCTGTCCTGCTGTTAGTCTATTTCTCTCTGTTAATAGCCATTCCCCATCCCGCTGTCAGTCTATTTCTCTCTGTTATCAGCCATTCCCCGTCCTGCTGTCAGTCTATTTCTCTCTGTTATCAGCCATTCTCCGTCCTGCTGTCAGGCTATTTATCCCTGTTATCAGCCATTCCCCCGTCATGCTGTCAGTCTATTCTCTCTGTTATCAGCCATTCCCTGTCCTGCTGTCAGTCTATTTCTCTCTGTTATCAGCCATTCCCCGTCCTGCTGTCAGTCTATTTCTCTCTGTTATCAGCCATTCCCTCGTCCTGCTCTGTCTATTTCTCTCTGTTATCAGCCATTCCCCGTCCTGCTGTCTGTCTATTCTCTCTGTTATCAGCCATTCCCCATCCCGCTGTCAGTCTATTTCTCTCTGTTATCAGCCATTCCCCATCTTGCTGTCCGTCTATTTCTCTTTTATCAGCCATTCTCCTGTCCTGCTGTCAGTCTATTCTCTCTGTTATCAGCCATTCCCCTGTCCTGTGTTCAGTCTATTTCTCTCTGTTATCAACCATTCCCCTGTCCTGCTGTCAGTCTATTCTCTCTGTTATCAGCCATTCCCCATCCCGCTGTCAGTCTATTTCTCTCTATCAGCCATTCTCCTGTCCTGCTGTCAGTCTATTTCTCTCTTTTATCAGCCAATCCCCGTCCTGCTGTCAGTCTATTCTCTCTGTTATCAGCCATTCCTCTGTCCTGCTGTCAGTCTATTCTCTCTGTTATCAGCCATTCCCCTGTCCTGCTGTCAGTCTATTCACTCTGCTATCAGCCATTCCCCTGTTCTGCTGTCAGTCTATTCTCTCTGTTATCAGCCATTCCCCTGTCCTTCTGGCAGTCTATTTCTCTCTGTTATCAGCCAATCCCGGTCCTGCTGTCAGTCTATTTCTCTCTGTTATCAGCCATTCCCCCTTACTGCTGTCAGTCTATTTCTCTCTGTTTTCAGCCATTCCCCGTCCTGCTGTCAGTCTATTTCTCTCTGTTATCAGCCATTCCCTCGTCCTGCTCTCAGTCTATTTCTCTCTGTTATCAGCCATTCCCCGTCCTGCTGTCTATTCTCTCTGTTATCAGCCATTCCACGTCCTGCTGTCAGTCTATTTCTCTCTGTTATCAGCCATTCCCCATCTTGCTGTCCGTCTATTTCTCTGTTATCAGCCATTCTCCTGTCCTGCTGTCAGTCTATTCTCTCTGTTATCAGCCATTCCCCTGTCCTGTGTTCAGTTTATTTCTCTCTGTTATCAACCATTCCCATGTCCTGCTGTCAGTCTATACTCTCTGTTATCAGCCATTCCCCATCCCGCTGTCAGTCTATTTCTCTCTATCAGCCATTCTCCTGTCCTGCTGTCAGTCTATTTCTCTCTTTTATCAGCCAATCCCCGTCCTGCTGTCAGTCTTTTCTCTCTGTTATCAGCCATTCCTCTGTCCTGCTGTCAGTCTATTCTCTCTGTTATCAGCCATTCCCCGGTCCTGTTGTCAGTCTATTTCTCTCTGTTATCAGCCATTCCCCTGTCCTGCTGTCAGTCTATTCTCTCTGTTATCAGCCATTCCCCTGTTCTGCTGTCAGTCTATTCTCTCTGTTATCAGCCATTCCCCTGTCCTTCTGGCAGTCTATTTCTCTCTGTTATCAGCCAATCCCGGTCCTGCTGTCAGTCTATTTCTCTCTGTTATCAGCCATTCCCCCTTACTGCTGTCAGTCTATTTTTCTCTGTTTTCAGCCATTCCCCGTCCTGCTGTCAGTCTATTTCTCTCTGTTATCAGCCAATCTCGTCCTGCTGTCAGTCTATTTCTCTCTGTTATCAGCCATTCCCCATGCCGCTGTCAGTCTATTTCTCTCTGTTATCAGCCATTCCCCCGTCCTGCTGTCAGTCTATTTCTCTCTGTTATCAGCCATTCCCCCGTCCTGCTGTCAGTCTATTTCTCTCTGTTATCAGCCATTCCCCTATTCTGCTGTCAGTCTATTCTCTCTGTTATCAGCCATTCCCCTGTCCTTCTGGCAGTCTATTTCTCTCTGTTATCAGCCAATCCCGGTCCTGCTGTCAGTCTATTTCTCTCTGTTATCAGCCATTCCCCCTTACTGCTGTCAGTCTATTTCTCTCTGTTTTCAGCCATTCCCCGTCCTGCTGTCAGTCTTTTTCTCTCTGCTATCAGCCATTCCCCTGTCCTGCTGTCAGTCTATTTCTCTCTGTTATCAGCCAATCTCGTCCTGCTGTCAGTCTATTTCTCTCTGTTATCAGCCATTCCCCATGCCACTGTCAGTCTATTTCTCTGTTATCAGCCATTCCCCCGTCCTGCTGTCAGTTTATTTCTCTCTGTTATCAGCCATTCCCCCATCCTGCTGTCAGTCTATTTCTCTCTGTTATCAGCCATTCCCCTGTCCTGCTGTCAGTCTATTTCTCTCTGTTAACAGCCAATCCCCATCCTGCTGTCAGTCTATTTCTCTCTGTTATCAGCCATTCCCCAGTCCTGCTGTCAGTCTATTTCTCTCTGTTATCAGCCATTCCCCATCCCGCTGTCAGTCTATTTCTCTGTTATCAGCCATTCCCCATCCCGCTGTCAGTCTATTTCTCTCTGTTATCAGCCATTCCCCATCTTGCTGTCAGTCTATTTCTCTGTTATCAGCCATTCCCCTGTCCTGCTGTCAGTCTTTTTCTCTCTGTTAACAGCCATTCCCCATCCCGCTGTCAGTCTATTTTTCTCTGTTATCACTCATTCCCTGTCCTGCTGTCAGTCTATTTCTCTCTCTTATCAGCCATTCCACGTCCTGCTGTCAGTCTATTTCTCTCTGTTATCAGCCATTCTCCTGTCCTGCTGTCAGTCTATTTTTCTCTTTTATCAGCCATTCCCCTGTCCTGTGTTCAGTCTATTTCTCTCTGTTATCAACCATTCCCCTGTCCTGCTGTCAGTCTATTCTCTCTGTTATCAGCCATTCCCCATCCCGCTGTCAGTCTATTTCTCTCTATCAGCCATTCTCCTGTCCTGCTGTCAGTCTATTTCTCTCTTTTATCAGCCAATCCCCGTCCTGCTGTCAGTCTATTCTCTCTGTTATCAGCCATTCCTCTGTCCTACTGTCAGTCTATTCTCTCTGTTATCAGCCATTCCCCCGTCCTGTTGTCAGTCTATTTCTCTCTGTTCTCAGCCATTCCCCTGTCCTGCTGTCAGTCTATCAGTCTATTCTCTCTGTTATCAGCCATTCCCCTGTTCTGCTGTCAGTCTATTCTCTCTGTTATCAGCCATTCCCCTGTCCTTCTGGCAGTCTATTTCTCTCTGTTATCAGCCAATCCCGGTCCTGCTGTCAGTCTATTTCTCTCTGTTTTCAGCCATTCCCCGTCCTGCTGTCAGTCTATTTCTCTCTGTTTTTAGCCATTCCCCGTCCTGCTGTCAGTCTATTTCTCTCTGTTATCAGCCAATCCCGGTCCTGCTGTCAGTCTATTTCTCTCTGTTTTCAGCCATTACCCTTACTGCTGTCAGTCTATTTCTCTCTGTTTTCAGCCATTCCCCGTCCTGCTGTCAGTCTATTTCTCTCTGTTATCAGCCAATCTCGTCCTGCTGTCAGTCTATTTCTCTCTGTTATCAGCCATTCCCCATGCCGCTGTCAGTCTATTTCTCTCTGTTATCAGCCATTCCCCCGTCATGCTGTCAGTCTATTTCTCTCTGTTATCAGCCATTCCCCCGTCCTGCTGTCAGTCTATTTCTCTCTGTTATCAGCCATTCCCCTATTCTGCTGTCAGTCTATTCTCTCTGTTATCAGCCATTCCCCTGTCCTTCTGGCAGTCTATTTCTCTCTGTTATCAGCCAATCCCGGTCCTGCTGTCAGTCTATTTCCCTCTGTTATCAGCCATTCCCCCTTACTGCTGTCAGTCTATTTCTCTCTGTTTTCAGCCATTCCCCGTCCTGCTGTCAGTCTTTTTCTCTCTGCTATCAGCCATTCCCCTGTCCTGCTGTCAGTCTATTTCTCTCTGTTATCAGCCAATCTCGTCCTGCTGTCAGTCTATTTCTCTCTGTTATCAGCCATTCCCCATGCCGCTGTCAGTCTATTTCTCTCTGTTATCAGCCATTCCCCCATCCTGCTGTCAGTTTATTTCTCTCTGTTATCAGCCATTCCCCCGTCCTGCTGTCAGTCTATTTCTCTCTGTTATCAGCCATTCCCCTGTCCTGCTGTCAGTCTATTTCTCTCTGTTAACAGCCAATCCCCATCCTGCTGTCAGTCTATTTCTCTCTGTTATCAGCCATTCCCCCGTCCTGTTGTCAGTCTATTTCTCTCTATCAGCCATTCCCCATCCTGCTGTCAGTCTATTTCTCTCTGTTATCAGCCATTCCCCTGTCCTGCTGTCAGTCTATTTCTCTCTGTTAACAGCCAATCCCCATCCTGCTGTCAGTCTATTTCTCTCTGTTATCAGCCATTCCCCCGTCCTGCTGTCAGTCTATTTCTCTCTGTTATCAGCCATTCCCCATCCCGCTGTCAGTCTATTTCTCTGTTATCAGCCATTCCCCATCCCGCTGTCAGTCTATTTCTCTCTGTTATCAGCCATTCCCCATCTTACTGTCAGTCTGTTTCTCTGTTATCAGCCATTCCCCTGTCCTGCTGTCAGTCTATTTCTCTCTGTTAACAGCCATTCCCCATCCCGCTGTCAGTCTATTTCTCTCTGTTATCAGCCATTCCCTGTCCTGCTGTCAGTCTATTTCTCTCTCTTATCAGCCATTCCCCGTCCTGCTGTCAGTCTTTTCTCTCTGTTATCAGCCATTCCCCATCCCGCTGTCAGTCTATTTCTCTCTGTTATCAGCCATTCTCCTGTCCTGCTGTCAGTCTATTTTTCTCTTTTATCAGCCATTCCCCCGTCCTGCTGTCAGTCTATTCTCTCTGTTATCAGCCATTCCCCCGTCCTGTTGTCAGTCTATATCTCTCTATCAGCCATTCCCCATCCTGCTGTCAGTCTATTTCTTTCTGTTATCAGCCATTCCCCTGTCCTGCTGTCAGTCTTTTTCTCTCTGTTATCAGCCAATCCCCGTCCTGCTGTCAGTTTATTTCTCTCTGTTATCAGCCATTCCCCTGTCCTGCTGTTAGTCTATTTCTCTCTGTTAATAGCCATTCCCCATCCCGCTGTCAGTCTATTTCTCTCTGTTATCAGCCATTCCCCGTCCTGCTGTCAGTCTATTTCTCTCTGTTATCAGCCATTCTCCGTCCTGCTGTCAGGCTATTTATCCCTGTTATCAGCCATTCCCCCGTCATGCTGTCAGTCTATTCTCTCTGTTATCAGCCATTCCCTGTCCTGCTGTCAGTCTATTTCTCTCTGTTATCAGCCATTCCCCGTCCTGCTGTCAGTCTATTTCTCTCTGTTATCAGCCATTCCCTCGTCCTGCTCTGTCTATTTCTCTCTGTTATCAGCCATTCCCCGTCCTGCTGTCTGTCTATTCTCTCTGTTGTCAGCCATTCCCCATCCCGCTGTCAGTCTATTTCTCTCTGTTATCAGCCATTCCCCATCTTGCTGTCCGTCTATTTCTCTTTTATCAGCCATTCTCCTGTCCTGCTGTCAGTCTATTCTCTCTGTTATCAGCCATTCCCCTGTCCTGTGTTCAGTCTATTTCTCTCTGTTATCAACCATTCCCCTGTCCTGCTGTCAGTCTATTCTCTCTGTTATCAGCCATTCCCCATCCCGCTGTCAGTCTATTTCTCTCTATCAGCCATTCTCCTGTCCTGCTGTCAGTCTATTTCTCTCTTTTATCAGCCAATCCCCGTCCTGCTGTCAGTCTATTCTCTCTGTTATCAGCCATTCCTCTGTCCTGCTGTCAGTCTATTCTCTCTGTTATCAGCCATTCCCCTGTCCTGTGTTCAGTCTATTTCTCTCTGTTATCAACCATTCCCCTGTCCTGCTGTCAGTCTATTCTCTCTGTTATCAGCCATTCCCCATCCCGCTGTCAGTCTATTTCTCTCTATCAGCCATTCTCCTGTCCTGCTGTCAGTCTATTTCTCTCTTTTATCAGCCAATCCCCGTCCTGCTGTCAGTCTATTCTCTCTGTTATCAGCCATTCCTCTGTCCTGCTGTCAGTCTATTCTCTCTGTTATCAGCCATTCCCCTGTCCTGCTGTCAGTCTATTCACTCTGCTATCAGCCATTCCCCTGTTCTGCTGTCAGTCTATTCTCTCTGTTATCAGCCATTCCCCTGTCCTTCTGGCAGTCTATTTCTCTCTGTTATCAGCCAATCCCGGTCCTGCTGTCAGTCTATTTCTCTCTGTTATCAGCCATTCCCCCTTACTGCTGTCAGTCTATTTCTCTCTGTTTTCAGCCATTCCCCGTCCTGCTGTCAGTCTATTTCTCTCTGTTATCAGCCATTCCCTCGTCCTGCTCTCAGTCTATTTCTCTCTGTTATCAGCCATTCCCCGTCCTGCTGTCTATTCTC
Organism: Ranitomeya imitator; assembly: GCF_032444005.1. Lineage (NCBI taxonomy): Eukaryota > Metazoa > Chordata > Amphibia > Anura > Dendrobatidae > Ranitomeya > Ranitomeya imitator. The sequence goes on along the minus strand of NC_091282.1, from coordinate 560,847,807 downwards.
TCTGTTATCAGCCATTCCACGTCCTGCTGTCAGTCTATTTCTCTCTGTTATCAGCCATTCCCCATCTTGCTGTCCGTCTATTTCTCTGTTATCAGCCATTCTCCTGTCCTGCTGTCAGTCTATTCTCTCTGTTATCAGCCATTCCCCTGTCCTGTGTTCAGTTTATTTCTCTCTGTTATCAACCATTCCCATGTCCTGCTGTCAGTCTATACTCTCTGTTATCAGCCATTCCCCATCCCGCTGTCAGTCTATTTCTCTCTATCAGCCATTCTCCTGTCCTGCTGTCAGTCTATTTCTCTCTTTTATCAGCCAATCCCCGTCCTGCTGTCAGTCTTTTCTCTCTGTTATCAGCCATTCCTCTGTCCTGCTGTCAGTCTATTCTCTCTGTTATCAGCCATTCCCCTGTCCTGCTGTCAGTCTATTCTCTCTGTTATCAGCCATTCCCCTGTTCTGCTGTCAGTCTATTCTCTCTGTTATCAGCCATTCCCCTGTCCTTCTGGCAGTCTATTTCTCTCTGTTATCAGCCAATCCCGGTCCTGCTGTCAGTCTATTTCTCTCTGTTATCAGCCATTCCCCCTTACTGCTGTCAGTCTATTTTTCTCTGTTTTCAGCCATTCCCCGTCCTGCTGTCAGTCTATTTCTCTCTGTTATCAGCCAATCTCGTCCTGCTGTCAGTCTATTTCTCTCTGTTATCAGCCATTCCCCATGCCGCTGTCAGTCTATTTCTCTCTGTTATCAGCCATTCCCCCGTCCTGCTGTCAGTCTATTTCTCTCTGTTATCAGCCATTCCCCCGTCCTGCTGTCAGTCTATTTCTCTCTGTTATCAGCCATTCCCCTATTCTGCTGTCAGTCTATTCTCTCTGTTATCAGCCATTCCCCTGTCCTTCTGGCAGTCTATTTCTCTCTGTTATCAGCCAATCCCGGTCCTGCTGTCAGTCTATTTCTCTCTGTTATCAGCCATTCCCCCTTACTGCTGTCAGTCTATTTCTCTCTGTTTTCAGCCATTCCCCGTCCTGCTGTCAGTCTTTTTCTCTCTGCTATCAGCCATTCCCCTGTCCTGCTGTCAGTCTATTTCTCTCTGTTATCAGCCAATCTCGTCCTGCTGTCAGTCTATTTCTCTCTGTTATCAGCCATTCCCCATGCCACTGTCAGTCTATTTCTCTGTTATCAGCCATTCCCCCGTCCTGCTGTCAGTTTATTTCTCTCTGTTATCAGCCATTCCCCCATCCTGCTGTCAGTCTATTTCTCTCTGTTATCAGCCATTCCCCTGTCCTGCTGTCAGTCTATTTCTCTCTGTTAACAGCCAATCCCCATCCTGCTGTCAGTCTATTTCTCTCTGTTATCAGCCATTCCCCAGTCCTGCTGTCAGTCTATTTCTCTCTGTTATCAGCCATTCCCCATCCCGCTGTCAGTCTATTTCTCTGTTATCAGCCATTCCCCATCCCGCTGTCAGTCTATTTCTCTCTGTTATCAGCCATTCCCCATCTTGCTGTCAGTCTATTTCTCTGTTATCAGCCATTCCCCTGTCCTGCTGTCAGTCTTTTTCTCTCTGTTAACAGCCATTCCCCATCCCGCTGTCAGTCTATTTTTCTCTGTTATCACTCATTCCCTGTCCTGCTGTCAGTCTATTTCTCTCTCTTATCAGCCATTCCACGTCCTGCTGTCAGTCTATTTCTCTCTGTTATCAGCCATTCTCCTGTCCTGCTGTCAGTCTATTTTTCTCTTTTATCAGCCATTCCCCTGTCCTGTGTTCAGTCTATTTCTCTCTGTTATCAACCATTCCCCTGTCCTGCTGTCAGTCTATTCTCTCTGTTATCAGCCATTCCCCATCCCGCTGTCAGTCTATTTCTCTCTATCAGCCATTCTCCTGTCCTGCTGTCAGTCTATTTCTCTCTTTTATCAGCCAATCCCCGTCCTGCTGTCAGTCTATTCTCTCTGTTATCAGCCATTCCTCTGTCCTACTGTCAGTCTATTCTCTCTGTTATCAGCCATTCCCCCGTCCTGTTGTCAGTCTATTTCTCTCTGTTCTCAGCCATTCCCCTGTCCTGCTGTCAGTCTATCAGTCTATTCTCTCTGTTATCAGCCATTCCCCTGTTCTGCTGTCAGTCTATTCTCTCTGTTATCAGCCATTCCCCTGTCCTTCTGGCAGTCTATTTCTCTCTGTTATCAGCCAATCCCGGTCCTGCTGTCAGTCTATTTCTCTCTGTTTTCAGCCATTCCCCGTCCTGCTGTCAGTCTATTTCTCTCTGTTTTTAGCCATTCCCCGTCCTGCTGTCAGTCTATTTCTCTCTGTTATCAGCCAATCCCGGTCCTGCTGTCAGTCTATTTCTCTCTGTTTTCAGCCATTACCCTTACTGCTGTCAGTCTATTTCTCTCTGTTTTCAGCCATTCCCCGTCCTGCTGTCAGTCTATTTCTCTCTGTTATCAGCCAATCTCGTCCTGCTGTCAGTCTATTTCTCTCTGTTATCAGCCATTCCCCATGCCGCTGTCAGTCTATTTCTCTCTGTTATCAGCCATTCCCCCGTCATGCTGTCAGTCTATTTCTCTCTGTTATCAGCCATTCCCCCGTCCTGCTGTCAGTCTATTTCTCTCTGTTATCAGCCATTCCCCTATTCTGCTGTCAGTCTATTCTCTCTGTTATCAGCCATTCCCCTGTCCTTCTGGCAGTCTATTTCTCTCTGTTATCAGCCAATCCCGGTCCTGCTGTCAGTCTATTTCCCTCTGTTATCAGCCATTCCCCCTTACTGCTGTCAGTCTATTTCTCTCTGTTTTCAGCCATTCCCCGTCCTGCTGTCAGTCTTTTTCTCTCTGCTATCAGCCATTCCCCTGTCCTGCTGTCAGTCTATTTCTCTCTGTTATCAGCCAATCTCGTCCTGCTGTCAGTCTATTTCTCTCTGTTATCAGCCATTCCCCATGCCGCTGTCAGTCTATTTCTCTCTGTTATCAGCCATTCCCCCATCCTGCTGTCAGTTTATTTCTCTCTGTTATCAGCCATTCCCCCGTCCTGCTGTCAGTCTATTTCTCTCTGTTATCAGCCATTCCCCTGTCCTGCTGTCAGTCTATTTCTCTCTGTTAACAGCCAATCCCCATCCTGCTGTCAGTCTATTTCTCTCTGTTATCAGCCATTCCCCCGTCCTGTTGTCAGTCTATTTCTCTCTATCAGCCATTCCCCATCCTGCTGTCAGTCTATTTCTCTCTGTTATCAGCCATTCCCCTGTCCTGCTGTCAGTCTATTTCTCTCTGTTAACAGCCAATCCCCATCCTGCTGTCAGTCTATTTCTCTCTGTTATCAGCCATTCCCCCGTCCTGCTGTCAGTCTATTTCTCTCTGTTATCAGCCATTCCCCATCCCGCTGTCAGTCTATTTCTCTGTTATCAGCCATTCCCCATCCCGCTGTCAGTCTATTTCTCTCTGTTATCAGCCATTCCCCATCTTACTGTCAGTCTGTTTCTCTGTTATCAGCCATTCCCCTGTCCTGCTGTCAGTCTATTTCTCTCTGTTAACAGCCATTCCCCATCCCGCTGTCAGTCTATTTCTCTCTGTTATCAGCCATTCCCTGTCCTGCTGTCAGTCTATTTCTCTCTCTTATCAGCCATTCCCCGTCCTGCTGTCAGTCTTTTCTCTCTGTTATCAGCCATTCCCCATCCCGCTGTCAGTCTATTTCTCTCTGTTATCAGCCATTCTCCTGTCCTGCTGTCAGTCTATTTTTCTCTTTTATCAGCCATTCCCCCGTCCTGCTGTCAGTCTATTCTCTCTGTTATCAGCCATTCCCCCGTCCTGTTGTCAGTCTATATCTCTCTATCAGCCATTCCCCATCCTGCTGTCAGTCTATTTCTTTCTGTTATCAGCCATTCCCCTGTCCTGCTGTCAGTCTTTTTCTCTCTGTTATCAGCCAATCCCCGTCCTGCTGTCAGTTTATTTCTCTCTGTTATCAGCCATTCCCCTGTCCTGCTGTTAGTCTATTTCTCTCTGTTAATAGCCATTCCCCATCCCGCTGTCAGTCTATTTCTCTCTGTTATCAGCCATTCCCCGTCCTGCTGTCAGTCTATTTCTCTCTGTTATCAGCCATTCTCCGTCCTGCTGTCAGGCTATTTATCCCTGTTATCAGCCATTCCCCCGTCATGCTGTCAGTCTATTCTCTCTGTTATCAGCCATTCCCTGTCCTGCTGTCAGTCTATTTCTCTCTGTTATCAGCCATTCCCCGTCCTGCTGTCAGTCTATTTCTCTCTGTTATCAGCCATTCCCTCGTCCTGCTCTGTCTATTTCTCTCTGTTATCAGCCATTCCCCGTCCTGCTGTCTGTCTATTCTCTCTGTTATCAGCCATTCCCCATCCCGCTGTCAGTCTATTTCTCTCTGTTATCAGCCATTCCCCATCTTGCTGTCCGTCTATTTCTCTTTTATCAGCCATTCTCCTGTCCTGCTGTCAGTCTATTCTCTCTGTTATCAGCCATTCCCCTGTCCTGTGTTCAGTCTATTTCTCTCTGTTATCAACCATTCCCCTGTCCTGCTGTCAGTCTATTCTCTCTGTTATCAGCCATTCCCCATCCCGCTGTCAGTCTATTTCTCTCTATCAGCCATTCTCCTGTCCTGCTGTCAGTCTATTTCTCTCTTTTATCAGCCAATCCCCGTCCTGCTGTCAGTCTATTCTCTCTGTTATCAGCCATTCCTCTGTCCTGCTGTCAGTCTATTCTCTCTGTTATCAGCCATTCCCCTGTCCTGCTGTCAGTCTATTCACTCTGCTATCAGCCATTCCCCTGTTCTGCTGTCAGTCTATTCTCTCTGTTATCAGCCATTCCCCTGTCCTTCTGGCAGTCTATTTCTCTCTGTTATCAGCCAATCCCGGTCCTGCTGTCAGTCTATTTCTCTCTGTTATCAGCCATTCCCCCTTACTGCTGTCAGTCTATTTCTCTCTGTTTTCAGCCATTCCCCGTCCTGCTGTCAGTCTATTTCTCTCTGTTATCAGCCATTCCCTCGTCCTGCTCTCAGTCTATTTCTCTCTGTTATCAGCCATTCCCCGTCCTGCTGTCTATTCTCTCTGTTATCAGCCATTCCACGTCCTGCTGTCAGTCTATTTCTCTCTGTTATCAGCCATTCCCCATCTTGCTGTCCGTCTATTTCTCTGTTATCAGCCATTCTCCTGTCCTGCTGTCAGTCTATTCTCTCTGTTATCAGCCATTCCCCTGTCCTGTGTTCAGTTTATTTCTCTCTGTTATCAACCATTCCCATGTCCTGCTGTCAGTCTATACTCTCTGTTATCAGCCATTCCCCATCCCGCTGTCAGTCTATTTCTCTCTATCAGCCATTCTCCTGTCCTGCTGTCAGTCTATTTCTCTCTTTTATCAGCCAATCCCCGTCCTGCTGTCAGTCTTTTCTCTCTGTTATCAGCCATTCCTCTGTCCTGCTGTCAGTCTATTCTCTCTGTTATCAGCCATTCCCCCGTCCTGTTGTCAGTCTATTTCTCTCTGTTATCAGCCATTCCCCTGTCCTGCTGTCAGTCTATTCTCTCTGTTATCAGCCATTCCCCTGTTCTGCTGTCAGTCTATTCTCTCTGTTATCAGCCATTCCCCTGTCCTTCTGGCAGTCTATTTCTCTCTGTTATCAGCCAATCCCGGTCCTGCTGTCAGTCTATTTCTCTCTGTTATCAGCCATTCCCCCTTACTGCTGTCAGTCTATTTTTCTCTGTTTTCAGCCATTCCCCGTCCTGCTGTCAGTCTATTTCTCTCTGTTATCAGCCAATCTCGTCCTGCTGTCAGTCTATTTCTCTCTGTTATCAGCCATTCCCCATGCCGCTGTCAGTCTATTTCTCTCTGTTATCAGCCATTCCCCCGTCCTGCTGTCAGTCTATTTCTCTCTGTTATCAGCCATTCCCCCGTCCTGCTGTCAGTCTATTTCTCTCTGTTATCAGCCATTCCCCTATTCTGCTGTCAGTCTATTCTCTCTGTTATCAGCCATTCCCCTGTCCTTCTGGCAGTCTATTTCTCTCTGTTATCAGCCAATCCCGGTCCTGCTGTCAGTCTATTTCTCTCTGTTATCAGCCATTCCCCCTTACTGCTGTCAGTCTATTTCTCTCTGTTTTCAGCCATTCCCCGTCCTGCTGTCAGTCTTTTTCTCTCTGCTATCAGCCATTCCCCTGTCCTGCTGTCAGTCTATTTCTCTCTGTTATCAGCCAATCTCGTCCTGCTGTCAGTCTATTTCTCTCTGTTATCAGCCATTCCCCATGCCACTGTCAGTCTATTTCTCTGTTATCAGCCATTCCCCCGTCCTGCTGTCAGTTTATTTCTCTCTGTTATCAGCCATTCCCCCATCCTGCTGTCAGTCTATTTCTCTCTGTTATCAGCCATTCCCCTGTCCTGCTGTCAGTCTATTTCTCTCTGTTAACAGCCAATCCCCATCCTGCTGTCAGTCTATTTCTCTCTGTTATCAGCCATTCCCCAGTCCTGCTGTCAGTCTATTTCTCTCTGTTATCAGCCATTCCCCATCCCGCTGTCAGTCTATTTCTCTGTTATCAGCCATTCCCCATCCCGCTGTCAGTCTATTTCTCTCTGTTATCAGCCATTCCCCATCTTGCTGTCAGTCTATTTCTCTGTTATCAGCCATTCCCCTGTCCTGCTGTCAGTCTTTTTCTCTCTGTTAACAGCCATTCCCCATCCCGCTGTCAGTCTATTTTTCTCTGTTATCACTCATTCCCTGTCCTGCTGTCAGTCTATTTCTCTCTCTTATCAGCCATTCCACGTCCTGCTGTCAGTCTATTTCTCTCTGTTATCAGCCATTCTCCTGTCCTGCTGTCAGTCTATTTTTCTCTTTTATCAGCCATTCCCCTGTCCTGTGTTCAGTCTATTTCTCTCTGTTATCAACCATTCCCCTGTCCTGCTGTCAGTCTATTCTCTCTGTTATCAGCCATTCCCCATCCCGCTGTCAGTCTATTTCTCTCTATCAGCCATTCTCCTGTCCTGCTGTCAGTCTATTTCTCTCTTTTATCAGCCAATCCCCGTCCTGCTGTCAGTCTATTCTCTCTGTTATCAGCCATTCCTCTGTCCTACTGTCAGTCTATTCTCTCTGTTATCAGCCATTCCCCCGTCCTGTTGTCAGTCTATTTCTCTCTGTTCTCAGCCATTCCCCTGTCCTGCTGTCAGTCTATCAGTCTATTCTCTCTGTTATCAGCCATTCCCCTGTTCTGCTGTCAGTCTATTCTCTCTGTTATCAGCCATTCCCCTGTCCTTCTGGCAGTCTATTTCTCTCTGTTATCAGCCAATCCCGGTCCTGCTGTCAGTCTATTTCTCTCTGTTTTCAGCCATTCCCCGTCCTGCTGTCAGTCTATTTCTCTCTGTTTTTAGCCATTCCCCGTCCTGCTGTCAGTCTATTTCTCTCTGTTATCAGCCAATCCCGGTCCTGCTGTCAGTCTATTTCTCTCTGTTTTCAGCCATTACCCTTACTGCTGTCAGTCTATTTCTCTCTGTTTTCAGCCATTCCCCGTCCTGCTGTCAGTCTATTTCTCTCTGTTATCAGCCAATCTCGTCCTGCTGTCAGTCTATTTCTCTCTGTTATCAGCCATTCCCCATGCCGCTGTCAGTCTATTTCTCTCTGTTATCAGCCATTCCCCCGTCATGCTGTCAGTCTATTTCTCTCTGTTATCAGCCATTCCCCCGTCCTGCTGTCAGTCTATTTCTCTCTGTTATCAGCCATTCCCCTATTCTGCTGTCAGTCTATTCTCTCTGTTATCAGCCATTCCCCTGTCCTTCTGGCAGTCTATTTCTCTCTGTTATCAGCCAATCCCGGTCCTGCTGTCAGTCTATTTCCCTCTGTTATCAGCCATTCCCCCTTACTGCTGTCAGTCTATTTCTCTCTGTTTTCAGCCATTCCCCGTCCTGCTGTCAGTCTTTTTCTCTCTGCTATCAGCCATTCCCCTGTCCTGCTGTCAGTCTATTTCTCTCTGTTATCAGCCAATCTCGTCCTGCTGTCAGTCTATTTCTCTCTGTTATCAGCCATTCCCCATGCCGCTGTCAGTCTATTTCTCTCTGTTATCAGCCATTCCCCCATCCTGCTGTCAGTTTATTTCTCTCTGTTATCAGCCATTCCCCCGTCCTGCTGTCAGTCTATTTCTCTCTGTTATCAGCCATTCCCCTGTCCTGCTGTCAGTCTATTTCTCTCTGTTAACAGCCAATCCCCATCCTGCTGTCAGTCTATTTCTCTCTGTTATCAGCCATTCCCCCGTCCTGTTGTCAGTCTATTTCTCTCTATCAGCCATTCCCCATCCTGCTGTCAGTCTATTTCTTTCTGTTATCAGCCATTCCCCTGTCCTGCTGTCAGTCTTTTTCTCTCTGTTATCAGCCAATCCCCGTCCTGCTGTCAGTCTATTGCTCTCTGTTATCAGCCATTTCCCCGTCCTGCAGTCAGTCTATTTCTCTCTGTTAACAGCCAATCCCTATCCTGCTGTCAGTTTATTTCTCTCTGTTATCAGCCATTCTCCGTCCTGCTGTCAGGCTATTTATCCCTGTTATCAGCCATTCCCCCGTCATGCTGTCAGTCTATTCTCTCTGTTATCAGCCATTCCCTGTCCTGCTGTCAGTCTATTTCTCTCTGTTATCAGCCATTCCCCATCCCGCTGTCAGTCTATTTCTCTTTTATCAGCCATTCTCCTGTCCTGCTGTCAGTCTATTCTCTCTGTTATCAGCCATTCTCCTGTCCTGCTGTCTGTCTATTCTCTCTGTTATCAGCCAATCCCGGTCCTGCTGTCAGTCTATTTCTCTCTGTTATCAACCATTCCCCTGTCCTGCTGTCAGTCTATTCTCTCTGTTATCAGCCATTCCCCATCCCACTGTCAGTCTATTTCTCTCTATCAGCCATTCTCCTGTCCTGCTGTCAGTCTATTTCTCTCTTTTATCAGCCAATCCCCGTCCTGCTGTCAGTCTATTCTCTCTGTTATCAGCCATTCCTCTGTCCTGCTGTCAGTCTATTCTCTCTGTTATCAGCCATTCCCCCATCCTGCTGTCAGTCTATTCTCTCTGTTATCAGCCATTCCCCCGTCCTGTTGTCAGTCTATTTCTCTCTCTTATCAGCCATTCCCCTGTCCTGCTGTCAGTCTATTCTCTCTGCTATCAGCCATTCCCCTGTTCTGCTGTCAGTCTATTCTCTCTGTTATCAGCCATTCCCCTGTCCTTCTGGCAGTCTATTCTCTCTGTTATCAGCCATTCCCCATCCCGCTGTCAGTCTATTTCTCTCTATCAGCCATTCTCCTGTCCTGCTGTCAGTCTATTTCTCTCTTTTATCAGCCAATCCCCGTCCTGCTGTCAGTCTATTCTCCCTGTTATCAGCCATTCCTCTGTCCTACTGTCAGTCTATTCTCTCTGTTATCAGCCATTCCCCCGTCCTGTTGTCAGTCTATTTCTCTCTGTTATCAGCCATTCCCCTGTCCTGCTGTCAGTCTATCAGTATATTCTCTCTGTTATCAGCCATTCCCCTGTTCTGCTGTCAGTCTATTCTCTCTGTTATCAGCCATTCCCCTGTCCTTCTGGCAGTCTATTTCTCTCTGTTATCAGCCAATCCCGGTCCTGCTGTCAGTCTATTTCTCTCTGTTTTCAGCCATTCCCCGTCCTGCTGTCAGTCTATTTCTCTCTGTTTTTAGCCATTCCCCGTCCTGCTGTCAGTCTATTTCTCTCTGTTATCAGCCAATCCCGGTCCTGCTGTCAGTCTATTTCTCTCTGTTTTCAGCCATTACCCTTACTGCTGTCAGTCTATTTCTCTCTGTTTTCAGCCATTCCCCGTCCTGCTGTCAGTCTATTTCTCTCTGTTATCAGCCAATCTCGTCCTGCTGTCAGTCTATTTCTCTCTGTTATCAGCCATTCCCCATGCCGCTGTCAGTCTATTTCTCTCTGTTATCAGCCATTCCCCCGTCATGCTGTCAGTCTATTTCTCTCTGTTATCAGCCATTCCCCCGTCCTGCTGTCAGTCTATTTCTCTCTGTTATCAGCCATTCCCCTATTCTGCTGTCAGTCTATTCTCTCTGTTATCAGCCATTCCCCTGTCCTTCTGGCAGTCTATTTCTCTCTGTTATCAGCCAATCCCGATCCTGCTGTCAGTCTATTTCTCTCTGTTATCAGCCATTCCCCCTTACTGCTGTCAGTCTATTTCTCTCTGTTTTCAGCCATTCCCCGTCCTGCTGTCAGTCTTTTTCTCTCTGCTATCAGCCATTCGCCTGTCCTGCTGTCAGTCTATTGCTCTCTGTTATCAGCCATTCTCCGTCCTGCTGTCAGTCTATTTCTCTCTGTTATCAGCCATTCCCCGTCCTGCTGTCAGTCTATTTCTCTCTGTTATCAGCCATTCCCCGTCCTGCTGTCAGTCTATTTCTCTCTGTTATCAGCCATTCCCTCGTCCTGCTCTCAGTCTATTTCTCTCTGTTATCAGCCAATCCCCGTCCTGCTGTCTGTCTATTCTCTCTGTTTCAGCCATTCCCCATCCCGCTGTCAGTCTATTTCTCTCTGTTATCAGCCATTCCCCATCTTGCTGTCCGTCTATTTCTCTTTTATCAGCCATTCTCCTGTCCCGCTGTCAGTCTATTCTCTCTGTTATCAGCCATTCCCCTGTCCTGTGTTCAGTCTGTTTCTCTCTGTTATCAACCATTCCCCTGTCCTGCTGTCAGTCTATTCTCTTTGTTATCAGCCATTCCCCATCCCGCTGTCAGTCTATTTCTCTCTATCAGCCATTCTCCTGTCCTGCTGTCAGTCTATTTCTCTCTTTTATCAACCAATCCCCGTCCTGCTGTCAGTCTATTCTCTCTGTTATCAGCCATTCCTCTGTCCTGCTGTCAGTCTATTCTCTCTGTTATCAGCCATTCCCCCATCCTGCTGTCAGTCTATTCTCTCTGATATCAGCCATTCCCCCGTCCTGTTGTCAGTCTATATCTCTCTGTTATCAGCCATTCCCCTGTTCTGCTGTCAGTCTATTCTCTCTGTTATCAGCCATTCCCCTGTCCTTCTGGCAGTCTATTTCTCTTTGTTATCAGCCAATCCCGGTCCTGCTGTCTGTCTATTTCTCTCTGTTATCAGCCATTCCCCCTTACTGCTGTCAGTCTATTTCTCTCTGTTTTCAGCCATTCCCCGTCCTGCTGTCAGTCTATTTCTCTCTGTTATCAGCCATTCCCCCGTCCTGCTGTCAGTCTATTTCTCTCTGTTATCAGCCATTCCCCCGTCCTGCTGTCAGTCTATTTCTCTCTGTTATCAGCCATTCCCCTGTCATGCTGTCAGTCTATTTCTCTCTGTTAACAGCCAATCCCCATCCTGCTGTCAGTCTATTTCTCTCTGTTATCAGCCATTCCCCCGTCCTGCTGTCAGTCTATTTCTCTCTGTTATCAGCCATTCCCCATCCCGCTGTCAGTCTATTTCTGTTATCAGCCATTCCCCATCTTGCTGTCCGTCTATTTCTCTTTTATCAGCCATTCTCCTGTCCTGCTGTCAGTCTATTCTCTCTGTTATCAGCCATTCCCTCGTCCTGCTCTCAGTCTATTTCTCTCTGTTATCAGCCATTCCCCGTCCTGCTGTCTGTCTATTCTCTCTGTTATCAGCCATTCCCCATCCCGCTGTCAGTCTATTTCTGTTATCAGCCATTCCCCATCTTGCTGTCCGTCTATTTCTCTTTTATCAGCCATTCTCCTGTCCTGCTGTCAGTCTATTCTCTCTGTTATCAGCCATTCCCCTGTCCTGTGTTCAGTCTATTTCTCTCTGTTATCAACCATTCCCCTGTCCTGCTGTCAGTCTATTCTCTCTGTTATCAGCCATTCCCCATCCCGCTGTCAGTCTATTTCTCTCTATCAGCCATTCTCCTGTCCTGCTGTCAGTCTATTTCTCTCTTTTATCAGCCAATCCCCGTCCTGCTGTCAGTCTATTTCTCTCTGTTATCAGCCATTCCCCCGTCCTGCTGTCAGTCTATTTCTCTCTGTTATCAGCCATTCCCCTGTCATGCTGTCAGTCTATTTCTCTCTGTTAACAGCCAATCCCCATCCTGCTGTCAGTCTATTTCTCTCTGTTATCAGCCATTCCCCCGTCCTGCTGTCAGTCTATTTCTCTCTGTTATCAGCCATTCCCCATCCCGCTGTCAGTCTATTTCTCTGTTATCAGCCATTCCCCATCCCGCTGTCAGTCTATTTCTCTCTGTTATCAGCCATTCCCCATCTTACTGTCAGTCTGTTTCTCTGTTATCAGCCATTCCCCTGTCCTGCTGTCAGTCTATTTCTCTCTGTTAACAGCCATTCCCCATCCCGCTGTCAGTCTATTTCTCTCTGTTATCAGCCATTCCCTGTCCTGCTGTCAGTCTATTTCTCTCTCTTATCAGCCATTCCCCGTCCTGCTGTCAGTCTATTCTCTCTGTTATCAGCCATTCCCCATCCCGCTGTCAGTCTATTTCTCTCTGTTATCAGCCATTCTCCTGTCCTGCTGTCAGTCTATTTTTCTCTGTTATCAGCCATTCCCCCGTCCTGCTGTCTGTCTATTCTCTCTGTTATCAGCCATTCCCCCGTCCTGTTGTCAGTCTATTTCTCTCTATCAGCCATTCCCCATCCTGCTGTCAGTCTATTTCTTTCTGTTATCAGCCATTCCCCTGTCCTGCTGTCAGTCTTTTTCTCTCTGTTATCAGCCAATCCCCGTCCTGCTGTCAGTTTATTTCTCTCTGTTATCAGCCATTCCCCTGTCCTGCTGTTAGTCTATTTCTCTCTGTTAATAGCCATTCCCCATCCCGCTGTCAGTCTATTTCTCTCTGTTATCAGCCATTCCCCGTCCTGCTGTCAGTCTATTTCTCTCTGTTATCAGCCATTCTCCGTCCTGCTGTCAGGCTATTTATCCCTGTTATCAGCCATTCCCCCGTCATGCTGTCAGTCTATTCTCTCTGTTATCAGCCATTCCCTGTCCTGCTGTCAGTCTATTTCTCTCTGTTATCAGCCATTCCCCGTCCTGCTGTCAGTCTATTTCTCTCTGTTATCAGCCATTCCCTCGTCCTGCTCTCAGTCTATTTCTCTCTGTTATCAGCCATTCCCCGTCCTGCTGTCTGTCTATTCTCTCTGTTATCAGCCATTCCCCATCCCGCTGTCAGTCTATTTCTGTTATCAGCCATTCCCCATCTTGCTGTCCGTCTATTTCTCTTTTATCAGCCATTCTCCTGTCCTGCTGTCAGTCTATTCTCTCTGTTATCAGCCATTCCCCTGTCCTGTGTTCAGTCTATTTCTCTCTGTTATCAACCATTCCCCTGTCCTGCTGTCAGTCTATTCTCTCTGTTATCAGCCATTCCCCATCCCGCTGTCAGTCTATTTCTCTCTATCAGCCATTCTCCTGTCCTGCTGTCAGTCTATTTCTCTCTTTTATCAGCCAATCCCCGTCCTGCTGTCAGTCTATTCTCTCTGTTATCAGCCATTCCTCTGTCCTGCTGTCAGTCTATTCTCTCTGTTATCAGCCATTCCCCTGTCCTGCTGTCAGTCTATTCACTCTGCTATCAGCCATTCCCCTGTTCTGCTGTCAGTCTATTCTCTCTGTTATCAGCCATTCCCCTGTCCTTCTGGCAGTCTATTTCTCTCTGTTATCAGCCAATCCCGGTCCTGCTGTCAGTCTATTTCTCTCTGTTATCAGCCATTCCCCCTTACTGCTGTCAGTCTATTTCTCTCTGTTTTCAGCCATTCCCCGTCCTGCTGTCAGTCTATTTCTCTCTGTTATCAGCCATTCCCTCGTCCTGCTCTCAGTCTATTTCTCTCTGTTATCAGCCATTCCCCGTCCTGCTGTCTATTCTCTCTGTTATCAGCCATTCCACGTCCTGCTGTCAGTCTATTTCTCTCTGTTATCAGCCATTCCCCATCTTGCTGTCCGTCTATTTCTCTGTTATCAGCCATTCTCCTGTCCTGCTGTCAGTCTATTCTCTCTGTTATCAGCCATTCCCCTGTCCTGTGTTCAGTTTATTTCTCTCTGTTATCAACCATTCCCATGTCCTGCTGTCAGTCTATACTCTCTGTTATCAGCCATTCCCCATCCCGCTGTCAGTCTATTTCTCTCTATCAGCCATTCTCCTGTCCTGCTGTCAGTCTATTTCTCTCTTTTATCAGCCAATCCCCGTCCTGCTGTCAGTCTTTTCTCTCTGTTATCAGCCATTCCTCTGTCCTGCTGTCAGTCTATTTCTCTCTGTTATCAGCCATTCCCCTGTCCTGCTGTCAGTCTATTCTCTCTGTTATCAGCCATTCCCCTGTTCTGCTGTCAGTCTATTCTCTCTGTTATCAGCCATTCCCCTGTCCTTCTGGCAGTCTATTTCTCTCTGTTATCAGCCAATCCCGGTCCTGCTGTCAGTCTATTTCTCTCTGTTATCAGCCATTCCCCCTTACTGCTGTCAGTCTATTTCTCTCTGTTTTCAGCCATTCCCTGTCCTGCTGTCAGTCTATTTCTCTCTGTTATCAGCCATTCCCCCTTACTGCTGTCAGTCTATTTCTCTCTGTTTTCAGCCAATCTCGTCCTGCTGTCAGTCTATTTCTCTCTGTTATCAGCCATTCCCCATGCCGCTGTCAGTCTATTTCTCTCTGTTATCAGCCATTCCCCCGTCCTGCTGTCAGTCTATTTCTCTCTGTTATCAGCCATTCCCCCGTCCTGCTGTCAGTCTATTTCTCTCTGTTATCAGCCATTCCCCTATTCTGCTGTCAGTCTATTCTCTCTGTTATCAGCCATTCCCCTGTCCTTCTGGCAGTCTATTTCTCTCTGTTATCAGCCAATCCCGGTCCTGCTGTCAGTCTATTTCTCTCTGTTATCAGCCATTCCCCCTTACTGCTGTCAGTCTATTTCTCTCTGTTTTCAGCCATTCCCCGTCCTGCTGTCAGTCTTTTTCTCTCTGCTATCAGCCATTCCCCTGTCCTGCTGTCAGTCTATTTCTCTCTGTTATCAGCCAATCTCGTCCTGCTGTCAGTCTATTTCTCTCTGTTATCAGCCATTCCCCATGCCACTGTCAGTCTATTTCTCTGTTATCAGCCATTCCCCCGTCCTGCTGTCAGTTTATTTCTCTCTGTTATCAGCCATTCCCCCGTCCTGCTGTCAGTCTATTTCTCTCTGTTATCAGCCATTCCCCTGTCCTGCTGTCAGTCTATTTCTCTCTGTTAACAGCCAATCCCCATCCTGCTGTCAGTCTATTTCTCTCTGTTATCAGCCATTCCCCAGTCCTGCTGTCAGTCTATTTCTCTCTGTTATCAGCCATTCCCCATCCCGCTGTCAGTCTATTTCTCTGTTATCAGCCATTCCCCATCCCGCTGTCAGTCTATTTCTCTCTGTTATCAGCCATTCCCCATCTTGCTGTCAGTCTATTTCTCTGTTATCAGCCATTCCCCTGTCCTGCTGTCAGTCTTTTTCTCTCTGTTAACAGCCATTCCCCATCCCGCTGTCAGTCTATTTTTCTCTGTTATCAGCCATTCCCTGTCCTGCTGTCAGTCTATTTCTCTCTCTTATCAGCCATTCCACGTCCTGCTGTCAGTCTATTTCTCTCTGTTATCAGCCATTCTCCTGTCCTGCTGTCAGTCTATTTTTCTCTATCAGCCATTCTCCTGTCCTGCTGTCAGTCTATTTCTCTCTTTTATCAGCCAATCCCCGTCCTGCTGTCAGTCTATTCTCTCTGTTATCAGCCATTCCTCTGTCCTACTGTCAGTCTATTCTCTCTGTTATCAGCCATTCCCCCGTCCTGTTGTCAGTCTATTTCTCTCTGTTCTCAGCCATTCCCCTGTCCTGCTGTCAGTCTATCAGTCTATTCTCTCTGTTATCAGCCATTCCCCTGTTCTGCTGTCAGTCTATTCTCTCTGTTATCAGCCATTCCCCTGTCCTTCTGGCAGTCTATTTCTCTCTGTTATCAGCCAATCCCGGTCCTGCTGTCAGTCTATTTCTCTCTGTTTTCAGCCATTCCCCGTCCTGCTGTCAGTCTATTTCTCTCTGTTTTTAGCCATTCCCCGTCCTGCTGTCAGTCTATTTCTCTCTGTTATCAGCCAATCCCGGTCCTGCTGTCAGTCTATTTCTCTCTGTTTTCAGCCATTACCCTTACTGCTGTCAGTCTATTTCTCTCTGTTTTCAGCCATTCCCCGTCCTGCTGTCAGTCTATTTCTCTCTGTTATCAGCCAATCTCGTCCTGCTGTCAGTCTATTTCTCTCTGTTATCAGCCATTCCCCATGCCGCTGTCAGTCTATTTCTCTCTGTTATCAGCCATTCCCCCGTCATGCTGTCAGTCTATTTCTCTCTGTTATCAGCCATTCCCCCGTCCTGCTGTCAGTCTATTTCTCTCTGTTATCAGCCATTCCCCTATTCTGCTGTCAGTCTATTCTCTCTGTTATCAGCCATTCCCCTGTCCTTCTGGCAGTCTATTTCTCTCTGTTATCAGCCAATCCCGGTCCTGCTGTCAGTCTATTTCTCTCTGTTATCATCCATTCCCCCTTACTGCTGTCAGTCTATTTCTCTCTGTTTTCAGCCATTCCCCGTCCTGCTGTCAGTCTTTTTCTCTCTGCTATCAGCCATTCCCCTGTCCTGCTGTCAGTCTATTTCTCTCTGTTATCAGCCAATCTCGTCCTGCTGTCAGTCTATTTCTCTCTGTTATCAGCCATTCCCCATGCCACTGTCAGTCTATTTCTCTGTTATCAGCCATTCCCCCGTCCTGCTGTCAGTTTATTTCTCTCTGTTATCAGCCATTCCCCCGTCCTGCTGTCAGTCTATTTCTCTCTGTTATCAGCCATTCCCCTGTCCTGCTGTCAGTCTATTTCTCTCTGTTAACAGCCAATCCCCATCCTGCTGTCAGTCTATTTCTCTCTGTTATCAGCCATTCCCCAGTCCTGCTGTCAGTCTATTTCTCTCTGTTATCAGCCATTCCCCATCCCGCTGTCAGTCTATTTCTCTGTTATCAGCCATTCCCCATCCCGCTGTCAGTCTATTTCTCTCTGTTATCAGCCATTCCCCATCTTGCTGTCAGTCTATTTCTCTGTTATCAGCCATTCCCCTGTCCTGCTGTCAGTCTTTTTCTCTCTGTTAACAGCCATTCCCCATCCCGCTGTCAGTCTATTTTTCTCTGTTATCAGCCATTCCCTGTCCTGCTGTCAGTCTATTTCTCTCTCTTATCAGCCATTCCACGTCCTGCTGTCAGTCTATTTCTCTCTGTTATCAGCCATTCTCCTGTCCTGCTGTCAGTCTATTTTTCTCTATCAGCCATTCTCCTGTCCTGCTGTCAGTCTATTTCTCTCTTTTATCAGCCAATCCCCGTCCTGCTGTCAGTCTATTCTCTCTGTTATCAGCCATTCCTCTGTCCTACTGTCAGTCTATTCTCTCTGTTATCAGCCATTCCCCCGTCCTGTTGTCAGTCTATTTCTCTCTGTTCTCAGCCATTCCCCTGTCCTGCTGTCAGTCTATCAGTCTATTCTCTCTGTTATCAGCCATTCCCCTGTTCTGCTGTCAGTCTATTCTCTCTGTTATCAGCCATTCCCCTGTCCTTCTGGCAGTCTATTTCTCTCTGTTATCAGCCAATCCCGGTCCTGCTGTCAGTCTATTTCTCTCTGTTTTCAGCCATTCCCCGTCCTGCTGTCAGTCTATTTCTCTCTGTTTTTAGCCATTCCCCGTCCTGCTGTCAGTCTATTTCTCTCTGTTATCAGCCAATCCCGGTCCTGCTGTCAGTCTATTTCTCTCTGTTTTCAGCCATTACCCTTACTGCTGTCAGTCTATTTCTCTCTGTTTTCAGCCATTCCCCGTCCTGCTGTCAGTCTATTTCTCTCTGTTATCAGCCAATCTCGTCCTGCTGTCAGTCTATTTCTCTCTGTTATCAGCCATTCCCCATGCCGCTGTCAGTCTATTTCTCTCTGTTATCAGCCATTCCCCCGTCATGCTGTCAGTCTTTTTCTCTCTGTTATCAGCCATTCCCCCGTCCTGCTGTCAGTCTATTTCTCTCTGTTATCAGCCATTCCCCTATTCTGCTGTCAGTCTATTCTCTCTGTTATCAGCCATTCCCCTGTCCTTCTGGCAGTCTATTTCTCTCTGTTATCAGCCAATCCCGGTCCTGCTGTCAGTCTATTTCTCTCTGTTATCATCCATTCCCCCTTACTGCTGTCAGTCTATTTCTCTCTGTTTTCAGCCATTCCCCGTCCTGCTGTCAGTCTTTTTCTCTCTGCTATCAGCCATTCCCCTGTCCTGCTGTCAGTCTATTTCTCTCTGTTATCAGCCAATCTCGTCCTGCTGTCAGTCTATTTCTCTCTGTTATCAGCCATTCCCCATGCCACTGTCAGTCTATTTCTCTGTTATCAGCCATTCCCCCGTCCTGCTGTCAGTTTATTTCTCTCTGTTATCAGCCATTCCCCCGTCCTGCTGTCAGTCTATTTCTCTCTGTTATCAGCCATTCCCCTGTCCTGCTGTCAGTCTATTTCTCTCTGTTAACAGCCAATCCCCATCCTGCTGTCAGTCTATTTCTCTCTGTTATCAGCCATTCCCCAGTCCTGCTGTCAGTCTATTTCTCTCTGTTATCAGCCATTCCCCATCCCGCTGTCAGTCTATTTCTCTGTTATCAGCCATTCCCCATCCCGCTGTCAGTCTATTTCTCTCTGTTATCAGCCATTCCCCATCTTGCTGTCAGTCTATTTCTCTGTTATCAGCCATTCCCCTGTCCTGCTGTCAGTCTTTTTCTCTCTGTTAACAGCCATTCCCCATCCCGCTGTCAGTCTATTTTTCTCTGTTATCAGCCATTCCCTGTCCTGCTGTCAGTCTATTTCTCTCTCTTATCAGCCATTCCACGTCCTGCTGTCAGTCTATTTCTCTCTGTTATCAGCCATTCTCCTGTCCTGCTGTCAGTCTATTTTTCTCTATCAGCCATTCTCCTGTCCTGCTGTCAGTCTATTTCTCTCTTTTATCAGCCAATCCCCGTCCTGCTGTCAGTCTATTCTCTCTGTTATCAGCCATTCCTCTGTCCTACTGTCAGTCTATTCTCTCTGTTATCAGCCATTCCCCCGTCCTGTTGTCAGTCTATTTCTCTCTGTTCTCAGCCATTCCCCTGTCCTGCTGTCAGTCTATCAGTCTATTCTCTCTGTTATCAGCCATTCCCCTGTTCTGCTGTCAGTCTATTCTCTCTGTTATCAGCCATTCCCCTGTCCTTCTGGCAGTCTATTTCTCTCTGTTATCAGCCAATCCCGGTCCTGCTGTCAGTCTATTTCTCTCTGTTTTCAGCCATTCCCCGTCCTGCTGTCAGTCTATTTCTCTCTGTTTTTAGCCATTCCCCGTCCTGCTGTCAGTCTATTTCTCTCTGTTATCAGCCAATCCCGGTCCTGCTGTCAGTCTATTTCTCTCTGTTTTCAGCCATTACCCTTACTGCTGTCAGTCTATTTCTCTCTGTTTTCAGCCATTCCCCGTCCTGCTGTCAGTCTATTTCTCTCTGTTATCAGCCAATCTCGTCCTGCTGTCAGTCTATTTCTCTCTGTTATCAGCCATTCCCCATGCCGCTGTCAGTCTATTTCTCTCTGTTATCAGCCATTCCCCCGTCATGCTGTCAGTCTATTTCTCTCTGTTATCAGCCATTCCCCCGTCCTGCTGTCAGTCTATTTCTCTCTGTTATCAGCCATTCCCCTATTCTGCTGTCAGTCTATTCTCTCTGTTATCAGCCATTCCCCTGTCCTTCTGGCAGTCTATTTCTCTCTGTTATCAGCCAATCCCGGTCCTGCTGTCAGTCTATTTCTCTCTGTTATCATCCATTCCCCCTTACTGCTGTCAGTCTATTTCTCTCTGTTTTCAGCCATTCCCCGTCCTGCTGTCAGTCTTTTTCTCTCTGCTATCAGCCATTCCCCTGTCCTGCTGTCAGTCTATTTCTCTCTGTTATCAGCCAATCTCGTCCTGCTGTCAGTCTATTTCTCTCTGTTATCAGCCATTCCCCATGCCGCTGTCAGTCTATTTCTCTCTGTTATCAGCCATTCCCCCATCCTGCTGTCAGTTTATTTCTCTCTGTTATCAGCCATTCCCCATCCCGCTGTCAGTCTATTTCTCTCTGTTATCAGCCATTCTCCTGTCCTGCTGTCAGTCTATTTATCTCTTTTATCAGCCATTCCACCGTCCTGCTGTCAGTCTATTCTCTCTGTTATCAGCCATTCCCCCGTCCTGTTGTCAGTCTATTTCTCTCTATCAGCCATTCCCCATCCTGCTGTCAGTCTATTTCTTTCTGTTATCAGCCATTCCCCTGTCCTGCTGTCAGTCTTTTTCTCTCTGTTATCAGCCAATCCCCGTCCTGCTGTCATTTTATTTCTCTCTTTTATCAGCCATTCCCCTGTCCTGCTGTTAGTCTATTTCTCTCTGTTAATAGCCATTCCCCATCCCGCTGTCAGTCTATTTCTCTCTGTTATCAGCCATTCCCCGTCCTGCTGTCAGTCTATTTCTCTCTGTTATCAGCCATTCTCCGTCCTGCTGTCAGGCTATTTATCCCTGTTATCAGCCATTC
This sequence comes from Ranitomeya imitator, assembly GCF_032444005.1. Lineage (NCBI taxonomy): Eukaryota > Metazoa > Chordata > Amphibia > Anura > Dendrobatidae > Ranitomeya > Ranitomeya imitator. Next base: position 560,827,367 of record NC_091282.1, on the reverse strand, counting down.
CCCCGTCATGCTGTCAGTCTATTCTCTCTGTTATCAGCCATTCCCTGTCCTGCTGTCAGTCTATTTCTCTCTGTTATCAGCCATTCCCCGTCCTGCTGTCAGTCTATTTCTCTCTGTTATCAGCCATTCCCTCGTCCTGCTCTCAGTCTATTTCTCTCTGTTATCAGCCATTCCCCGTCCTGCTGTCTGTCTATTCTCTCTGTTATCAGCCATTCCCCATCCCGCTGTCAGTCTATTGCTCTCTGTTATCAGCCATTCCCCATCTTGCTGTCCGTCTATTTCTCTTTTATCAGCCATTCTCCTGTCCTGCTGTCAGTCTATTCTCTCTGTTATCAGCCATTCCCCTGTCCTGTGTTCAGTCTATTTCTCTCTGTTATCAACCATTCCCCTGTCCTGCTGTCAGTCTATTCTCTCTGTTATCAGCCATTCCCCATCCCGCTGTCAGTCTATTTCTCTCTATCAGCCATTCTCCTGTCCTGCTGTCAGTCTATTTCTCTCTTTTATCAGCCAATCCCCGTCCTGCTGTCAGTCTATTCTCTCTGTTATCAGCCATTCCTCTGTCCTGCTGTCAGTCTATTCTCTCTATTATCAGCCATTCCCCCGTCCTATTGTCAGTCTATTTCTCTCTGTTATCAGCGATTCCCCTGTCCTGCTGTCAGTCTATTCACTCTGCTATCAGCCATTCCCCTGTTCTGCTGTCAGTCTATTCTCTCTGTTATCAGCCATTCCCCTGTCCTTCTGGCAGTCTATTTCTCTCTGTTATCAGCCAATCCCGGTCCTGCTGTCAGTCTATTTCTCTCTGTTATCAGCCATTCCCCCTTACTGCTGTCAGTCTATTTCTCTCTGTTTTCAGCCATTCCCCGTCCTGCTGTCAGTCTATTTCTCTCTGTTATCAGCCATTCCCTCGTCCTGCTCTCAGTCTATTTCTCTCTGTTATCAGCCATTCCCCGTCCTGCTGTCTATTCTCTCTGTTATCAGCCATTCCACGTCCTGCTGTCAGTCTATTTCTCTCTGTTATCAGCCATTCCCCATCTTGCTGTCCGTCTATTTCTCTGTTATCAGCCATTCTCCTGTCCTGCTGTCAGTCTATTCTCTCTGTTATCAGCCATTCCCCTGTCCTGTGTTCAGTTTATTTCTCTCTGTTATCAACCATTCCCATGTCCTGCTGTCAGTCTATACTCTCTGTTATCAGCCATTCCCCATCCCGCTGTCAGTCTATTTCTCTCTATCAGCCATTCTCCTGTCCTGCTGTCAGTCTATTTCTCTCTTTTATCAGCCAATCCCCGTCCTGCTGTAAGTCTATTCTCTCTGTTATCAGCCATTCCTCTGTCCTGCTGTCAGTCTATTCTCTCTGTTATCAGCCATTCCCCCGTCCTGTTGTCAGTCTATTTCTCTCTGTTATCAGCCATTCCCCTGTCCTGCTGTCAGTCTATTCTCTCTGTTATCAGCCATTCCCCTGTTCTGCTGTCAGTCTATTCTCTCTGTTATCAGCCATTCCCCTGTCCTTCTGGCAGTCTATTTCTCTCTGTTATCAGCCAATCCCGGTCCTGCTGTCAGTCTATTTCTCTCTGTTATCAGCCATTCCCCCTTACTGCTGTCAGTCTATTTCTCTCTGTTTTCAGCCATTCCCCGTCCTGCTGTCAGTCTATTTCTCTCTGTTATCAGCCAATCTCGTCCTGCTGTCAGTCTATTTCTCTCTGTTATCAGCCATTCCCCATGCCGCTGTCAGTCTATTTCTCTCTGTTATCAGCCATTCCCCCGTCCTGCTGTCAGTCTATTTCTCTCTGTTATCAGCCATTCCCCTATTCTGCTGTCAGTCTATTCTCTCTGTTATCAGCCATTCCCCTGTCCTTCTGGCAGTCTATTTCTCTCTGTTATCAGCCAATCCCGGTCCTGCTGTCAGTCTATTTCTCTCTGTTATCAGCCATTCCCCCTTACTGCTGTCAGTCTATTTCTCTCTGTTTTCAGCCATTCCCCGTCCTGCTGTCAGTCTTTTTCTCTCTGCTATCAGCCATTCCCCTGTCCTGCTGTCAGTCTATTTCTCTCTGTTATCAGCCAATCTCGTCCTGCTGTCAGTCTATTTCTCTCTGTTATCAGCCATTCCCCATGCCACTGTCAGTCTATTTCTCTCTGTTATCAGCCATTCCCCCGTCCTGCTGTCAGTTTATTTCTCTCTGTTATCAGCCATTCCCCCGTCCTGCTGTCAGTCTATTTCTCTCTGTTATCAGCCATTCCCCTGTCCTGCTGTCAGTCTATTTCTCTCTGTTAACAGCCAATCCCCATCCTGCTGTCAGTCTATTTCTCTCTGTTATCAGCCATTCCCCCGTCCTGCTGTCAGTCTATTTCTCTCTGTTATCAGCCATTCCCCATCCCGCTGTCAGTCTATTTCTCTGTTATCAGCCATTCCCCATCCCGCTGTCAGTCTATTTCTCTCTGTTATCAGCCATTCCCCATCTTGCTGTCAGTCTATTTCTCTGTTATCAGCCATTCCCCTGTCCTGCTGTCAGTCTTTTTCTCTCTGTTAACAGCCATTCCCCATCCCGCTGTCAGTCTATTTCTCTCTGTTATCAGCCATTCCCTGTCCTGCTGTCAGTCTATTTCTCTCTCTTATCAGCCATTCCACGTCCTGCTGTCAGTCTATTTCTCTCTGTTATCAGCCATTCTCCTGTCCTGCTGTCAGTCTATTTTTCTCTTTTATCAGCCATTCCCCCGTCCTGCTGTCAGTCTATTCTCTCTGTTATCAGCCATTCCCCCGTCCTGTTGTCAGTCTATTTCTCTCTATCAGCCATTCCCCATCCTGCTGTCAGTCTATTTCTTTCTGTTATCAGCCATTCCCCTGTCCTGCTGTCAGTCTTTTTCTCTCTGTTATCAGCCAATCCCCGTCCTGCTGTCAGTCTATTGCTCTCTGTTATCAGCCATTCTCCGTCCTGCTGTCAGTCTATTTCTCTCTGTTATCAGCCATTCCCCGTCCTGCCGTCAGTCTATTTCTCTCTGTTATCAGCCATTCCCCGTCCTGCTGTCAGTCTATTTCTCTCTGTTATCAGCCATTCCCTCGTCCTGCTCTCAGTCTATTTCTCTCTGTTATCAGCCATTCCCCGTCCTGCTGTCTGTCTATTCTCTCTGTTATCAGCCATTCCCCATCCCGCTGTCAGTCTATTTCTCTCTGTTATCAGCCATTCCCCATCTTGCTGTCCGTCTATTTCTCTTTTATCAGCCATTCTCCTGTCCCGCTGTCAGTCTATTCTCTCTGTTATCAGCCATTCCCCTGTCCTGTGTTCAGTCTGTTTCTCTCTGTTATCAACCATTCCCCTGTCCTGCTGTCAGTCTATTCTCTCTGTTATCAGCCATTCCCCATCCCACTGTCAGTCTATTTCTCTCTATCAGCCATTCTCCTGTCCTGCTGTCAGTCTATTTCTCTCTTTTATCAGCCAATCCCCGTCCTGCTGTCAGTCTATTCTCTCTGTTATCAGCCATTCCTCTGTCCTGCTGTCAGTCTATTCTCTCTGTTATCAGCCATTCCCCCATCCTGCTGTCAGTCTATTCTCTCTGATATCAGCCATTCCCCCGTCCTGTTGTCAGTCTATATCTCTCTGTTATCAGCCATTCCCCTGTTCTGCTGTCAGTCTATTCTCTCTGTTATCAGCCATTCCCCTGTCCTTCTGGCAGTCTATTTCTCTTTGTTATCAGCCAATCCCGGTCCTGCTGTCAGTCTATTTCTCTCTGTTATCAGCCATTCCCCCTTACTGCTGTCAGTCTATTTCTCTCTGTTTTCAGCCATTCCCCGTCCTGCTGTCAGTCTATTTCTCTCTGTTATCAGCCATTCCCCCGTCCTGCTGTCAGTCTATTTCTCTCTGTTATCAGCCATTCCCCTGTCCTGCTGTCAGTCTATTTCTCTCTGTTAACAGCCAATCCCCATCCTGCTGTCAGTCTATTTCTCTCTGTTATCAGCCATTCCCCCGTCCTGCTGTCAGTCTATTTCTCTCTGTTATCAGCCATTCCCCCGTCCTGCTGTCAGTCTATTTCTCTCTTTTATCAGCCATTCCCCATCCCGCTGTCAGTCTATTTCTCTGTTATCAGCCATTCCCCATCCCGCTGTCAGTCTATTTCTCTCTGTTATCAGCCATTCCCCATCTTACTGTCAGTCTGTTTCTCTGTTATCAGCCATTCCCCTGTCCTGCTGTCAGTCTATTTCTCTCTGTTAACAGCCATTCCCCATCCCGCTGTCAGTCTATTTCTCTCTGTTATCAGCCATTCCCTGTCCTGCTGTCAGTCTATTTCTCTCTCTTATCAGCCATTCCCCGTCCTGCTGTCAGTCTATTTCTCTCTGTTAATAGCCATTCGCCATCCTGCTGTCTGTCTATTTCTCTCTGTTATCAGCCATTCTCCTGTCCTGCTGTCAGTCTATTCTCTCTGTTATCAGCCATTCCCCAGTCCTGCTGTCAGTCTATTCTCTCTGTTATCAGCCATTCCCCCGTCCTGCTGTCAGTCTATTATCTCTGTTATCAGCCATTCCCCCGTCCTGCTGTCAGTCTATTTCTCTCTTTTATCAGCCATTCCCCATCCCGCTGTCAGTCTATTTCTCTGTTATCAGCCATTCCCCATCCCGCTGTCAGTCTATTTCTCTCTGTTATCAGCCATTCCCCATCTTACTGTCAGTCTGTTTCTCTGTTATCAGCCATTCCCCTGTCCTGCTGTCAGTCTATTTCTCTCTGTTAACAGCCATTCCCCATCCCGCTGTCAGTCTATTTCTCTCTGTTATCAGCCATTCCCTGTCCTGCTGTCAGTCTATTTCTCTCTCTTATCAGCCATTCCCCGTCCTGCTGTCAGTCTATTTCTCTCTGTTAATAGCCATTCGTCATCCTGCTGTCTGTCTATTTCTCTCTGTTATCAGCCATTCTCCTGTCCTGCTGTCAGTCTATTCTCTCTGTTATCAGCCATTCCCCAGTCCTGCTGTCAGTCTATTCTCTCTGTTATCAGCCATTCCCCCGTCCTGCTGTCAGTCTATTATCTCTGTTATCAGCCATTCCCCCGTCCTGTTGTCAGTCTATTTCTCTCTATCAGCCATTCCCCATCCTGCTGTCAGTCTATTTCTATCTGTTATCAGCCATTCCCCAGTCCTGCTGCCAGTCTATGTCTCTCTGTTATCAGCCATTCCCCATCCCGCTGTCAGTCTATTTCTCTCTGTTATCAGCCATTCCCCATCTTGCTGTCAGTCAATTTCTCTGTTATCAGCCATTCTCCTGTCCTGCTGTCAGTCTATTCTCTCTGTTATCAGCCATTCCCCTGTCCTGTGTTCAGTCTATTTCTCTCTGTTATCAGCCATTCTCCTGTCCTGCTGTCAGTCTATTTCTCTCTATTATCAGCCATTCCCCGTCCTGCTGTCAATCTATTCTCTCTGTTATTAGCCATTCCTCTGTCAAGCTGTCAGTCTATTCTCTCTGTTATCAGCCATTCCCCCGTCCTGCTGTCAGTCTATTCTCTCTGTTATCAGCCATTCCCCCGTCCTGTTGTCAGTCTATTTCTCTCTTTTATCAGCCATTCCCCGTCCTGCTGTCAGTCTATTTCTCTCTGTTATCAGCCATTCCCCGTCCTGCTGTCAGTCTATTCTCTCTGTTATCAGCCATTCCCCATCCCGCTGTCAGTCTATTTCTCTCTGTTATCAGCCATTCCCAATCTTGCTGTCAGTCTATTTCTCTGTTATCAGCCATTCTCCTGTCCTGCTGTCAGTCTATTCTCTCTGTTATCAGCCATTCCCCTGTCCTGCTGTCAGTCTATTCTCTGTTATCAGCCATTCCCCATCCCGCTGTCAGTCTATTTCTCTCTGTTATCAGCCATTCCCCATCTTGCTGTCAGTCTATTTCTCTCTGTTATCAGCCATTCCCTGTCCTGCTGTCAGTCTATTCTCTCTGTTATCAGCCATTCCCCTGTCCTGTGTTCAGTCTATTTCTCTCTGTTATCAGCCATTCCCCTGTCCTGCTGTCAGTCTATTCTCTCTTTTATCAGCCATTCCCCATCCCGCTGTCAGTCTATTTCTCTTTTATCAGCCAATCCCCATCCTGCTGTCAGTCTATTCTCTCTGTTATCAGCCATTCCCCTGTCCTGCTGTCAGTCTATTCTCTCTGTTATCAGCCAATCCCCGTCCTGTTGTCAGTCTATTCTCTCTGTTATCAGCCATTCCCCTGTCCTGCTGTCAGTCTATTCTCTCTATCAGCCATTCCCCCGTCCTGCTGTCAGTCTATTCTCTCTGTTATCAGCCATTCCCCCGTCCTGTTGTCAGTTTATTTCTCTCTATCAGCCATTCCCCATCCTGCTGTCAGTCTATTTCTATCTGTTATCAGCCATTCCCCTGTCCTGCTGCCAGTCTATTTCTCTCTGTTATCAGCCATTCCCCTGTCCTGCTGTCAGTCTATTTCTCTCTGTTATCAGCCAATCCCCGTCCTGCTGTCAGTCTATTGCTCTCTGTTATCAGCCATTTCCCCGTCCTGCGGTCAGTCTATTTCTCTCTGTTAACAGCCAATTCCCATCCTGCTGTCAGTCTATTCTCTCTGTTATCAGCCATTCCTCTGTCCTGCTGTCAGTCTATTGCTCTCTGTTATCAGCCATTTCCCCGTCCTGCGGTCAGTCTATTTCTCTCTGTTATCAGCCATTCCCCGTCCTGCTGTCAGTCTATTTCTCTCTGTTATCAGCCATTCCCCATCCCGCTGTCAGTCTATTTCTCTCTGTTATCAGCCATTCCCCTGTCCTGCTGTCAGTCTATTCTCTCTGTTATCAGCCATTCCCCTGTCCTTCTGGCAGTCTATTTCTCTCTGTTATCAGCCAATCCCGGTCCTGCTGTCAGTCTATTTCTCTCTGTTATCAGCCATTCCCCCTTACTGCTGTCAGTCTATTTCTCTCTGTTATCAGCCATTCCCCCGTCCTGCTGTCAGTCTATTTCTCTCTGTTATCAGCCATTCCCCTGTCCTGCTGTCAGTCTATTTCTCTCTGTTAACAGCCAATCCCCATCCTGCTGTCAGTCTATTTCTCTCTGTTATCAGCCATTCCCCATGCCGCTGTCAGTCTATTTCTCTCTGTTATCAGCCATTTCCCCGTCCTGCTGTCAGTCTATTTCTCTCTGTTATCAGCCATTCCCCCGTCCTGCTGTCAGTCTATTTCTCTCTGTTATCAGCCATTCCCCTGTCCTGCTGTTAGTCTATTTCTCTCTGTTAATAGCCATTCCCCATCCCGCTGTCAGTCTATTTCTCTCTGTTATCAGCCATTCCACGTCCTGCTGTCAGTCTATTTCTCTCTGTTATCAGCCATTCTCCGTCCTGCTGTCAGGCTATTTATCCCTGTTATCAGCCATTCCCCCGTCATGCTGTCAGTCTATTCTCTCTGTTATCAGCCATTCCCTGTCCTGCTGTCAGTCTATTTCTCTCTGTTATCAGCCATTCCCCGTCCTGCTGTCAGTCTATTTCTCTCTGTTATCAGCCATTCCCTCGTCCTGCTCTCAGTCTATTTCTCTCTGTTATCAGCCATTCCACGTCCTGCTGTCAGTCTATTTCTCTCTGTTATCAGCCATTCCCCATCTTGCTGTCCGTCTATTTCTCTGTTATCAGCCATTCTCCTGTCCTGCTGTCAGTCTATTCTCTCTGTTATCAGCCAATCCCCTGTCCTGTGTTCAGTCTATTTCTCTCTATCAGCCATTCTCCTGTCCTGCTGTCAGTCTATTTCTCTCTGTTATCAGCCAATCCCCTGTCCTGCTGTCAGTCTATTCTCTCTGTTATCAGCCATTCCCCATCCCGCTGTCAGTCTATTTCTCTCTATCAGCCATTCTCCTGTCCTGCTGTCAGTCTATTTCTCTCTTTTATCAGCCAATCCCCGTCCTGCTGTCAGTCTATTCTCTCTGTTATCAGCCATTCCTCTGTCCTGCTGTCAGTCTATTCTCTCTGTTATCAGCCATTCCCCCGTCCTGTTGTCAGTCTATTTCTCTCTGTTATCAGCCATTCCCCTGTCCTGCTGTCAGTCTATTCTCTCTGTTATCAGCCATTCCCCTGTTCTGCTGTCAGTCTATTCCCTCGGTTATCAGCCATTCCCCTGTCCTTCTGGCAGTCTATTTCTCTCTGTTATCAGCCAATCCCGGTCCTGCTGTCAGTCTATTTCTCTCTGTTATCAGCCATTCCCCCTTACTGCTGTCAGTCTATTTCTCTCTGTTTTCAGCCATTCCCCGTCCTGCTGTCAGTCTATTTCTCTCTGCTATCAGCCATTCCCCTGTCCTGCTGTCAGTCTATTTCTCTCTGTTATCAGCCAATCTCATCCTGCTGTCAGTCTATTTCTCTCTGTTATCAGCCATTCCCCATGCCGCTGTCAGTCTATTTCTCTCTGTTATCAGCCATTCCCCCGTCCTGCTGTCAGGCTATTTCTCTCTGTTATCAGCCATTCCCCCGTCCTGCTGTCAGTCTATTTCTCTCTGTTATCAGCCATTTCCCTGTCCCGCTGTCAGTCTATTTCTCTCTGTTAACAGCCAATCCCCATCCTGCTGTCAGTCTATTTCTCTCTGTTATCAGCCATTCCCCCGTCCTGCTGTCAGTCTATTTCTCTCTCTTATCAGCCATTCCACGTCCTGCTGTCAGTCTATTTCTCTCTGTTATCAGCCATTCCCTGTCCTGCTGTCAGTCTATTTCTCTCTCTTATCAGCCATTCCCCGTCCTGCTGTCGGTCTATTTCTCTCTGTTATCAGCCATTCCCCGTCCTGCTGTCAGTCTATTTCTCTCTGTTATCAGCCATTCCCCCGTCCTGCTGTCAGTCTATTTCTCTCTGTTATCAGCCATTCCCTGTCCTGCTGTCAGTCTATTTCTCTCTCTTATCAGCCATTCCCCGTCCTGCTGTCAGTCTATTTCTCTCTGTTATCAGCCATTCCCCGTCCTGCTGTCTGTCTATTTCTCTCTGTTATCAGCCATTCTCCTGTCCTGCTGTCAGTCTATTTCTCTCTGTTATCAGCGAATCCCCTGTCCTGCTGTCAGTCTATTCTCTCTGTTATCAGCCATTCCCCATCCCGCTGTCAGTCTATTTCTCTCTATCAGCCATTCTCCTGTCCTGCTGTCAGTCTATTTCTCTCTGTTATCAGCCATTCCTCTGTCCTGCTGTCAGTCTATTCTCTCTGTTATCAGCCATTCCCCCATCCTGCTGTCAGTCTATTCTCTCTGTTATCAGCCATTCCCCCGTCCTGTTGTCAGTCTATTTCTCTCTGTTATCAGCCATTCTCCTGTCCTGCTGTCAGTCTATTCTCTCTGTTATCAGCCATTCCCCTGTCCTTCTGGCAGTCTATTTCTCTCTGTTATCAGCCAATCCCGGTCCTGCTGTCAGTCTATTTCTCTCTGTTATCAGCCATTCCCCCTTACTGCTGTCAGTCTATTTCTCTGTTATCAGCCATTCCTCTGTCAAGCTGTCAGTCTATTCTCTCTGTTATCAGCCATTCCCCCGTCCTGCTGTCAGTCTATTCTCTCTGTTATCAGCCATTCCCCCGTCCTGTTGTCAGTCTATTTCTCTCTGTTATCAGCCATTCCCCGTCCTGCTGTCAGTCTATTCTCTCTGTTATCAGCCATTCCCCATCCCGCTGTCAGTCTATTTCTCTCTGTTATCAGCCATTCCCCATCTTGCTGTCAGTCTATTTCTCTGTTATCAGCCATTCCCCGTCCTGTTGTCAGTCTATTTCTCTCTGTTATCAGCCATTCCCCGTCCTGCTGTCAGTCTATTTCTCTCTGTTATCAGCCATTCCCCTGTCCTGCTGTCAGTCTATTCTCTCTGTTATCAGCCATTCCCAATCTTGCTGTCAGTCTATTTCTCTGTTATCAGCCATTCCCCGTCCTGTTGTCAGTCTATTTCTCTCTGTTATCAGCCATTCCCCTGTCCTTCTGGCAGTCTATTTCTCTCTGTTATCAGCCAATCCCGGTCCTGCTGTCAGTCTATTTCTCTCTGTTATCAGCCATTCCCCCTTACTGCTGTCAGTCTATTTCTCTGTTATCAGCCATTCCTCTGTCAAGCTGTCAGTCTATTCTCTCTGTTATCAGCCATTCCCCCGTCCTGCTGTCAGTCTATTCTCTCTGTTATCAGCCATTCCCCCGTCCTGTTGTCAGTCTTTCTCTCTGTTATCAGCCATTCCCCGTCCTGCTGTCAGTCTATTCTCTCTGTTATCAGCCATTCCCCATCTTGCTGTCAGTCTATTTCTCTGTTATCAGCCATTCCCCGTCCTGTTGTCAGTCTATTTCTCTCTGTTATCAGCCATTCCCCGTCCTGCTGTCAGTCTATTTCTCTCTGTTATCAGCCATTCCCCTGTCCTGCTGTTAGTCTATTTCTCTCTGTTAATAGCCATTCCCCATCCCGCTGTCAGTCTATTTCTCTCTGTTATCAGCCATTCCCCGTCCTGCTGTCAGTCTATTTCTCTCTGTTATCAGCCATTCTCCGTCCTGCTGTCAGGCTATTTATCCCTGTTATCAGCCATTCCCCTGTCATGCTGTCAGTCTATTCTCTCTGTTATCAGCCATTCCCTGTCCTGCTGTCAGTCTATTTCTCTCTGTTAACAGCCATTCCCCATCCCGCTGTCAGTCTATTTCTCTCTGTTATCAGCCATTCCCTGTCCTGCTGTCAGTCTATTTCTCTCTCTTATCAGCCATTCCCCGTCCTGCTGTCAGTCTATTTCTCTCTGTTAATAGCCATTCGCCATCCTGCTGTCTGTCTATTTCTCTCTGTTATCAGCCATTCTCCTGTCCTGCTGTCAGTCTATTCTCTCTGTTATCAGCCATTCCCCAGTCCTGCTGTCAGTCTATTCTCTCTGTTATCAGCCATTCCCCCGTCCTGCTGTCAGTCTATTATCTCTGTTATCAGCCATTCCCCCGTCCTGTTGTCAGTCTATTTCTCTCTATCAGCCATTCCCCATCCTGCTGTCAGTCTATTTCTCTCTGTTATCAGCCATTCCCCATCTTGCTGTCAGTCAATTTCTCTGTTATCAGCCATTCTCCTGTCCTGCTGTCAGTCTATTCTCTCTGTTATCAGCCATTCCCCTGTCCTGTGTTCAGTCTATTTCTCTCTGTTATCAGCCATTCTCCTGTCCTGCTGTCAGTCTATTTCTCTCTATTATCAGCCATTCCCCGTCCTGCTGTCAATCTATTCTCTCTGTTATTAGCCATTCCTCTGTCAAGCTGTCAGTCTATTCTCTCTGTTATCAGCCATTCCCCCGTCCTGCTGTCAGTCTATTCTCTCTGTTATCAGCCATTCCCCCGTCCTGTTGTCAGTCTATTTCTCTCTTTTATCAGCCATTCCCCGTCCTGCTGTCAGTCTATTTCTCTCTGTTATCAGCCATTCCCCGTCCTGCTGTCAGTCTATTCTCTCTGTTATCAGCCATTCCCCATCCCGCTGTCAGTCTATTTCTCTCTGTTATCAGCCATTCCCAATCTTGCTGTCAGTCTATTTCTCTGTTATCAGCCATTCTCCTGTCCTGCTGTCAGTCTATTCTCTCTGTTATCAGCCATTCCCCTGTCCTGCTGTCAGTCTATTCTCTGTTATCAGCCATTCCCCATCCCGCTGTCAGTCTATTTCTCTCTGTTATCAGCCATTCCCCATCTTGCTGTCAGTCTATTTCTCTCTGTTATCAGCCATTCCCTGTCCTGCTGTCAGTCTATTCTCTCTGTTATCAGCCATTCCCCTGTCCTGTGTTCAGTCTATTTCTCTCTGTTATCAGCCATTCCCCTGTCCTGCTGTCAGTCTATTCTCTCTTTTATCAGCCATTCCCCATCCCGCTGTCAGTCTATTTCTCTTTTATCAGCCAATCCCCATCCTGCTGTCAGTCTATTCTCTCTGTTATCAGCCATTCCCCTGTCCTGCTGTCAGTCTATTCTCTCTGTTATCAGCCAATCCCCGTCCTGTTGTCAGTCTATTCTCTCTGTTATCAGCCATTCCCCTGTCCTGCTGTCAGTCTATTCTCTCTATCAGCCATTCCCCCGTCCTGCTGTCAGTCTATTCTCTCTGTTATCAGCCATTCCCCCGTCCTGTTGTCAGTTTATTTCTCTCTATCAGCCATTCCCCATCCTGCTGTCAGTCTATTTCTATCTGTTATCAGCCATTCCCCTGTCCTGCTGCCAGTCTATTTCTCTCTGTTATCAGCCATTCCCCTGTCCTGCTGTCAGTCTATTTCTCTCTGTTATCAGCCAATCCCCGTCCTGCTGTCAGTCTATTGCTCTCTGTTATCAGCCATTTCCCCGTCCTGCGGTCAGTCTATTTCTCTCTGTTAACAGCCAATTCCCATCCTGCTGTCAGTCTATTCTCTCTGTTATCAGCCATTCCTCTGTCCTGCTGTCAGTCTATTGCTCTCTGTTATCAGCCATTTCCCCGTCCTGCGGTCAGTCTATTTCTCTCTGTTATCAGCCATTCCCCGTCCTGCTGTCAGTCTATTTCTCTCTGTTATCAGCCATTCCCCATCCCGCTGTCAGTCTATTTCTCTCTGTTATCAGCCATTCCCCTGTCCTGCTGTCAGTCTATTCTCTCTGTTATCAGCCATTCCCCTGTTCTGCTGTCAGTCTATTCTCTCTGTTATCAGCCATTCCCCTGTCCTTCTGGCAGTCTATTTCTCTCTGTTATCAGCCAATCCCGGTCCTGCTGTCAGTCTATTTCCCTCTGTTATCAGCCATTCCCCCTTACTGCTGTCAGTCTATTTCTCTCTGTTATCAGCCATTCCCCCGTCCTGCTGTCAGTCTATTTCTCTCTGTTATCAGCCATTCCCCTGTCCTGCTGTCAGTCTATTTCTCTCTGTTAACAGCCAATCCCCATCCTGCTGTCAGTCTATTTCTCTCTGTTATCAGCCATTCCCCATGCCGCTGTCAGTCTATTTCTCTCTGTTATCAGCCATTTCCCCGTCCTGCTGTCAGTCTATTTCTCTCTGTTATCAGCCATTCCCCCGTCCTGCTGTCAGTCTATTTCTCTCTGTTATCAGCCATTCCCCTGTCCTGCTGTTAGTCTATTTCTCTCTGTTAATAGCCATTCCCCATCCCGCTGTCAGTCTATTTCTCTCTGTTATCAGCCATTCCACGTCCTGCTGTCAGTCTATTTCTCTCTGTTATCAGCCATTCTCCGTCCTGCTGTCAGGCTATTTATCCCTGTTATCAGCCATTCCCCCGTCATGCTGTCAGTCTATTCTCTCTGTTATCAGCCATTCCCTGTCCTGCTGTCAGTCTATTTCTCTCTGTTATCAGCCATTCCCCGTCCTGCTGTCAGTCTATTTCTCTCTGTTATCAGCCATTCCCTCGTCCTGCTCTCAGTCTATTTCTCTCTGTTATCAGCCATTCCACGTCCTGCTGTCAGTCTATTTCTCTCTGTTATCAGCCATTCCCCATCTTGCTGTCCGTCTATTTCTCTGTTATCAGCCATTCTCCTGTCCTGCTGTCAGTCTATTCTCTCTGTTATCAGCCAATCCCCTGTCCTGTGTTCAGTCTATTTCTCTCTATCAGCCATTCTCCTGTCCTGCTGTCAGTCTATTTCTCTCTGTTATCAGCCAATCCCCTGTCCTGCTGTCAGTCTATTCTCTCTGTTATCAGCCATTCCCCATCCCGCTGTCAGTCTATTTCTCTCTATCAGCCATTCTCCTGTCCTGCTGTCAGTCTATTTCTCTCTTTTATCAGCCAATCCCCGTCCTGCTGTCAGTCTATTCTCTCTGTTATCAGCCATTCCCCCGTCCTGTTGTCAGTCTATTTCTCTCTGTTATCAGCCATTCCCCTGTCCTGCTGTCAGTCTATTCTCTCTGTTATCAGCCATTCCCCTGTTCTGCTGTCAGTCTATTCTCTCTGTTATCAGCCATTCCCCTGTCCTTCTGGCAGTCTATTTCTCTCTGTTATCAGCCAATCCCGGTCCTGCTGTCAGTCTATTTCTCTCTGTTATCAGCCATTCCCCCTTACTGCTGTCAGTCTATTTCTCTCTGTTTTCAGCCATTCCCCGTCCTGCTGTCAGTCTATTTCTCTCTGCTATCAGCCATTCCCCTGTCCTGCTGTCAGTCTATTTCTCTCTGTTATCAGCCAATCTCATCCTGCTGTCAGTCTATTTCTCTCTGTTATCAGCCATTCCCCATGCCGCTGTCAGTCTATTTCTCTCTGTTATCAGCCATTCCCCCGTCCTGCTGTCAGGCTATTTCTCTCTGTTATCAGCCATTCCCCCGTCCTGCTGTCAGTCTATTTCTCTCTGTTATCAGCCATTTCCCTGTCCCGCTGTCAGTCTATTTCTCTCTGTTAACAGCCAATCCCCATCCTGCTGTCAGTCTATTTCTCTCTGTTATCAGCCATTCCCCCGTCCTGCTGTCAGTCTATTTCTCTCTCTTATCAGCCATTCCACGTCCTGCTGTCAGTCTATTTCTCTCTGTTATCAGCCATTCCCTGTCCTGCTGTCAGTCTATTTCTCTCTCTTATCAGCCATTCCCCGTCCTGCTGTCGGTCTATTTCTCTCTGTTATCAGCCATTCCCCGTCCTGCTGTCTGTCTATTTCTCTCTGTTATCAGCCATTCCCCCGTCCTGCTGTCAGTCTATTTCTCTCTGTTATCAGCCATTCCCTGTCCTGCTGTCAGTCTATTTCTCTCTCTTATCAGCCATTCCCCGTCCTGCTGTCAGTCTATTTCTCTCTGTTATCAGCCATTCCCCGTCCTGCTGTCTGTCTATTTCTCTCTGTTATCAGCCATTCTCCTGTCCTGCTGTCAGTCTATTTCTCTCTGTTATCAGCGAATCCCCTGTCCTGCTGTCAGTCTATTCTCTCTGTTATCAGCCATTCCCCATCCCGCTGTCAGTCTATTTCTCTCTATCAGCCATTCTCCTGTCCTGCTGTCAGTCTATTTCTCTCTGTTATCAGCCATTCCTCTGTCCTGCTGTCAGTCTATTCTCTCTGTTATCAGCCATTCCCCCATCCTGCTGTCAGTCTATTCTCTCTGTTATCAGCCATTCCCCCGTCCTGTTGTCAGTCTATTTCTCTCTGTTATCAGCCATTCTCCTGTCCTGCTGTCAGTCTATTCTCTCTGTTATCAGCCATTCCCCTGTCCTTCTGGCAGTCTATTTCTCTCTGTTATCAGCCAATCCCGGTCCTGCTGTCAGTCTATTTCTCTCTGTTATCAGCCATTCCCCCTTACTGCTGTCAGTCTATTTCTCTGTTATCAGCCATTCCTCTGTCAAGCTGTCAGTCTATTCTCTCTGTTATCAGCCATTCCCCCGTCCTGCTGTCAGTCTATTCTCTCTGTTATCAGCCATTCCCCCGTCCTGTTGTCAGTCTATTTCTCTCTGTTATCAGCCATTCCCCGTCCTGCTGTCAGTCTATTCTCTCTGTTATCAGCCATTCCCCATCCCGCTGTCAGTCTATTTCTCTCTGTTATCAGCCATTCCCCATCTTGCTGTCAGTCTATTTCTCTGTTATCAGCCATTCCCCGTCCTGTTGTCAGTCTATTTCTCTCTGTTATCAGCCATTCCCCGTCCTGCTGTCAGTCTATTTCTCTCTGTTATCAGCCATTCCCCTGTCCTGCTGTCAGTCTATTCTCTCTGTTATCAGCCATTCCCAATCTTGCTGTCAGTCTATTTCTCTGTTATCAGCCATTCCCCGTCCTGTTGTCAGTCTATTTCTCTCTGTTATCAGCCATTCCCCTGTCCTTCTGGCAGTCTATTTCTCTCTGTTATCAGCCAATCCCGGTCCTGCTGTCAGTCTATTTCTCTCTGTTATCAGCCATTCCCCCTTACTGCTGTCAGTCTATTTCTCTGTTATCAGCCATTCCTCTGTCAAGCTGTCAGTCTATTCTCTCTGTTATCAGCCATTCCCCCGTCCTGCTGTCAGTCTATTCTCTCTGTTATCAGCCATTCCCCCGTCCTGTTGTCAGTCTTTCTCTCTGTTATCAGCCATTCCCCGTCCTGCTGTCAGTCTATTCTCTCTGTTATCAGCCATTCCCCATCTTGCTGTCAGTCTATTTCTCTGTTATCAGCCATTCCCCGTCCTGTTGTCAGTCTATTTCTCTCTGTTATCAGCCATTCCCCGTCCTGCTGTCAGTCTATTTCTCTCTGTTATCAGCCATTCCCCTGTCCTGCTGTTAGTCTATTTCTCTCTGTTAATAGCCATTCCCCATCCCGCTGTCAGTCTATTTCTCTCTGTTATCAGCCATTCCCCGTCCTGCTGTCAGTCTATTTCTCTCTGTTATCAGCCATTCTCCGTCCTGCTGTCAGGCTATTTATCCCTGTTATCAGCCATTCCCCTGTCATGCTGTCAGTCTATTCTCTCTGTTATCAGCCATTCCCTGTCCTGCTGTCAGTCTATTTCTCTCTGTTATCAGCCATTCCCCGTCCTGCTGTCAGTCTATTTCTCTCTGTTATCAGCCATTCCCTCGTCCTGCTCTCAGTCTATTTCTCTCTGTTATCAGCCATTCCACGTCCTGCTGTCAGTCTATTTCTCTCTGTTATCAGCCATTCCCCATCTTGCTGTCTGTCTATTTCTCTGTTATCAGCCATTCTCCTGTCCTGCTGTCAGTCTATTTCTCTCTGTTATCAACCATTCCCCTGTCCTGCTATCAGTCTATTCTCTCTGTTATCAGCCATTCCCCATCCCGCTGTCAGTCTATTTCTCTCTGTTATCAGCCATTCTCCTGTCCTGCTGTCAGTCTATTTTTCTCTTTTATCAGCCATTCCCCCGTCCTGCTGTCAGTCTATTCTTTCTGTTATCAGCCATTCCCCCGTCCTGTTGTCAGTCTATTTCTCTCTATCAGCCATTCCCCATCCTGCTGTCAGTCTATTTCTTTCTGTTATCAGCCATTCCCCTGTCCTGCTGTCAGTCTTTTTCTCTCTGTTATCAGCCAATCCCCGTCCTGCTGTCAGTTTATTTCTCTCTGTTATCAGCCTTTCCCCTGTCCTGCTGTTAGTCTATTTCTCTCTGTTAATAGCCATTCCCCATCCCGCTGTCAGTCTATTTCTCTCTGTTATCAGCCATTCCCCGTCCTGCTGTCAGTCTATTTCTCTCTGTTATCAGCCATTCTCCGTCCTGCTGTCAGGCTATTTATCCCTGTTATCAGCCATTCCCCCGTCATGCTGTCAGTCTATTCTCTCTGTTATCAGCCATTCCCTGTCCTGCTGTCAGTCTATTTCTCTCTGTTATCAGCCATTCCCCGTCCTGCTGTCAGTCTATTTCTCTCTGTTATCAGCCATTCCCTCGTCCTGCTCTCAGTCTATTTCTCTCTGTTATCAGCCATTCCCCGTCCTGCTGTCTGTCTATTCTCTCTGTTATCAGCCATTCCCCATCCCGCTGTCAGTCTATTTCTCTTTTATCAGCCATTCTCCTGTCCTGCTGTCAGTCTATTCTCTCTGTTATCAGCCATTCCCCTGTCCTGTGTTCAGTCTATTTCTCTCTGTTATCAACCATTCCCCTGTCCTGCTGTCAGTCTATTCTCTCTGTTATCAGCCATTCCCCATCCCGCTGTCAGTCTATTTCTCTCTATCAGCCATTCTCCTGTCCTGCTGTCAGTCTATTTCTCTCTTTTATCAGCCAATCCCCGTCCTGCTGTCAGTCTATTCTCTCTGTTATCAGCCATTCCTCTGTCCTGCTGTCAGTCTATTCTCTCTGTTATCAGCCATTCCCCTGTCCTGCTGTCAGTCTAATCACTCTGCTATCAGCCATTCCCCTGTTCTGCTGTCAGTCTATTCTCTCTGTTATCAGCCATTCCCCTGTCCTTCTGGCAGTCTATTTCTCTCTGTTATCAGCCAATCCCGGTCCTGCTGTCAGTCTATTTCTCTCTGTTATCAGCCATTCCCCCTTACTGCTGTCAGTCTATTTCTCTCTGTTTTCAGCCATTCCCCGTCCTGCTGTCAGTCTATTTCTCTCTGTTATCAGCCATTCCCCCTTACTGCTGTCAGTCTATTTCTCTGTTATCAGCCATTCCTCTGTCAAGCTGTCAGTCTATTCTCTCTGTTATCAGCCATTCCCCCGTCCTGCTGTCAGTCTATTCTCTCTGTTATCAGCCATTCCCCCGTCCTGTTGTCAGTCTATTTCTCTCTGTTATCAGCCATTCCCCGTCCTGCTGTCAGTCTATTCTCTCTGTTATCAGCCATTCCCCATCCCGCTGTCAGTCTATTTCTCTCTGTTATCAGCCATTCCCCATCTTGCTGTCAGTCTATTTCTCTGTTATCAGCCATTCCCCGTCCTGTTGTCAGTCTATTTCTCTCTGTTATCAGCCATTCCCCGTCCTGCTGTCAGTCTATTTCTCTCTGTTATCAGCCATTCCCCTGTCCTGCTGTCAGTCTATTCTCTCTGTTATCAGCCATTCCCAATCTTGCTGTCAGTCTATTTCTCTGTTATCAGCCATTCCCCGTCCTGTTGTCAGTCTATTTCTCTCTGTTATCAGCCATTCCCCTGTCCTTCTGGCAGTCTATTTCTCTCTGTTATCAGCCAATCCCGGTCCTGCTGTCAGTCTATTTCTCTCTGTTATCAGCCATTCCCCCTTACTGCTGTCAGTCTATTTCTCTGTTATCAGCCATTCCTCTGTCAAGCTGTCAGTCTATTCTCTCTGTTATCAGCCATTCCCCCGTCCTGCTGTCAGTCTATTCTCTCTGTTATCAGCCATTCCCCCGTCCTGTTGTCAGTCTTTCTCTCTGTTATCAGCCATTCCCCGTCCTGCTGTCAGTCTATTCTCTCTGTTATCAGCCATTCCCCATCTTGCTGTCAGTCTATTTCTCTGTTATCAGCCATTCCCCGTCCTGTTGTCAGTCTATTTCTCTCTGTTATCAGCCATTCCCCGTCCTGCTGTCAGTCTATTTCTCTCTGTTATCAGCCATTCCCCTGTCCTGCTGTTAGTCTATTTCTCTCTGTTAATAGCCATTCCCCATCCCGCTGTCAGTCTATTTCTCTCTGTTATCAGCCATTCCCCGTCCTGCTGTCAGTCTATTTCTCTCTGTTATCAGCCATTCTCCGTCCTGCTGTCAGGCTATTTATCCCTGTTATCAGCCATTCCCCTGTCATGCTGTCAGTCTATTCTCTCTGTTATCAGCCATTCCCTGTCCTGCTGTCAGTCTATTTCTCTCTGTTATCAGCCATTCCCCGTCCTGCTGTCAGTCTATTTCTCTCTGTTATCAGCCATTCCCTCGTCCTGCTCTCAGTCTATTTCTCTCTGTTATCAGCCATTCCACGTCCTGCTGTCAGTCTATTTCTCTCTGTTATCAGCCATTCCCCATCTTGCTGTCTGTCTATTTCTCTGTTATCAGCCATTCTCCTGTCCTGCTGTCAGTCTATTTCTCTCTGTTATCAACCATTCCCCTGTCCTGCTATCAGTCTATTCTCTCTGTTATCAGCCATTCCCCATCCCGCTGTCAGTCTATTTCTCTCTGTTATCAGCCATTCTCCTGTCCTGCTGTCAGTCTATTTTTCTCTTTTATCAGCCATTCCCCCGTCCTGCTGTCAGTCTATTCTTTCTGTTATCAGCCATTCCCCCGTCCTGTTGTCAGTCTATTTCTCTCTATCAGCCATTCCCCATCCTGCTGTCAGTCTATTTCTTTCTGTTATCAGCCATTCCCCTGTCCTGCTGTCAGTCTTTTTCTCTCTGTTATCAGCCAATCCCCGTCCTGCTGTCAGTTTATTTCTCTCTGTTATCAGCCTTTCCCCTGTCCTGCTGTTAGTCTATTTCTCTCTGTTAATAGCCATTCCCCATCCCGCTGTCAGTCTATTTCTCTCTGTTATCAGCCATTCCCCGTCCTGCTGTCAGTCTATTTCTCTCTGTTATCAGCCATTCTCCGTCCTGCTGTCAGGCTATTTATCCCTGTTATCAGCCATTCCCCCGTCATGCTGTCAGTCTATTCTCTCTGTTATCAGCCATTCCCTGTCCTGCTGTCAGTCTATTTCTCTCTGTTATCAGCCATTCCCCGTCCTGCTGTCAGTCTATTTCTCTCTGTTATCAGCCATTCCCTCGTCCTGCTCTCAGTCTATTTCTCTCTGTTATCAGCCATTCCCCGTCCTGCTGTCTGTCTATTCTCTCTGTTATCAGCCATTCCCCATCCCGCTGTCAGTCTATTTCTCTTTTATCAGCCATTCTCCTGTCCTGCTGTCAGTCTATTCTCTCTGTTATCAGCCATTCCCCTGTCCTGTGTTCAGTCTATTTCTCTCTGTTATCAACCATTCCCCTGTCCTGCTGTCAGTCTATTCTCTCTGTTATCAGCCATTCCCCATCCCGCTGTCAGTCTATTTCTCTCTATCAGCCATTCTCCTGTCCTGCTGTCAGTCTATTTCTCTCTTTTATCAGCCAATCCCCGTCCTGCTGTCAGTCTATTCTCTCTGTTATCAGCCATTCCTCTGTCCTGCTGTCAGTCTATTCTCTCTGTTATCAGCCATTCCCCTGTCCTGCTGTCAGTCTAATCACTCTGCTATCAGCCATTCCCCTGTTCTGCTGTCAGTCTATTCTCTCTGTTATCAGCCATTCCCCTGTCCTTCTGGCAGTCTATTTCTCTCTGTTATCAGCCAATCCCGGTCCTGCTGTCAGTCTATTTCTCTCTGTTATCAGCCATTCCCCCTTACTGCTGTCAGTCTATTTCTCTCTGTTTTCAGCCATTCCCCGTCCTGCTGTCAGTCTATTTCTCTCTGTTATCAGCCATTCCCTCGTCCTGCTCTCAGTCTATTTCTCTCTGTTATCAGCCATTCCCCGTCCTGCTGTCTATTCTCTCTGTTATCAGCCATTCCACGTCCTGCTGTCAGTCTATTTCTCTCTGTTATCAGCCATTCCCCATCTTGCTGTCCGTCTATTTCTCTGTTATCAGCCATTCTCCTGTCCTGCTGTCAGTCTATTCTCTCTGTTATCAGCCATTCCCCTGTCCTGTGTTCAGTTTATATCTCTCTGTTATCAACCATTCCCATGTCCTGCTGTCAGTCTATACTCTCTGTTATCAGCCATTCCCCATCCCGCTGTCAGTCTATTTCTCTCTATCAGCCATTCTCCTGTCCTGCTGTCAGTCTATTTCTCTCTTTTATCAGCCAATCCCCGTCCTGCTGTCAGTCTTTTCTCTCTGTTATCAGCCATTCCTCTGTCCTGCTGTCAGTCTATTCTCTCTGTTATCAGCCATTCCCCCATCCTGTTGTCAGTCTATTTCTCTCTGTTATCAGCCATTCCCCTGTCCTGCTGTCAGTCTATTCTCTCTGTTATCAGCCATTCCCCTGTTCTGCTGTCAGTCTATTCTCTCTGTTATCAGCCATTCCCCTGTCCTTCTGGCAGTCTATTTCTCTCTGTTATCAGCCAATCCCGGTCCTGCTGTCAGTCTATTTCTCTCTGTTATCAGCCATTCCCCCTTACTGCTGTCAGTCTATTTCTCTCTGTTTTCAGCCATTCCCCGTCCTGCTGTCAGTCTATTTCTCTCTGTTATCAGCCAATCTCGTCCTGCTGTCAGTCTATTTCTCTCTGTTATCAGCCATTCCCCATGCCGCTGTCAGTCTATTTCTCTCTGTTATCAGCCATTCCCCCGTCCTGCTGTCAGTCTATTTCTCTCTGTTATCAGCCATTCCCCCGTCCTGCTGTCAGTCTATTTCTCTCTGTTATCAGCCATTCCCCTATTCTGCTGTCAGTCTATTCTCTCTGTTATCAGCCATTCCCCTGTCCTTCTGGCAGTCTATTTCTCTCTGTTATCAGCCAATCTCGTCCTGCTGTCAGTCTATTTCTCTCTGTTATCAGCCATTCCCCATGCCGCTGTCAGTCTATTTCTCTCTGTTATCAGCCATTCCCCCGTCCTGCTGTCAGTTTATTTCTCTCTGTTATCAGCCATTCCCCCGTCCTGCTGTCAGTCTATTTCTCTCTGTTATCAGCCATTCCCCTGTCCTGCTGTCAGTCTATTTCTCTCTGTTAACAGCCAATCCCCATCCTGCTGTCAGTCTATTTCTCTCTGTTATCAGCCATTCCCCCGTCCTGCTGTCAGTCTATTTCTCTCTGTTATCAGCCATTCCCCATCCCGCTGTCAGTCTATTTCTCTCTGTTATCAGCCATTCCCCATCTTGCTGTCAGTCTATTTCTCTCTGTTATCAGCCATTCTCCTGTCCTGCTGTCAGTCTATTCTCTCTGTTATCAGCCATTCCCCCGTCCTGTTGTCAGTCTATTTCTCTCTATCAGCCATTCCCCATCCTGCTGTCAGTCTATTTCTTTCTGTTATCAGCCATTCCCCTGTCCTGCTGTCAGTCTTTTTCTCTCTGTTATCAGCCAATCCCCGTCCTGCTGTCAGTCTATTGCTCTCTGTTATCAGCCATTCTCCGTCCTGCTGTCAGTCTATTTCTCTCTGTTATCAGCCATTCCCCGTCCTGCTGTCAGTCTATTTCTCTCTGTTATCAGCCATTCCCTTGTCCTGCTCTCAGTCTATTTCTCTCTGTTATCAGCCATTCCCCATCCCGCTGTCAGTCTATTCTCTCTGTTATCAGCCATTCCCCATCCCGCTGTCAGTCTATTCTCTCTGTTATCAGCCATTCCCCATCCCACTGTCAGTCTATTTCTCTCTGTTATCAGCCATTCTCCTGTCCTGCTGTCAGTCTATTCTCTCTGTTATCAGCCATTCCCCCGTCCTGTTGTCAGTCTATTTCTCTCTATCAGCCATTCCCCATCCTGCTGTCAGTCTATTTCTTTCTGTTATCAGCCATTCCCCTGTCCTGCTGTCAGTCTTTTTCTCTCTGTTATCAGCCAATCCCCGTCCTGCTGTCAGTCTATTGCTCTCTGTTATCAGCCATTCTCCGTCCTGCTGTCAGTCTATTTCTCTCTGTTATCAGCCATTCCCCGTCCTGCTGTCAGTCTATTTCTCTCTGTTATCAGCCATTCCCCGTCCTGCTGTCAGTCTATTTCTCTCTGTTATCAGCCATTCCCTCGTCCTGCTCTCAGTCTATTTCTCTCTGTTATCAGCCATTCCCCGTCCTGCTGTCTGTCTATTCTCTCTGTTTCAGCCATTCCCCATCCCGCTGTCAGTCTATTTCTCTCTGTTATCAGCCATTCCCCATCTTGCTGTCCGTCTATTTCTCTTTTATCAGCCATTCTCCTGTCCCGCTGTCAGTCTATTCTCTCTGTTATCAGCCATTCCCCTGTCCTGTGTTCAGTCTGTTTCTCTCTGTTATCAACCATTCCCCTGTCCTGCTGTCAGTCTATTCTCTTTGTTATCAGCCATTCCCCATCCCGCTGTCAGTCTATTTCTCTCTATCAGCCATTCTCCTGTCCTGCTGTCAGTCTATTTCTCTCTTTTATCAGCCAATCCCCGTCCTGCTGTCAGTCTATTCTCTCTGTTATCAGCCATTCCTCTGTCCTGCTGTCAGTCTATTCTCTCTGTTATCAGCCATTCCCCCATCCTGCTGTCAGTCTATTCTCTCTGATATGAGCCATTCCCCCGTCCTGTTGTCAGTCTATATCTCTCTGTTATCAGCCATTCCCGTTCTGCTGTCAGTCTATTCTCTCTGTTATCAGCCATTCCCCTGTCCTTCTGGCAGTCTATTTCTCTTTGTTATCAGCCAATCCCGGTCCTGCTGTCTGTCTATTTCTCTCTGTTATCAGCCATTCCCCCTTACTGCTGTCAGTCTATTTCTCTCTGTTTTCAGCCATTCCCCGTCCTGCTGTCAGTCTATTTCTCTCTGTTATCAGCCATTCCCCCGTCCTGCTGTCAGTCTATTTCTCTCTGTTGTCAGCCATTCCCCCGTCCTGCTGTCAGTCTATTTCTCTCTGTTATCAGCCATTCCCCTGTCCTGCTGTCAGTCTATTTCTCTCTGTTAACAGCCAATCCCCATCCTGCTGTCAGTCTATTTCTCTCTGTTATCAGCCATTCCCCCGTCCTGCTGTCAGTCTATTTCTCTCTGTTATCAGCCATTCCCCATCCCGCTGTCAGTCTATTTCTCTGTTATCAGCCATTCCCCATCCCGCTGTCAGTCTATTTCTCTCTGTTATCAGCCATTCCCCATCTTACTGTCAGTCTGTTTCTCTGTTATCAGCCATTCCCCTGTCCTGCTGTCAGTCTATTTCTCTCTGTTAACAGCCATTCCCCATCCCGCTGTCAGTCTATTTCTCTCTGTTATCAGCCATTCCCTGTCCTGCTGTCAGTCTATTTCTCTCTCTTATCAGCCATTCCCCGTCCTGCTGTCAGTCTTTTCTCTCTGTTATCAGCCATTCCCCATCCCGCTGTCAGTCTATTTCTCTCTGTTATCAGCCATTCTCCTGTCCTGCTGTCAGTCTATTTTTCTCTTTTATCAGCCATTCCCCCGTCCTGCTGTCAGTCTATTCTCTCTGTTATCAGCCATTCCCCCGTCCTGTTGTCAGTCTATATCTCTCTATCAGCCATTCCCCATCCTGCTGTCAGTCTATTTCTTTCTGTTATCAGCCATTCCCCTGTCCTGCTGTCAGTCTTTTTCTCTCTGTTATCAGCCAATCCCCGTCCTGCTGTCAGTTTATTTCTCTCTGTTATCAGCCATTCCCCTGTCCTGCTGTTAGTCTATTTCTCTCTGTTAATAGCCATTCCCCATCCCGCTGTCAGTCTATTTCTCTCTGTTATCAGCCATTCCCCGTCCTGCTGTCAGTCTATTTCTCTCTGTTATCAGCCATTCTCCGTCCTGCTGTCAGGCTATTTATCCCTGTTATCAGCCATTCCCCCGTCATGCTGTCAGTCTATTCTCTCTGTTATCAGCCATTCCCTGTCCTGCTGTCAGTCTATTTCTCTCTGTTATCAGCCATTCCCCGTCCTGCTGTCAGTCTATTTCTCTCTGTTATCAGCCATTCCCTCGTCCTGCTCTCAGTCTATTTCTCTCTGTTATCAGCCATTCCCCGTCCTGCTGTCTGTCTATTCTCTCTGTTATCAGCCATTCCCCATCCCGATGTCAGTCTATTTCTCTCTGTTATCAGCCATTCCCCATCTTGCTGTCCGTCTATTTCTCTTTTATCAGCCATTCTCCTGTCCTGTGTTCAGTCTATTTCTCTCTGTTATCAACCATTCCCCTGTCCTGCTGTCAGTCTATTCTCTCTGTTATCAGCCATTCCCCATCCCGCTGTCAGTCTATTTCTCTCTATCAGCCATTCTCCTGTCCTGCTGTCAGTCTATTTCTCTCTTTTATCAGCCAATCCCCGTCCTGCTGTCAGTCTATTCTCTCTGTTATCAGCCATTCCTCTGTCCTGCTGTCAGTCTATTCTCTCTGTTATCAGCCATTCCCCTGTCCTGCTGTCAGTCTATTCACTCTGCTATCAGCCATTCCCCTGTTCTGCTGTCAGTCTATTCTCTCTGTTATCAGCCATTCCCCTGTCCTTCTGGCAGTCTATTTCTCTCTGTTATCAGCCAATCCCGGTCCTGCTGTCAGTCTATTTCTCTCTGTTATCAGCCATTCCCCCTTACTGCTGTCAGTCTATTTCTCTCTGTTTTCAGCCATTCCCCGTCCTGCTGTCAGTCTATTTCTCTCTGTTATCAGCCATTCCCTCGTCCTGCTCTCAGTCTATTTCTCTCTGTTATCAGCCATTCCCCGTCCTGCTGTCTATTCTCTCTGTTATCAGCCATTCCACGTCCTGCTGTCAGTCTATTTCTCTCTGTTATCAGCCATTCCCCATCTTGCTGTCCGTCTATTTCTCTGTTATCAGCCATTCTCCTGTCCTGCTGTCAGTCTATTCTCTCTGTTATCAGCCATTCCCCTGTCCTGTGTTCAGTTTATTTCTCTCTGTTATCAACCATTCCCATGTCCTGCTGTCAGTCTATACTCTCTGTTATCAGCCATTCCCCATCCCGCTGTCAGTCTATTTCTCTCTATCAGCCATTCTCCTGTCCTGCTGTCAGTCTATTTCTCTCTTTTATCAGCCAATCCCCGTCCTGCTGTCAGTCTTTTCTCTCTGTTATCAGCCATTCCTCTGTCCTGCTGTCAGTCTATTCTCTCTGTTATCAGCCATTCCCCCGTCCTGTTGTCAGTCTATTTCTCTCTGTTATCAGCCATTCCCCTGTCCTGCTGTCAGTCTATTCTCTCTGTTATCAGCCATTCCCCTGTTCTGCTGTCAGTCTATTCTCTCTGTTATCAGCCATTCCCCTGTCCTTCTGGCAGTCTATTTCTCTCTGTTATCAGCCAATCCCGGTCCTGCTGTCAGTCTATTTCTCTCTGTTATCAGCCATTCCCCCTTACTGCTGTCAGTCTATTTCTCTCTGTTTTCAGCCATTCCCCGTCCTGCTGTCAGTCTATTTCTCTCTGTTATCAGCCAATCTCGTCCTGCTGTCAGTCTATTTCTCTCTGTTATCAGCCATTCCCCATGCCGCTGTCAGTCTATTTCTCTCTGTTATCAGCCATTCCCCCGTCCTGCTGTCAGTCTATTTCTCTCTGTTATCAGCCATTCCCCCGTCCTGCTGTCAGTCTATTTCTCTCTGTTATCAGCCATTCCCCTATTCTGCTGTCAGTCTATTCTCTCTGTTATCAGCCATTCCCCTGTCCTTCTGGCAGTCTATTTCTCTCTGTTATCAGCCAATCCCGGTCCTGCTGTCAGTCTATTTCTCTCTGTTATCAGCCATTCCCCCTTACTGCTGTCAGTCTATTTCTCTCTGTTTTCAGCCATTCCCCGTCCTGCTGTCAGTCTTTTTCTCTCTGCTATCAGCCATTCCCCTGTCCTGCTGTCAGTCTATTTCTCTCTGTTATCAGCCAATCTCGTCCTGCTGTCAGTCTATTTCTCTCTGTTATCAGCCATTCCCCATGCCACTGTCAGTCTATTTCTCTGTTATCAGCCATTCCCCCGTCCTGCTGTCAGTTTATTTCTCTCTGTTATCAGCCATTCCCCCGTCCTGCTGTCAGTCTATTTCTCTCTGTTATCAGCCATTCCCCTGTCCTGCTGTCAGTCTATTTCTCTCTGTTAACAGCCAATCCCCATCCTGCTGTCAGTCTATTTCTCTCTGTTATCAGCCATTCCCCAGTCCTGCTGTCAGTCTATTTCTCTCTGTTATCAGCCATTCCCCATCCCGCTGTCAGTCTATTTCTCTGTTATCAGCCATTCCCCATCCCGCTGTCAGTCTATTTCTCTCTGTTATCAGCCATTCCCCATCTTGCTGTCAGTCTATTTCTCTGTTATCAGCCATTCCCCTGTCCTGCTGTCAGTCTTTTTCTCTCTGTTAACAGCCATTCCCCATCCCGCTGTCAGTCTATTTTTCTCTGTTATCAGCCATTCCCTGTCCTGCTGTCAGTCTATTTCTCTCTCTTATCAGCCATTCCACGTCCTGCTGTCAGTCTATTTCTCTCTGTTATCAGCCATTCTCCTGTCCTGCTGTCAGTCTATTTTTCTCTTTTATCAGCCATTCCCCTGTCCTGTGTTCAGTCTATTTCTCTCTGTTATCAACCATTCCCCTGTCCTGCTGTCAGTCTATTCTCTCTGTTATCAGCCATTCCCCTGTCCTTCTGGCAGTCTATTCTCTCTGTTATCAGCCATTCCCCATCCCGCTGTCAGTCTATTTCTCTCTATCAGCCATTCTCCTGTCCTGCTGTCAGTCTATTTCTCTCTTTTATCAGCCAATCCCCGTCCTGCTGTCAGTCTATTCTCTCTGTTATCAGCCATTCCTCTGTCCTACTGTCAGTCTATTCTCTCTGTTATCAGCCATTCCCCCGTCCTGTTGTCAGTCTATTTCTCTCTGTTCTCAGCCATTCCCCTGTCCTGCTGTCAGTCTATCAGTCTATTCTCTCTGTTATCAGCCATTCCCCTGTTCCGCTGTCAGTCTATTCTCTCTGTTATCAGCCATTCCCCTGTCCTTCTGGCAGTCTATTTCTCTCTGTTATCAGCCAATCCCGGTCCTGCTGTCAGTCTATTTCTCTCTGTTTTCAGCCATTCCCCGTCCTGCTGTCAGTCTATTTCTCTCTGTTTTTAGCCATTCCCCGTCCTGCTGTCAGTCTATTTCTCTCTGTTATCAGCCAATCCCGGTCCTGCTGTCAGTCTATTTCTCTCTGTTTTCAGCCATTACCCTTACTGCTGTCAGTCTATTTCTCTCTGTTTTCAGCCATTCCCCGTCCTGCTGTCAGTCTATTTCTCTCTGTTATCAGCCAATCTCGTCCTGCTGTCAGTCTATTTCTCTCTGTTATCAGCCATTCCCCATGCCGCTGTCAGTCTATTTCTCTCTGTTATCAGCCATTCCCCCGTCATGCTGTCAGTCTATTTCTCTCTGTTATCAGCCATTCCCCCGTCCTGCTGTCAGTCTATTTCTCTCTGTTATCAGCCATTCCCCTATTCTGCTGTCAGTCTATTCTCTCTGTTATCAGCCATTCCCCTGTCCTTCTGGCAGTCTATTTCTCTCTGTTATCAGCCAATCCCGGTCCTGCTGTCAGTCTATTTCTCTCTGTTATCAGCCATTCCCCCTTACTGCTGTCAGTCTATTTCTCTCTGTTTTCAGCCATTCCCCGTCCTGCTGTCAGTCTTTTTCTCTCTGCTATCAGCCATTCCCCTGTCCTGCTGTCAGTCTATTTCTCTCTGTTATCAGCCAATCTCGTCCTGCTGTCAGTCTATTTCTCTCTGTTATCAGCCATTCCCCCATCCTGCTGTCAGTCTATTTCTCTCTGTTATCAGCCATTCCCCCATCCTGCTGTCAGTTTATTTCTCTCTGTTATCAGCCATTCCCCTGTCCTGCTGTCAGTCTATTTCTCTCTGTTAACAGCCAATCCCCATCCTGCTGTCAGTCTATTTCTCTCTGTTATCAGCCATTCCCCCGTCCTGTTGTCAGTCTATTTCTCTCTATCAGCCATTCCCCATCCTGCTGTCAGTCTATTTCTCTCTGTTATCAGCCATTCCCCCGTCCTGCTGTCAGTCTATTTCTTTCTGTTATCAGCCATTCCCCTGTCCTGCTGTCAGTCTTTTTCTCTCTGTTATCAGCCAATCCCCGTCCTGCTGTCAGTCTATTGCTCTCTGTTATCAGCCATTTCCCCGTCCTGCAGTCAGTCTATTTCTCTCTGTTAACAGCCAATCCCTATCCTGCTGTCAGTTTATTTCTCTCTGTTATCAGCCATTCTCCGTCCTGCTGTCAGGCTATTTATCCCTGTTATCAGCCATTCCCCCGTCATGCTGTCAGTCTATTCTCTCTGTTATCAGCCATTCCCTGTCCTGCTGTCAGTCTATTTCTCTCTGTTATCAGCCATTCCCCATCCCGCTGTCAGTCTATTTCTCTTTTATCAGCCATTCTCCTGTCCTGCTGTCAGTCTATTCTCTCTGTTATCAGCCATTCTCCTGTCCTGCTGTCTGTCTATTCTCTCTGTTATCAGCCAATCCCGGTCCTGCTGTCAGTCTATTTCTCTCTGTTATCAACCATTCCCCTGTCCTGCTGTCAGTCTATTCTCTCTGTTATCAGCCATTCCCCATCCCACTGTCAGTCTATTTCTCTCTATCAGCCATTCTCCTGTCCTGCTGTCAGTCTATTTCTCTCTTTTATCAGCCAATCCCCGTCCTGCTGTCAGTCTATTCTCTCTGTTATCAGCCATTCCTCTGTCCTGCTGTCAGTCTATTCTCTCTGTTATCAGCCATTCCCCCATCCTGCTGTCAGTCTATTCTCTCTGTTATCAGCCATTCCCCCGTCCTGTTGTCAGTCTATTTCTCTCTCTTATCAGCCATTCCCCTGTCCTGCTGTCAGTCTATTCTCTCTGCTATCAGCCATTCCCCTGTTCTGCTGTCAGTCTATTCTCTCTGTTATCAGCCATTCCCCTGTCCTTCTGGCAGTCTATTCTCTCTGTTATCAGCCATTCCCCATCCCGCTGTCAGTCTATTTCTCTCTATCAGCCATTCTCCTGTCCTGCTGTCAGTCTATTTCTCTCTTTTATCAGCCAATCCCCGTCCTGCTGTCAGTCTATTCTCTCTGTTATCAGCCATTCCTCTGTCCTACTGTCAGTCTATTCTCTCTGTTATCAGCCATTCCCCCGTCCTGTTGTCAGTCTATTTCTCTCTGTTATCAGCCATTCCCCTGTCCTGCTGTCAGTCTATCAGTCTATTCTCTCTGTTATCAGCCATTCCCCTGTTCTGCTGTCAGTCTATTCTCTCTGTTATCAGCCATTCCCCTGTCCTTCTGGCAGTCTATTTCTCTCTGTTATCAGCCAATCCCGGTCCTGCTGTCAGTCTATTTCTCTCTGTTTTCAGCCATTCCCCGTCCTGCTGTCAGTCTATTTCTCTCTGTTTTTAGCCATTCCCCGTCCTGCTGTCAGTCTATTTCTCTCTGTTATCAGCCAATCCCGGTCCTGCTGTCAGTCTATTTCTCTCTGTTTTCAGCCATTACCCTTACTGCTGTCAGTCTATTTCTCTCTGTTTTCAGCCATTCCCCGTCCTGCTGTCAGTCTATTTCTCTCTGTTATCAGCCAATCTCGTCCTGCTGTCAGTCTATTTCTCTCTGTTATCAGCCATTCCCCATGCCGCTGTCAGTCTATTTCTCTCTGTTATCAGCCATTCCCCCGTCATGCTGTCAGTCTATTTCTCTCTGTTATCAGCCATTCCCCCGTCCTGCTGTCAGTCTATTTCTCTCTGTTATCAGCCATTCCCCTATTCTGCTGTCAGTCTATTCTCTCTGTTATCAGCCATTCCCCTGTCCTTCAGGCAGTCTATTTCTCTCTGTTATCAGCCAATCCCGATCCTGCTGTCAGTCTATTTCTCTCTGTTATCAGCCATTCCCCCTTACTGCTGTCAGTCTATTTCTCTCTGTTTTCAGCCATTCCCCGTCCTGCTGTCAGTCTTTTTCTCTCTGCTATCAGCCATTCCCCTGTCCTGCTGTCAGTCTATTGCTCTCTGTTATCAGCCATTCTCCGTCCTGCTGTCAGTCTATTTCTCTCTGTTAACAGCCATTCCCCGTCCTGCTGTCTGTCTATTCTCTCTGTTTCAGCCATTCCCCATCCCGCTGTCAGTCTATTTCTCTCTGTTATCAGCCATTCCCCATCTTGCTGTCCGTCTATTTCTCTTTTATCAGCCATTCTCCTGTCCCGCTGTCAGTCTATTCTCTCTGTTATCAGCCATTCCCCTGTCCTGTGTTCAGTCTGTTTCTCTCTGTTATCAACCATTCCCCTGTCCTGCTGTCAGTCTATTCTCTTTGTTATCAGCCATTCCCCATCCCGCTGTCAGTCTATTTCTCTCTATCAGCCATTCTCCTGTCCTGCTGTCAGTCTATTTCTCTCTTTTATCAGCCAATCCCCGTCCTGCTGTCAGTCTATTCTCTCTGTTATCAGCCATTCCTCTGTCCTGCTGTCAGTCTATTCTCTCTGTTATCAGCCATTCCCCTGTCCTTCTGGCAGTCTATTTCTCTTTGTTATCAGCCAATCCCGGTCCTGCTGTCTGTCTATTTCTCTCTGTTAT
This sequence comes from Ranitomeya imitator, assembly GCF_032444005.1. Lineage (NCBI taxonomy): Eukaryota > Metazoa > Chordata > Amphibia > Anura > Dendrobatidae > Ranitomeya > Ranitomeya imitator. Next base: position 560,796,097 of record NC_091282.1, on the reverse strand, counting down.
CAGCCATTCCCCCTTACTGCTGTCAGTCTATTTCTCTCTGTTTTCAGCCATTCCCCGTCCTGCTGTCAGTCTATTTCTCTCTGTTATCAGCCATTCCCCCGTCCTGCTGTCAGTCTATTTCTCTCTGTTATCAGCCATTCCCCCGTCCTGCTGTCAGTCTATTTCTCTCTGTTATCAGCCATTCCCCTGTCCTGCTGTCAGTCTATTTCTCTCTGTTAACAGCCAATCCCCATCCTGCTGTCAGTCTATTTCTCTCTGTTTTCAGCCATTCCCCCGTCCTGCTGTCAGTCTATTTCTCTCTGTTATCAGCCATTCCCCATCCCGCTGTCAGTCTATTTCTCTGTTATCAGCCATTCCCCATCCCGCTGTCAGTCTATTTCTCTCTGTTATCAGCCATTCCCCATCTTACTGTCAGTCTGTTTCTCTGTTATCAGCCATTCCCCTGTCCTGCTGTCAGTCTATTTCTCTCTGTTAACAGCCATTCCCCATCCCGCTGTCAGTCTATTTCTCTCTGTTATCAGCCATTCCCTGTCCTGCTGTCAGTCTATTTCTCTCTCTTATCAGCCATTCCCCGTCCTGCTGTCAGTCTATTCTCTCTGTTATCAGCCATTCCCCATCCCGCTGTCAGTCTATTTCTCTCTGTTATCAGCCATTCTCCTGTCCTGCTGTCAGTCTATTTTTCTCTTTTATCAGCCATTCCCCCATCCTGCTGTCAGTCTATTCTCTCTGTTATCAGCCATTCCCCCGTCCTGTTGTCAGTCTATTTCTCTCTATCAGCCATTCCCCATCCTGCTGTCAGTCTATTTCTTTCTGTTATCAGCCATTCCCCTGTCCTGCTGTCAGTCTTTTTCTCTCTGTTATCAGCCAATCCCCGTCCTGCTGTCAGTTTATTTCTCTCTGTTATCAGCCATTCCCCTGTCCTGCTGTTAGTCTATTTCTCTCTGTTAATAGCCATTCCCCATCCCGCTGTCAGTCTATTTCTCTCTGTTATCAGCCATTCTCCGTCCTGCTGTCAGGCTATTTATCCCTGTTATCAGCCATTCCCCCGTCATGCTGTCAGTCTATTCTCTCTGTTATCAGCCATTCCCTGTCCTGCTTTCAGTCTATTTCTCTCTGTTATCAGCCATTCCCCGTCCTGCTGTCAGTCTATTTCTCTCTGTTATCAGCCATTCCCTCGTCCTGCTCTCAGTCTATTTCTCTCTGTTATCAGCCATTCCCCGTCCTGCTGTCTGTCTATTCTCTCTGTTATCAGCCATTCCCCATCCCGCTGTCAGTCTATTTCTGTTATCAGCCATTCCCCATCTTGCTGTCCGTCTATTTCTCTTTTATCAGCCATTCTCCTGTCCTGCTGTCAGTCTATTCTCTCTGTTATCAGCCATTCCCCTGTCCTGTGTTCAGTCTATTTCTCTCTGTTATCAACCATTCCCCTGTCCTGCTGTCAGTCTATTCTCTCTGTTATCAGCCATTCCCCATACCGCTGTCAGTCTATTTCTCTCTATCAGCCATTCTCCTGTCCTGCTGTCAGTCTATTTCTCTCTTTTATCAGCCAATCCCCGTCCTGCTGTCAGTCTATTCTCTCTGTTATCAGCCATTCCTCTGTCCTGCTGTCAGTCTATTCTCTCTGTTATCAGCCATTCCCCTGTCCTGCTGTCAGTCTATTCACTCTGCTATCAGCCATTCCCCTGTTCTGCTGTCAGTCTATTCTCTCTGTTATCAGCCATTCCCCTGTCCTTCTGGCAGTCTATTTCTCTCTGTTATCAGCCAATCCCGGTCCTGCTGTCAGTCTATTTCTCTCTGTTATCAGCCATTCCCCCTTACTGCTGTCAGTCTATTTCTCTCTGTTTTCAGCCATTCCCCGTCCTGCTGTCAGTCTATTTCTCTCTGTTATCAGCCATTCCCTCGTCCTGCTCTCAGTCTATTTCTCTCTGTTATCAGCCATTCCCCGTCCTGCTGTCTATTCTCTCTGTTATCAGCCATTCCACGTCCTGCTGTCAGTCTATTTCTCTCTGTTATCAGCCATTCCCCATCTTGCTGTCCGTCTATTTCTCTGTTATCAGCCATTCTCCTGTCCTGCTGTCAGTCTATTCTCTCTGTTATCAGCCATTCCCCTGTCCTGTGTTCAGTTTATTTCTCTCTGTTATCAACCATTCCCATGTCCTGCTGTCAGTCTATACTCTCTGTTATCAGCCATTCCCCATCCCGCTGTCAGTCTATTTCTCTCTATCAGCCATTCTCCTGTCCTGCTGTCAGTCTATTTCTCTCTTTTATCAGCCAATCCCCGTCCTGCTGTCAGTCTTTTCTCTCTGTTATCAGCCATTCCTCTGTCCTGCTGTCAGTCTATTCTCTCTGTTATCAGCCATTCCCCCGTCCTGTTGTCAGTCTATTTCTCTCTGTTATCAGCCATTCCCCTGTCCTGCTGTCAGTCTATTCTCTCTGTTATCAGCCATTCCCCTGTTCTGCTGTCAGTCTATTCTCTCTGTTATCAGCCATTCCCCTGTCCTTCTGGCAGTCTATTTCTCTCTGTTATCAGCCAATCCCGGTCCTGCTGTCAGTCTATTTCTCTCTGTTATCAGCCATTCCCCCTTACTGCTGTCAGTCTATTTCTCTCTGTTTTCAGCCATTCCCTGTCCTGCTGTCAGTCTATTTCTCTCTGTTATCAGCCATTCCCCCTTACTGCTGTCAGTCTATTTCTCTCTGTTTTCAGCCAATCTCGTCCTGCTGTCAGTCTATTTCTCTCTGTTATCAGCCATTCCCCATGCCGCTGTCAGTCTATTTCTCTCTGTTATCAGCCATTCCCCCGTCCTGCTGTCAGTCTATTTCTCTCTGTTATCAGCCATTCCCCCGTCCTGCTGTCAGTCTATTTCTCTCTGTTATCAGCCATTCCCCTATTCTGCTGTCAGTCTATTCTCTCTGTTATCAGCCATTCCCCTGTCCTTCTGGCAGTCTATTTCTCTCTGTTATCAGCCAATCCCGGTCCTGCTGTCAGTCTATTTCTCTCTGTTATCAGCCATTCCCCCTTACTGCTGTCAGTCTATTTCTCTCTGTTTTCAGCCATTCCCCGTCCTGCTGTCAGTCTTTTTCTCTCTGCTATCAGCCATTCCCCTGTCCTGCTGTCAGTCTATTTCTCTCTGTTATCAGCCAATCTCGTCCTGCTGTCAGTCTATTTCTCTCTGTTATCAGCCATTCCCCATGCCACTGTCAGTCTATTTCTCTGTTATCAGCCATTCCCCCGTCCTGCTGTCAGTTTATTTCTCTCTGTTATCAGCCATTCCCCCGTCCTGCTGTCAGTCTATTTCTCTCTGTTATCAGCCATTCCCCTGTCCTGCTGTCAGTCTATTTCTCTCTGTTAACAGCCAATCCCCATCCTGCTGTCAGTCTATTTCTCTCTGTTATCAGCCATTCCCCAGTCCTGCTGTCAGTCTATTTCTCTCTGTTATCAGCCATTCCCCATCCCGCTGTCAGTCTATTTCTCTGTTATCAGCCATTCCCCATCCCGCTGTCAGTCTATTTCTCTCTGTTATCAGCCATTCCCCATCTTGCTGTCAGTCTATTTCTCTGTTATCAGCCATTCCCCTGTCCTGCTGTCAGTCTTTTTCTCTCTGTTAACAGCCATTCCCCATCCCGCTGTCAGTCTATTTTTCTCTGTTATCAGCCATTCCCTGTCCTGCTGTCAGTCTATTTCTCTCTCTTATCAGCCATTCCACGTCCTGCTGTCAGTCTATTTCTCTCTGTTATCAGCCATTCTCCTGTCCTGCTGTCAGTCTATTTTTCTCTTTTATCAGCCATTCCCCTGTCCTGTGTTCAGTCTATTTCTCTCTGTTATCAACCATTCCCCTGTCCTGCTGTCAGTCTATTCTCTCTGTTATCAGCCATTCCCCATCCCGCTGTCAGTCTATTTCTCTCTATCAGCCATTCTCCTGTCCTGCTGTCAGTCTATTTCTCTCTTTTATCAGCCAATCCCCGTCCTGCTGTCAGTCTATTCTCTCTGTTATCAGCCATTCCTCTGTCCTACTGTCAGTCTATTCTCTCTGTTATCAGCCATTCCCCCGTCCTGTTGTCACTCTATTTCTCTCTGTTCTCAGCCATTCCCCTGTCCTGCTGTCAGTCTATCAGTCTATTCTCTCTGTTATCAGCCATTCCCCTGTTCTGCTGTCAGTCTATTCTCTCTGTTATCAGCCATTCCCCTGTCCTTCTGGCAGTCTATTTCTCTCTGTTATCAGCCAATCCCGGTCCTGCTGTCAGTCTATTTCTCTCTGTTTTCAGCCATTCCCCGTCCTGCTGTCAGTCTATTTCTCTCTGTTTTTAGCCATTCCCCGTCCTGCTGTCAGTCTATTTCTCTCTGTTATCAGCCAATCCCGGTTCTGCTGTCAGTCTATTTCTCTCTGTTTTCAGCCATTACCCTTACTGCTGTCAGTCTATTTCTCTCTGTTATCAGCCATTCCCCATGCCGCTGTCAGTCTATTTCTCTCTGTTATCAGCCATTCCCCTGTCCTGCTGTCAGTCTATTTCTCTCTGTTAACAGCCAATCCCCATCCTGCTGTCAGTCTATTTCTCTCTGTTATCAGCCATTCCCCCGTCCTGTTGTCAGTCTATTTCTCTCTATCAGCCATTCCCCATCCTGCTGTCAGTCTATTTCTTTCTGTTATCAGCCATTCCCCTGTCCTGCTGTCAGTCTTTTTCTCTCTGTTATCAGCCAATCCCCGTCCTGCTGTCAGTCTATTGCTCTCTGTTATCAGCCATTTCCCCGTCCTGCAGTCAGTCTATTTCTCTCTGTTAACAGCCAATCCCTATCCTGCTGTCAGTTTATTTCTCTCTGTTATCAGCCATTCTCCGTCCTGCTGTCAGGCTATTTATCCCTGTTATCAGCCATTCCCCCGTCATGCTGTCAGTCTATTCTCTCTGTTATCAGCCATTCCCTGTCCTGCTGTCAGTCTATTTCTCTCTGTTATCAGCCATTCTCCGTCCTGCTGTCAGGCTATTTATCCCTGTTATCAGCCATTCCCCCGTCATGCTGTCAGTCTATTCTCTCTGTTATCAGCCATTCTCCTGTCCTGCTGTCAGTCTATTCTCTCTGTTATCAGCCATTTTCCTGTCCTGCTGTCTGTCTATTCTCTCTGTTATCAGCCAATCCCGGTCCTGCTGTCAGTCTATTTCTCTCTGTTATCAACCATTCCCCTGTCCTGCTGTCAGTCTATTCTCTCTGTTATCAGCCATTCCCCATCCCACTGTCAGTCTATTTCTCTCTATCAGCCATTCTCCTGTCCTGCTGTCAGTCTATTCTCTCTGTTATCAGCCATTCCCCTGTCCTTCTGGCAGTCTATTCTCTCTGTTATCAGCCATTCCCCATCCTGCTCTCAGTCTATTCTCTCTGTTATCAGCCATTCCCCATCCCACTGTCAGTCTATTCTCTCTGCTATCAGCCATTCCCCTGTTCTGCTGTCAGTCTATTCTCTCTGTTATCAGCCATTCCCCTGTCCTTCTGGCAGTCTATTCTCTCTGTTATCAGCCATTCCCCATCCCGCTGTCAGTCTATTTCTCTCTATCAGCCATTCTCCTGTCCTGCTGTCAGTCTATTTCTCTCTTTTATCAGCCAATCCCCGTCCTGCTGTCAGTCTATTCTCTCTGTTATCAGCCATTCCTCTGTCCTACTGTCAGTCTATTCTCTCTGTTATCAGCCATTCCCCCGTCCTGTTGTCAGTCTATTTCTCTCTGTTATCAGCCATTCCCCTGTCCTGCTGTCAGTCTATCAGTCTATTCTCTCTGTTATCAGCCATTCCCCTGTTCTGCTGTCAGTCTATTCTCTCTGTTATCAGCCATTCCCCTGTCCTTCTGGCAGTCTATTTCTCTCTGTTATCAGCCAATCCCGGTCCTGCTGTCAGTCTATTTCTCTCTGTTTTCAGCCATTCCCCGTCCTGCTGTCAGTCTATTTCTCTCTGTTTTTAGCCATTCCCCGTCCTGCTGTCAGTCTATTTCTCTCTGTTATCAGCCAATCCCGGTCCTGCTGTCAGTCTATTTCTCTCTGTTTTCAGCCATTACCCTTACTGCTGTCAGTCTATTTCTCTCTGTTTTCAGCCATTGCCCGTCCTGCTGTCAGTCTATTTCTCTCTGTTATCAGCCAATCTCGTCCTGCTGTCAGTCTATTTCTCTCTGTTATCAGCCATTCCCCATGCCGCTGTCAGTCTATTTCTCTCTGTTATCAGCCATTCCCCCGTCATGCTGTCAGTCTATTTCTCTCTGTTATCAGCCATTCCCCCGTCCTGCTGTCAGTCTATTTCTCTCTGTTATCAGCAATTCCCCTATTCTGCTGTCAGTCTATTCTCTCTGTTATCAGCCATTCCCCTGTCCTTCTGGCAGTCTATTTCTCTCTGTTATCAGCCAATCCCGATCCTGCTGTCAGTCTATTTCTCTCTGTTATCAGCCATTCCCCCTTACTGCTGTCAGTCTATTTCTCTCTGTTTTCAGCCATTCCCCGTCCTGCTGTCAGTCTTTTTCTCTCTGCTATCAGCCATTCCCCTGTCCTGCTGTCAGTCTATTTCTCTCTGTTATCAGCCAATCTCGTCCTGCTGTCAGTCTATTTCTCTCTGTTATCAGCCATTCCCCATGCCGCTGTCAGTCTATTTCTCTCTGTTATCAGCCATTCCCCCGTCCTGCTGTCAGTCTATTTCTCTCTGTTATCAGCCATTCCCCTGTCCTGCTGTCAGTCTATTTCTCTCTGTTAACAGCCAATCCCCATCCAGCTGTCAGTCTATTTCTCTCTGTTATCAGCCATTCCCCCGTCCTGTTGTCAGTCTATTTCTCTCTATCAGCCATTCCCCATCCTGCTGTCAGTCTTTTTCTCTCTATCAGCCAATCCCCGTCCTGCTGTCAGTCTATTGCTCTCTGTTATCAGCCATTTCCCCGTCCTGCAGTCAGTCTATTTCTCTCTGTTAACAGCCAATCCCTATCCTGCTGTCAGTTTATTTCTCTCTGTTATCAGCCATTCTCCGTCCTGCTGTCAGGCTATTTATCCCTGTTATCAGCCATTCCCCCGTCATGCTGTCAGTCTATTCTCTCTGTTATCAGCCATTCCCTGTCCTGCTGTCAGTCTATTTCTCTCTGTTATCAGCCATTCCCCATCCCGCTGTCAGTCTATTTCTCTTTTATCAGCCATTCTCCTGTCCTGCTGTCAGTCTATTCTCTCTTTTATCAGCCAATCCCCGTCCTGCTGTCAGTCTATTCTCTCTGTTATCAGCCATTCCTCTGTCCTGCTGTCAGTCTATTCTCTCTGTTATCAGCCATTCCCCCATCCTGCTGTCAGTCTATTCTCTCTGTTATCAGCCATTCCCCCGTCCTGTTGTCAGTCTATTTCTCTCTCTTATCAGCGATTCCCCTGTCCTGCTGTCAGTCTATTCTCTCTGCTATCAGCCATTCCCCTGTTCTGCTGTCAGTCTATTCTCTCTGTTATCAGCCATTCCCCTGTCCTTCTGGCAGTCTATTTCTCTCTGTTATCAGCCAATCCCGGTCCTGCTGTCAGTCTATTTCTCTCTGTTATCAGCCATTCCCCCTTACTGCTGTCAGTCTATTTCTCTCTGTTATCAGCCATTCCCCTGTCCTGCTGTCAGTCTATTTCTCTCTGTTATCAGCCAATCTCGTCCTGCTGTCAGTCTATTTCTCTCTGTTATCAGCCATTCCCCATGCCGCTGTCAGTCTATTTCTCTCTGTTATCTGCCATTCCCCCGTCCTGCTGTCAGTCTATTTCTCTCTGTTATCAGCCATTCCCCCGTCCTGCTGTCAGTCTATTTCTCTCTGTTATCAGCCATTCCCCTGTCCTGCTGTCAGTCTATTTCTCTCTGTTAACAGCCAATCCCCATCCTGCTGTCAGTCTATTTCTCTCTGTTATCAGCCATTCCCCCGTCCTGCTGTCAGTCTATTTCTCTCTGTTATCAGCCATTCCCCATCCCGCTGTCAGTCTATTTCTCTGTTATCAGCCATTCCCCATCCCGCTGTCAGTCTATTTCTCTCTGTTATCAGCCATTCCCCATCTTGCTGTCAGTCTATTTCTCTGTTATCAGCCATTCCCCTGTCCTGCTGTCAGTCTATTTCTCTCTGTTAACAGCCATTCCCCATCCCGCTGTCAGTCTATTTCTCTCTGTTATCAGCCATTCCCCGTCCTGCTGTCAGTCTATTTCTCTCTGTTATCAGCCATTCCCCGTCCTGCTGTCTGTCTATTTCTCTCTGTTATCAGCCATTCCCCCGTCCTGCTGTCAGTCTATTTCTCTCTGTTATCAGCCATTCCCTTGTCCTGCTCTCAGTCTATTTCTCTCTGTTATCAGCCATTCCCCATCCCGCTGTCAGTCTATTCTCTCTGTTATCAGCCATTCCCCATTCCGCTGTCAGTCTATTCTCTCTGTTATCAGCCATTCCCCATCCCGCTGTCAGTCTATTTCTCTCTGTTATCAGCCATTCTCCTGTCCTGCTGTCAGTCTATTTTTCTCTTTTATCAGCCATTCCCCCGTCCTGCTGTCAGTCTATTCTCTCTGTTATCAGCCATTCCCCATCCTGCTGTCAGTCTATTTCTATCTGTTATCAGCCATTCCCCTGTCCTGCTGCCAGTCTATTTCTCTCTGTTATCAGCCATTCCCCTGTCCTGCTGTCAGTCTATTGCTCTCTGTTATCAGCCATTCCCCGTCCTGCAGTCAGTCTATTTCTCTCTGTTAACAGCCAATCCCTATCCTGCTGTCAGTCTATTTCTCTCTGTTATCAGCCATTCCCCGTCCTGCTCTCAGTCTATTTCTCTCTGTTATCAGCCATTCCCTGTCCTGCTGTCAGTCTATTTCTCTCTCTTATCAGCCATTCCCCGAACTGCTGTCAGTCTATTTCTCTCTGTTATCAGCCATTCCCCATCCTGCTGTCTGTCTATTTCTCTCTGTTATCAGCCATTCCCTTGTCCTGCTCTCAGTCTATTTCTCTCTGTTATCAGCCATTCCCCATCCCGCTGTCAGTCTATTCTCTCTGTTATCAGCCATTCCCCATCCCGCTGTCAGTCTATTCTCTCTGTTATCAGCCATTCCCCATCCCGCTGTCAGTCTATTTCTCTCTGTTATCAGCCATTCTCCTGTCCTGCTGTCAGTCTATTTTTCTCTTTTATCAGCCATTCCCCCGTCCTGCTGTCAGTCTATTCTCTCTGTTATCAGCCATTCCCCCGTCCTGTTGTCAGTCTATTTCTCTCTATCAGCCATTCCCCATCCTGCTGTCAGTCTATTTCTATCTGTTATCAGCCATTCCCCTGTCCTGCTGCCAGTCTATTTCTCTCTGTTATCAGCCATTCCCCTGTCCTGCTGTCAGTCTATTTCTCTCTGTTATCAGCCAATCCCCGTCCTGCTGTCAGTCTATTGCTCTCTGTTATCAGCCATTTCCCCGTCCTGCTGTCAGTCTATTTCTCTCTGTTAACAGCCAATCCCAATCCTGCTGTCAGTCTATTTCCCTCTGTTATCAGCCATTCCCCCGTCCTGCTGTCAGTTTATTTCTCTCTGTTATCAGCCATTCCCCTGTCCTGCTGTTAGTCTATTTCTCTCTGTTAATAGCCATTCCCCATCCCGCTGTCAGTCTATTTCTCTCTGTTATCAGCCATTCCCTGTCCTGCTGTCAGTCTATTTCTCTCTGTTATCAGCCATTCCCCGTCCTGCTGTCAGTCTATTTCTCTCTGTTATCAGCCATTCCCCGTCCTGCTGTCAGTCTGTTTCTCTCTGTTATCAGCCATTCCCCATCTTGCTGTCCGACTATTTCTCTGTTATCAGCCATTCTCCTGTCCTGCTGTCAGTCTATTCTCTCTGTTATCAGCCATTCCCCTGTCCTGTGTTCAGTCTATTTCTCTCTGTTATCAACCATTCCCCTGTCCTGCTGTCAGTCTATTCTCTCTGTTATCAGCCATTCCCCATCCCGCTGTCAGTCTATTTCTCTCTATCAGCCATTCTCCTGTCCTGCTGTCAGTCTATTTCTCTCTTTTATCAGCCAATCCCCGTCCTGCTGTCAGTCTATTCTCTCTCTTATCAGCCATTCCTCTGTCCTGCTGTCAGTCTATTCTCTCTGTTATCAGCTATTCCCCCATCCTGCTGTCAGTCTATTCTCTCTGTTATCAGCCATTCCCCCGTCCTGTTGTCAGTCTATTCTCTCTGTTATCAGCCATTCCCCTGTCCTTCTGGCAGTCTATTTCTCTCTGTTATCAGCCAATCCCGGTCCTGCTGTCAGTCTATTTCTCTCTGTTATCAGCCATTCCCCCTTACTGCTGTCAGTCTATTTCTCTCTGTTTTCAGCCATTCCCCGTCCTGCTGTCAGTCTATTTCTCTCTTTTATCAGCCAATCCCCGTCCTGCTGTCAGTCTATTCTCTCTCTTATCAGCCATTCCTCTGTCCTGCTGTCAGTCTATTCTCTCTGTTATCAGCTATTCCCCCATCCTGCTGTCAGTCTATTCTCTCTGTTATCAGCCATTCCCCCGTCCTGTTGTCAGTCTATTTCTCTCTGTTATCAGCCATTCCCCATTTCTGCTGTCAGTCTATTCTCTCTGTTATCAGCCATTCCCCTGTCCTTCTGGCAGTCTATTTCTCTCTGTTATCAGCCAATCCCGGTCCTGCTGTCAGTCTATTTCTCTCTGTTATCAGCCATTCCCCCTTACTGCTGTCAGTCTATTTCTCTCTGTTATCAGCCAATCTCGTCCTGCTGTCAGTCTATTTCTCTCTGTTATCAGCCATTCCCCATGCCGCTGTCAGTCTATTTCTCTCTGTTATCAGCCATTCCCCGTCCTGCTGTCAGTCTATTTTTCTCTGTTATCAGCCATTCTCCGTCCTGCTGTCAGGCTATTTATCCCTGTTATCAGCCATTCCCCCGTCATGCTGTCAGTCTATTCTCTCTGTTATCTGCCATTCCCTGTCCTGCTGTCAGTCTATTTCTCTCTGTTATCAGCCATTCCCCGTCCTGCTGTCAGTCTATTTCTCTCTGTTATCAGCCATTCCCCATCTTGCTGTCCGTCTATTTCTCTGTTATCAGCCATTCTCCTGTCCTGCTGTCAGTCTATTCTCTCTGTTATCAGCCATTCCCCTGTCCTGTGTTCAGTCTATTTCTCTCTGTTATCAACCATTCCCCTGTCCTGCTGTCAGTCTATTCTCTCTGTTATCAGCCATTCCCCATCCCGCTGTCAGTCTATTTCTCTCTATCAGCCATTCTCCTGTCCTGCTGTCAGTCTATTCTCTCTGTTATCAGCCATTCCCCTGTCCTGTGTTCAGTCTATTCTCTCTGTTATCAGCCATTCCTCTGTCCTGCTGTCAGTCTATTCTCTCTGTTATCAGCCATTCCCCCATCCTGCTGTCAGTCTATTCTCTCTGTTATCAGCCATTCCCCCGTCCTGTTGTCAGTCTATTTCTCTCTGTTATCAGCCATTCCCCTGTCCTGCTGTCAGTCTATTCTCTCTGTTATCAGCCATTCCCCTGTTCTGCTGTCAGTCTATTCTCTCTGTTATCAGCCATTCCCCTGTCCTTCTGGCAGTCTATTTCTCTCTGTTATCAGCCAATCCCGGTCCTGCTGTCAGTCTATTTCTCTCTGTTATCAGCCATTCCCCCTTACTGCTGTCAGTCTATTTCTCTCTCTTTTCAGCCATTCCCCGTCCTGCTGTCAGTCTATTTCTCTCTGTTATCAGCCAATCTCGTCCTGCTGTCAGTCTATTTCTCTCTGTTATCAGCCATTCCCCATGCCGCTGTCAGTCTATTTCTCTCTGTTATCAGCCATTCCCCCGTCCTGCTGTCAGTCTATTTCTCTCTGTTATCAGCCATTCCCCCGTCCTGCTGTCAGTCTATTTCTCTCTGTTGTCAGCCATTCCCCTATTCTGCTGTCAGTCTATTCTCTCTGTTATCAGCCATTCCCCTGTCCTTCTGGCAGTCTATTTCTCTCTGTTATCAGCCAATCCCGGTCCTGCTGTCAGTCTATTTCTCTCTGTTTTCAGCCATTCCCCGTCCTGCTGTCAGTCTATTTCTCTCTGTTATCAGCCATTCCCCTGTACTGCTGTCAGTCTATTTCTCTCTGTTATCAGCCAATCTCGTCCTGCTGTCAGTCTATTTCTCTCTGTTATCAGCCATTCCCCATGCCGCTGTCAGTCTATTTCTCTCTGTTATCAGCCATTCCCCCGTCCTGCTGTCAGTTTATTTCTCTCTGTTATCAGCCATTCCCCCGTCCTGCTGTCAGTCTATTTCTCTCTGTTATCAGCCATTCCCCCGTCCTGTTGTCAGTCTATTTCTCTCTATCAGCCATTCCCCATCCTGCTGTCAGTCTATTTCTTTCTGTTATCAGCCATTCCCCTGTCCTGCTGTCAGTCTTTTTCTCTCTGTTATCAGCCATTCCCCGTCCTGCTGTCAGTCTATTGCTCTCTGTTATCAGCCATTCTCCGTCCTGCTGTCAGTCTATTTCTCTCTGTTATCAGCCATTCCCCGTCCTGCTGTCAGTCTATTTCTCTCTGTTATCAGCCATTCCCCGTCCTGCTGTCAGTCTATTTCTCTCTGTTATCAGCCATTCCCTCGTCCTGCTCTCAGTCTATTTCTCTCTGTTATCAGCCATTCCCCGTCCTGCTGTCTGTCTATTCTCTCTGTTATCAGCCATTCCCCATCCCGCTGTCAGTCTATTTCTCTCTGTTATCAGCCATTCCCCATCTTGCTGTCCGTCTATTTCTCTTTTATCAACCATTCTCCTGTCCCGCTGTCAGTCTATTCTCTCTGTTATCAGCCATTCCCCTGTCCTGTGTTCAGTCTGTTTCTCTCTGTTATCAACCATTCCCCTGTCCTGCTGTCAGTCTATTCTCTCTGTTATCAGCCATTCCCCATCCCGCTGTCAGTCTATTTCTCTCTATCAGCCATTCTCCTGTCCTGCTGTCAGTCTATTTCTCTCTTTTATCAGCCAATCCCCGTCCTGCTGTCAGTCTATTCTCTCTGTTATCAGCCATTCCTCTGTCCTGCTGTCAGTCTATTCTCTCTGTTATCAGCCATTCCCCCATCCTGCTGTCAGTCTATTCTCTCTGATATCAGCCATTCCCCCGTCCTGTTGTCAGTCTATATCTCTCTGTTATCAGCCATTCCCCTGTTCTGCTGTCAGTCTATTCTCTCTGTTATCAGCCATTCCCCTGTCCTTCTGGCAGTCTATTTCTCTTTGTTATCAGCCAATCCCGGTCCTGCTGTCAGTCTATTTCTCTCTGTTATCAGCCATTCCCCCTTACTGCTGTCAGTCTATTTCTCTCTGTTTTCAGCCATTCCCCGTCCTGCTGTCAGTCTATTTCTCTCTATCAGCCATTCCCCCGTCCTGCTGTCAGTCTATTTCTCTCTGATATCAGCCATTCCCCCGTCCTGCTGTCAGTCTATTTCTCTCTGTTATCAGCCATTCCCCTGTCCTGCTGTCAGTCTATTTCTCTCTGTTAACAGCCAATCCCCATCCTGCTGTCAGTCTATTTCTCTCTGTTATCAGCCATTCCCCCGTCCTGCTGTCAGTCTATTTCTCTCTGTTATCAGCCATTCCCCATCCCGCTGTCAGTCTATTTCTCTGTTATCAGCCATTCCCCATCCCGCTGTCAGTCTATTTCTCTCTGTTATCAGCCATTCCCCATCCCGCTGTCAGTCTATTTCTCTGTTATCAGCCATTCCCCATCCCGCTGTCAGTCTATTTCTCTCTGTTATCAGCCATTCCCCTTACTGCTGTCAGTCTATTTCTCTCTGTTTTTAGCCATTCCCCGTCCTGCTGTCAGTCTATTTCTCTCTGTTATCAGCCATTCCCCTGTACTGCTGTCAGTCTATTTCTCTCTGTTATCAGCCAATCTCGTCCTGCTGTCAGTCTATTTCTCTCTGTTATCAGCCATTCCCCATGCCACTGTCAGTTTATTTCTCTCTGTTATCAGCCATTCCCCCGTCCTGCTGTCATTCTATTTCTCTCTGTTATCAGCCATTCCCCTGTCCTGCTGTCAGTCTATTTCTCTCTGTTAACAGCCAATCCCTATCCTGCTGTCAGTCTATTTCTCTCTGTTATCAGCCAATCCCTATCCTGCTGTCAGTCTATTTCTCTCTGTTATCAGCCATTCCCCCGTCCTGCTGTCAGTCTATTTCTCTCTGTTATCAGCCATTCCCCATCCCGCTGTCAGTCTATTTCTCTCTGTTATCAGCCATTCCCCATCTTGCTGTCAGTCTATTTCTCTGTTATCAGCCATTCCCCTGTCCTGCTGTCAGTCTATTTCTCTCTGTTAACAGCCATTCCCCGTCCCGCTGTCAGTCTATTTCTCTCTGTTATCAGCCATTCCCTGTCCTGCTGTCAGTCTATTTCTCTCTGTTATCAGCCATTTCCCGTCCTGCTCTCAGTCTATTTCTCTCTGTTATCAGCCATTCCCCATCTCGCTGTCAGTCTATTCTCTCTGTTATCAGCCATTCCCCATCCCGCTGTCAGTCTATTTCTCTCTGTTATCAGCCATTCTCCTGTCCTGCTGTCAGTCTATTTTTCTCTTTTATCAGCCATTCCCCCGTCCTGCTGTCAGTCTATTCTCTCTGTTATCAGCCATTCCCCCGTCCTGTTGTCAGTCTATTTCTCTCTATCAGCCATTCCCCATCCTGCTGTCAGTCTATTTCTTTCTGTTATCAGCCATTCCCCTGTCCTGCTGTCAGTCTTTTTCTCTCTGTTATCAGCCAATCCCCGTCCTGCTGTCAGTTTATTTCTCTCTGTTATCAGCCATTCCCCTGTCCTGCTGTTAGTCTATTTCTCTCTGTTAATAGCCATTCCCCATCCCGCTGTCAGTCTATTTCTCTCTGTTATCAGCCATTCCCCGTCCTGCTGTCAGTCTATTTCTCTCTGTTATCAGCCATTCTCCGTCCTGCTGTCAGGCTATTTATCCCTGTTATCAGCCATTCCCCCGTCTTGCTGTCAGTCTATTCTCTCTGTTATCAGCCATTCCCTGTCCTGCTGTCAGTCTATTTCTCTCTGTTATCAGCCATTCCCCGTCCTGCTGTCAGTCTATTTCTCTCTGTTATCAGCCATTCCCTCGTCCTGCTCTCAGTCTATTTCTCTCTGTTATCAGCCATTCCCCGTCCTGCTGTCTGTCTATTCTCTCTGTTATCAGCCATTCCCCATCCCGCTGTCAGTCTATTTCTCTCTGTTATCAGCCATTCCCCATCTTGCTGTCCGTCTATTTCTCTTTTATCAGCCATTCTCCTGTCCTGCTGTCAGTCTATTCTCTCTGTTATCAGCCATTCCCCTGTCCTGTGTTCAGTCTATTTCTCTATGTTATCAACCATTCCCCTGTCCTGCTGTCAGTCTATTCTCTCTGTTATCAGCCATTCCCCATCCCGCTGTCAGTCTATTTCTCTCTATCAGCCATTCTCCTGTCCTGCTGTCAGTCTATTTCTCTCTTTTATCAGCCAATCCCCGTCCTGCTGTCAGTCTATTTTCTCTGTTATCAGCCATTCCTCTGTCCTGCTGTCAGTCTATTCTCTCTGTTATCAGCCATTCCCCCGTCCTGTTGTCAGTCTATTTCTCTCTGTTATCAGCCATTCCCCTGTCCTGCTGTCAGTCTATTCACTCTGCTATCAGCCATTCCCCTGTTCTGCTGTCAGTCTATTCTCTCTGTTATCAGCCATTCCCCTGTCCTTCTGGCAGTCTATTTCTCTCTGTTATCAGCCAATCCCGGTCCTGCTGTCAGTCTATTTCTCTCTGTTATCAGCCATTCCCCCTTACTGCTGTCAGTCTATTTCTCTCTGTTTTCAGCCATTCCCCGTCCTGCTGTCAGTCTATTTCTCTCTGTTATCAGCCATTCCCTCGTCCTGCTCTCAGTCTATTTCTCTCTGTTATCAGCCATTCCCCGTCCTGCTGTCTATTCTCTCTGTTATCAGCCATTCCACGTCCTGCTGTCAGTCTATTTCTCTCTGTTATCAGCCATTCCCCATCTTGCTGTCCGTCTATTTCTCTGTTATCAGCCATTCTCCTGTCCTGCTGTCAGTCTATTCTCTCTGTTATCAGCCATTCCCCTGTCCTGTGTTCAGTTTATTTCTCTCTGTTATCAACCATTCCCATGTCCTGCTGTCAGTCTATTCTCTCTGTTATCAGCCATTCCCCATCCCGCTGTCAGTCTATTTCTCTCTATCAGCCATTCTCCTGTCCTGCTGTCAGTCTATTTCTCTTTTTTATCAGCCAATCCCCGTCCTGCTGTCAGTCTATTCTCTCTGTTATCAGCCATTCCTCTGTCCTGCTGTCAGTCTATTCTCTCTGTTATCAGCCATTCCCCCGTCCTGTTGTCAGTCTATTTCTCTCTGTTATCAGCCATTCCCCTGTCCTGCTGTCAGTCTATTCTCTCTGTTATCAGCCATTCCCCTGTCCTTCTGGCAGTCTATTTCTCTCTGTTATCAGCCAATCCCGGTCCTGCTGTCAGTCTATTTCTCTCTGTTATCAGCCATTCCCCCTTACTGCTGTCAGTCTATTTCTCTCTGTTTTCAGCCATTCCCCGTCCTGCTGTCAGTCTATTTCTCTCTGTTATCAGCCAATCTCGTCCTGCTGTCAGTCTATTTCTCTCTGTTATCAGCCATTCCCCATGCCGCTGTCAGTCTATTTCTCTCTGTTATCAGCCATTCCCCCGTCCTGCTGTCAGTCTATTTCTCTCTGTTATCAGCCATTCCCCCGTCCTGCTGTCAGTCTATTTCTCTCTGTTATCAGCCATTCCCCTATTCTGCTGTCAGTCTATTCTCTCTGTTATCAGCCATTCCCCTGTCCTTCTGGCAGTCTATTACTCTCTGTTATCAGCCAATCCCGGTCCTGCTGTCAGTCTATTTCTCTCTGTTATCAGCCATTCCCCCTTACTGCTGTCAGTCTATTTCTCTCTGTTTTCAGCCATTCCCCGTCCTGCTGTCAGTCTTTTTCTCTCTGCTATCAGCCATTCCCCTGTCCTGCTGTCAGTCTATTTCTCTCTGTTATCAGCCAATCTCGTCCTGCTGTCAGTCTATTTCTCTCTGTTATCAGCCATTCCCCATGCCGCTGTCAGTCTATTTCTCTCTGTTATCAGCCATTCCCCCGTCCTGCTGTCAGTTTATTTCTCTCTGTTATCAGCCATTCCCCCGTCCTGCTGTCAGTCTATTTCTCTCTGTTATCAGCCATTCCCCTGTCCTGCTGTCAGTCTATTTCTCTCTGTTAACAGCCAATCCCCATCCTGCTGTCAGTCTATTTCTCTCTGTTATCAGCCATTCCCCCGTCCTGCTGTCAGTCTATTTCTCTCTGTTATCAGCCATTCCCCATCCCGCTGTCAGTCTATTTCTCTGTTATCAGCCATTCCCCATCCCGCTGTCAGTCTATTTCTCTCTGTTATCAGCCATTCCCCATCTTGCTGTCAGTCTATTTCTCTGTTATCAGCCATTCCCCTGTCCTGCTGTCAGTCTTTTTCTCTCTGTTAACAGCCATTCCCCATCCCGCTGTCAGTCTATTTCTCTCTGTTATCAGCCATTCCCTGTCCTGCTGTCAGTCTATTTCTCTCTATCAGCCATTCTCCTGTCCTGCTGTCAGTCTATTTCTCTCTTTTATCAGCCAATCCCCGTCCTGCTGTCAGTCTATTCTCTCTGTTATCAGCCATTCCTCTGTCCTGCTGTCAGTCTATTCTCTCTGTTATCAGAAACAGCTAACATAGAAAAAACTCAGAAAAAATACATACCATGAGATACGGCCTTCCCAAAACCCTGTCTGATGACAAATGCACACTTAGCAGGATGCAGCAGGCCTCCACTGATAAAGGCTAGGAGCGGCACAGGTGCAAACTACTTGATAAAAACAACCACCCCAGCCAAACATTGCAGGGGTTGGCTGCCTAGCAGAAAAAATGCACATTGATATGACTCACATAGGACGCCAGTCACACTGATAGGTGCGGTGCACAGTGTCTGTATGCAACCTATTGATGACGCCCCTTGTATTAACAGGCGGGCTGCCCAGCACTATAAAATGCAGCACACAGTGAAAAACGCCCCAGAAAAACCTAGCCAACAAAAGAGGCCTGGCCACATCCTGCAAAAAAAGATATGATATAGTGCAAAAAAATGCATGCATATGATAAATACATACACTATATGAGGTATTGGTTTAATATTTTGGCCAAAATAAAGTAAGCCCGCAACCCAACGTCAAGGGTCCCCATAATATTGCGGGTCCTAACACTAATATCAAAAACAGCTAACATAGAAAAAACTCAGAAAAAATACATACCATGAGATACGGCCTTCCCAAAACCCTGTCTGATGACAAATGCACACTTAGCAGGATGCAGCAGGCCTCCACTGATAAAGGCTAGGAGCGGCACAGGTGCAAACTACTTGATAAAAACAACCACCCCAGCCAAACATTGCAGGGGTTGGCTGCCTAGCAGAAAAAATGCACATTGATATGACTCACATAGGACGCCAGTCACACTGATAGGTGCGGTGCACAGTGTCTGTATGCAACCTATTGATGACGCCCCTTGTATTAACAGGCGGGCTGCCCAGCACTATAAAATGCAGCACACAGTGAAAAACGCCCCAGAAAAACCTAGCCAACAAAAGAGGCCTGGCCACATCCTGCAAAAAAAGATATGATATAGTGCAAAAAAATGCATGCATATGATAAATACATACACTATATGAGGTATTGGTTTAATATTTTGGCCAAAATAAAGTAAGCCCGCAACCCAACGTCAAGGGTCCCCATAATATTGCGGGTCCTAACACTAATATCAAAAACAGCTAACATAGAAAAAACTCAGAAAAAATACATACCATGAGATACGGCCTTCCCAAAACCCTGTCTGATGACAAATGCACACTTAGCAGGATGCAGCAGGCCTCCACTGATAAAGGCTAGGAGCGGCACAGGTGCAAACTACTTGATAAAAACAACCACCCCAGCCAAACATTGCAGGGGTTGGCTGCCTAGCAGAAAAAATGCACATTGATATGACTCACATAGGACGCCAGTCACACTGATAGGTGCGGTGCACAGTGTCTGTATGCAACCTATTGATGACGCCCCTTGTATTAACAGGCGGGCTGCCCAGCACTATAAAATGCAGCACACAGTGAAAAACGCCCCAGAAAAACCTAGCCAACAAAAGAGGCCTGGCCACATCCTGCAAAAAAAGATATGATATAGTGCAAAAAAATGCATGCATATGATAAATACATACACTATATGAGGTATTGGTTTAATATTTTGGCCAAAATAAAGTAAGCCCGCAACCCAACGTCAAGGGTCCCCATAATATTGCGGGTCCTAACACTAATATCAAAAACAGCTAACATAGAAAAAACTCAGAAAAAATACATACCATGAGATACGGCCTTCCCAAAACCCTGTCTGATGACAAATGCACACTTAGCAGGATGCAGCAGGCCTCCACTGATAAAGGCTAGGAGCGGCACAGGTGCAAACTACTTGATAAAAACAACCACCCCAGCCAAACATTGCAGGGGTTGGCTGCCTAGCAGAAAAAATGCACATTGATATGACTCACATAGGACGCCAGTCACACTGATAGGTGCGGTGCACAGTGTCTGTATGCAACCTATTGATGACGCCCCTTGTATTAACAGGCGGGCTGCCCAGCACTATAAAATGCAGCACACAGTGAAAAACGCCCCAGAAAAACCTAGCTAACAAAAGAGGCCTGGCCACATCCTGCAAAAAAAGATATGATATAGTGCAAAAAAATGCATGCATATGATAAATACATACACTATATGAGGTATTGGTTTAATATTTTGGCCAAAATAAAGTAAGCCCGCAACCCAACGTCAAGGGTCCCCATAATATTGCGGGTCCTAACACTAATATCAAAAACAGCTAACATAGAAAAAACTCAGAAAAAATACATACCATGAGATACGGCCTTCCCAAAACCCTGTCTGATGACAAATGCACACTTAGCAGGATGCAGCAGGCCTCCACTGATAAAGGCTAGGAGCGGCACAGGTGCAAACTACTTGATAAAAACAACCACCCCAGCCAAACATTGCAGGGGTTGGCTGCCTAGCAGAAAAAATGCACATTGATATGACTCACATAGGACGCCAGTCACACTGATAGGTGCGGTGCACAGTGTCTGTATGCAACCTATTGATGACGCCCCTTGTATTAACAGGCGGGCTGCCCAGCACTATAAAATGCAGCACACAGTGAAAAACGCCCCAGAAAAACCTAGCCAACAAAAGAGGCCTGGCCACATCCTGCAAAAAAAGATATGATATAGTGCAAAAAAATGCATGCATATGATAAATACATACACTATATGAGGTATTGGTTTAATATTTTGGCCAAAATAAAGTAAGCCCGCAACCCAACGTCAAGGGTCCCCATAATATTGCGGGTCCTAACACTAATATCAAAAACAGCTAACATAGAAAAAACTCAGAAAAAATACATACCATGAGATACGGCCTTCCCAAAACCCTGTCTGATGACAAATGCACACTTAGCAGGATGCAGCAGGCCTCCACTGATAAAGGCTAGGAGCGGCACAGGTGCAAACTACTTGATAAAAACAACCACCCCAGCCAAACATTGCAGGGGTTGGCTGCCTAGCAGAAAAAATGCACATTGATATGACTCACATAGGACGCCAGTTCTCTCTGTTATCAGCCATTCCCCCATCCTGCTGTCAGTCTATTCTCTCTGATATCAGCCATTCCCCCGTCCTGTTGTCAGTCTATATCTCTCTGTTATCAGCCATTCCCCTGTTCTGCTGTCAGTCTATTCTCTCTGTTATCAGCCATTCCCCTGTCCTTCTGGCAGTCTATTTCTCTTTGTTATCAGCCAATCCCGGTCCTGCTGTCAGTCTATTTCTCTCTGTTATCAGCCATTCCCCCTTACTGCTGTCAGTCTATTTCTCTCTGTTTTCAGCCATTCCCCGTCCTGCTGTCAGTCTATTTCTCTCTATCAGCCATTCCCCCGTCCTGCTGTCAGTCTATTTCTCTCTGTTATCAGCCATTCCCCCGTCCTGCTGTCAGTCTATTTCTCTCTGTTATCAGCCATTCCCCTGTCCTGCTGTCAGTCTATTTCTCTCTGTTAACAGCCAATCCCCATCCTGCTGTCAGTCTATTTCTCTCTGTTATCAGCCATTCCCCCGTCCTGCTGTCAGTCTATTTCTCTCTGTTATCAGCCATTCCCCATCCCGCTGTCAGTCTATTTCTCTGTTATCAGCCATTCCCCATCCCGCTGTCAGTCTATTTCTCTCTGTTATCAGCCATTCCCCATCCCGCTGTCAGTCTATTTCTCTGTTATCAGCCATTCCCCATCCCGCTGTCAGTCTATTTCTCTCTGTTATCAGCCATTCCCCTTACTGCTGTCAGTCTATTTCTCTCTGTTTTTAGCCATTCCCCGTCCTGCTGTCAGTCTATTTCTCTCTGTTATCAGCCATTCCCCTGTACTGCTGTCAGTCTATTTCTCTCTGTTATCAGCCAATCTCGTCCTGCTGTCAGTCTATTTCTCTCTGTTATCAGCCATTCCCCATGCCACTGTCAGTCTATTTCTCTCTGTTATCAGCCATTCCCCCGTCCTGCTGTCAGTTTATTTCTCTCTGTTATCAGCCATTCCCCCGTCCTGCTGTCATTCTATTTCTCTCTGTTATCAGCCATTCCCCTGTCCTGCTGTCAGTCTATTTCTCTCTGTTAACAGCCAATCCCTATCCTGCTGTCAGTCTATTTCTCTCTGTTATCAGCCAATCCCTATCCTGCTGTCAGTCTATTTCTCTCTGTTATCAGCCATTCCCCCGTCCTGCTGTCAGTCTATTTCTCTCTGTTATCAGCCATTCCCCATCCCGCTGTCAGTCTATTTCTCTCTGTTATCAGCCATTCCCCATCTTGCTGTCAGTCTATTTCTCTGTTATCAGCCATTCCCCTGTCCTGCTGTCAGTCTATTTCTCTCTGTTAACAGCCATTCCCCGTCCCGCTGTCAGTCTATTTCTCTCTGTTATCAGCCATTCCCTGTCCTGCTGTCAGTCTATTTCTCTCTGTTATCAGCCATTTCCCGTCCTGCTCTCAGTCTATTTCTCTCTGTTATCAGCCATTCCCCATCTCGCTGTCAGTCTATTCTCTCTGTTATCAGCCATTCCCCATCCCGCTGTCAGTCTATTTCTCTCTGTTATCAGCCATTCTCCTGTCCTGCTGTCAGTCTATTTTTCTCTTTTATCAGCCATTCCCCCGTCCTGCTGTCAGTCTATTCTCTCTGTTATCAGCCATTCCCCCGTCCTGTTGTCAGTCTATTTCTCTCTATCAGCCATTCCCCATCCTGCTGTCAGTCTATTTCTTTCTGTTATCAGCCATTCCCCTGTCCTGCTGTCAGTCTTTTTCTCTCTGTTATCAGCCAATCCCCGTCCTGCTGTCAGTTTATTTCTCTCTGTTATCAGCCATTCCCCTGTCCTGCTGTTAGTCTATTTCTCTCTGTTAATAGCCATTCCCCATCCCGCTGTCAGTCTATTTCTCTCTGTTATCAGCCATTCCCCGTCCTGCTGTCAGTCTATTTCTCTCTGTTATCAGCCATTCTCCGTCCTGCTGTCAGGCTATTTATCCCTGTTATCAGCCATTCCCCCGTCTTGCTGTCAGTCTATTCTCTCTGTTATCAGCCATTCCCTGTCCTGCTGTCAGTCTATTTCTCTCTGTTATCAGCCATTCCCCGTCCTGCTGTCAGTCTATTTCTCTCTGTTATCAGCCATTCCCTCGTCCTGCTCTCAGTCTATTTCTCTCTGTTATCAGCCATTCCCCGTCCTGCTGTCTGTCTATTCTCTCTGTTATCAGCCATTCCCCATCCCGCTGTCAGTCTATTTCTCTCTGTTATCAGCCATTCCCCATCTTGCTGTCCGTCTATTTCTCTTTTATCAGCCATTCTCCTGTCCTGCTGTCAGTCTATTCTCTCTGTTATCAGCCATTCCCCTGTCCTGTGTTCAGTCTATTTCTCTATGTTATCAACCATTCCCCTGTCCTGCTGTCAGTCTATTCTCTCTGTTATCAGCCATTCCCCATCCCGCTGTCAGTCTATTTCTCTCTATCAGCCATTCTCCTGTCCTGCTGTCAGTCTATTTCTCTCTTTTATCAGCCAATCCCCGTCCTGCTGTCAGTCTATTTTCTCTGTTATCAGCCATTCCTCTGTCCTGCTGTCAGTCTATTCTCTCTGTTATCAGCCATTCCCCCGTCCTGTTGTCAGTCTATTTCTCTCTGTTATCAGCCATTCCCCTGTCCTGCTGTCAGTCTATTCACTCTGCTATCAGCCATTCCCCTGTTCTGCTGTCAGTCTATTCTCTCTGTTATCAGCCATTCCCCTGTCCTTCTGGCAGTCTATTACTCTCTGTTATCAGCCAATCCCGGTCCTGCTGTCAGTCTATTTCTCTCTGTTATCAGCCATTCCCCCTTACTGCTGTCAGTCTATTTCTCTCTGTTTTCAGCCATTCCCCGTCCTGCTGTCAGTCTTTTTCTCTCTGCTATCAGCCATTCCCCTGTCCTGCTGTCAGTCTATTTCTCTCTGTTATCAGCCAATCTCGTCCTGCTGTCAGTCTATTTCTCTCTGTTATCAGCCATTCCCCATGCCGCTGTCAGTCTATTTCTCTCTGTTATCAGCCATTCCCCCGTCCTGCTGTCAGTTTATTTCTCTCTGTTATCAGCCATTCCCCCGTCCTGCTGTCAGTCTATTTCTCTCTGTTATCAGCCATTCCCCTGTCCTGCTGTCAGTCTATTTCTCTCTGTTAACAGCCAATCCCCATCCTGCTGTCAGTCTATTTCTCTCTGTTATCAGCCATTCCCCCGTCCTGCTGTCAGTCTATTTCTCTCTGTTATCAGCCATTCCCCATCCCGCTGTCAGTCTATTTCTCTGTTATCAGCCATTCCCCATCCCGCTGTCAGTCTATTTCTCTCTGTTATCAGCCATTCCCCATCTTGCTGTCAGTCTATTTCTCTGTTATCAGCCATTCCCCTGTCCTGCTGTCAGTCTTTTTCTCTCTGTTAACAGCCATTCCCCATCCCGCTGTCAGTCTATTTCTCTCTGTTATCAGCCATTCCCTGTCCTGCTGTCAGTCTATTTCTCTCTATCAGCCATTCTCCTGTCCTGCTGTCAGTCTATTTCTCTCTTTTATCAGCCAATCCCCGTCCTGCTGTCAGTCTATTCTCTCTGTTATCAGCCATTCCTCTGTCCTGCTGTCAGTCTATTCTCTCTGTTATCAGAAACAGCTAACATAGAAAAAACTCAGAAAAAATACATACCATGAGATACGGCCTTCCCAAAACCCTGTCTGATGACAAATGCACACTTAGCAGGATGCAGCAGGCCTCCACTGATAAAGGCTAGGAGCGGCACAGGTGCAAACTACTTGATAAAAACAACCACCCCAGCCAAACATTGCAGGGGTTGGCTGCCTAGCAGAAAAAATGCACATTGATATGACTCACATAGGACGCCAGTCACACTGATAGGTGCGGTGCACAGTGTCTGTATGCAACCTATTGATGACGCCCCTTGTATTAACAGGCGGGCTGCCCAGCACTATAAAATGCAGCACACAGTGAAAAACGCCCCAGAAAAACCTAGCCAACAAAAGAGGCCTGGCCACATCCTGCAAAAAAAGATATGATATAGTGCAAAAAAATGCATGCATATGATAAATACATACACTATATGAGGTATTGGTTTAATATTTTGGCCAAAATAAAGTAAGCCCGCAACCCAACGTCAAGGGTCCCCATAATATTGCGGGTCCTAACACTAATATCAAAAACAGCTAACATAGAAAAAACTCAGAAAAAATACATACCATGAGATACGGCCTTCCCAAAACCCTGTCTGATGACAAATGCACACTTAGCAGGATGCAGCAGGCCTCCACTGATAAAGGCTAGGAGCGGCACAGGTGCAAACTACTTGATAAAAACAACCACCCCAGCCAAACATTGCAGGGGTTGGCTGCCTAGCAGAAAAAATGCACATTGATATGACTCACATAGGACGCCAGTCACACTGATAGGTGCGGTGCACAGTGTCTGTATGCAACCTATTGATGACGCCCCTTGTATTAACAGGCGGGCTGCCCAGCACTATAAAATGCAGCACACAGTGAAAAACGCCCCAGAAAAACCTAGCCAACAAAAGAGGCCTGGCCACATCCTGCAAAAAAAGATATGATATAGTGCAAAAAAATGCATGCATATGATAAATACATACACTATATGAGGTATTGGTTTAATATTTTGGCCAAAATAAAGTAAGCCCGCAACCCAACGTCAAGGGTCCCCATAATATTGCGGGTCCTAACACTAATATCAAAAACAGCTAACATAGAAAAAACTCAGAAAAAATACATACCATGAGATACGGCCTTCCCAAAACCCTGTCTGATGACAAATGCACACTTAGCAGGATGCAGCAGGCCTCCACTGATAAAGGCTAGGAGCGGCACAGGTGCAAACTACTTGATAAAAACAACCACCCCAGCCAAACATTGCAGGGGTTGGCTGCCTAGCAGAAAAAATGCACATTGATATGACTCACATAGGACGCCAGTCACACTGATAGGTGCGGTGCACAGTGTCTGTATGCAACCTATTGATGACGCCCCTTGTATTAACAGGCGGGCTGCCCAGCACTATAAAATGCAGCACACAGTGAAAAACGCCCCAGAAAAACCTAGCCAACAAAAGAGGCCTGGCCACATCCTGCAAAAAAAGATATGATATAGTGCAAAAAAATGCATGCATATGATAAATACATACACTATATGAGGTATTGGTTTAATATTTTGGCCAAAATAAAGTAAGCCCGCAACCCAACGTCAAGGGTCCCCATAATATTGCGGGTCCTAACACTAATATCAAAAACAGCTAACATAGAAAAAACTCAGAAAAAATACATACCATGAGATACGGCCTTCCCAAAACCCTGTCTGATGACAAATGCACACTTAGCAGGATGCAGCAGGCCTCCACTGATAAAGGCTAGGAGCGGCACAGGTGCAAACTACTTGATAAAAACAACCACCCCAGCCAAACATTGCAGGGGTTGGCTGCCTAGCAGAAAAAATGCACATTGATATGACTCACATAGGACGCCAGTCACACTGATAGGTGCGGTGCACAGTGTCTGTATGCAACCTATTGATGACGCCCCTTGTATTAACAGGCGGGCTGCCCAGCACTATAAAATGCAGCACACAGTGAAAAACGCCCCAGAAAAACCTAGCCAACAAAAGAGGCCTGGCCACATCCTGCAAAAAAAGATATGATATAGTGCAAAAAAATGCATGCATATGATAAATACATACACTATATGAGGTATTGGTTTAATATTTTGGCCAAAATAAAGTAAGCCCGCAACCCAACGTCAAGGGTCCCCATAATATTGCGGGTCCTAACACTAATATCAAAAACAGCTAACATAGAAAAAACTCAGAAAAAATACATACCATGAGATACGGCCTTCCCAAAACCCTGTCTGATGACAAATGCACACTTAGCAGGATGCAGCAGGCCTCCACTGATAAAGGCTAGGAGCGGCACAGGTGCAAACTACTTGATAAAAACAACCACCCCAGCCAAACATTGCAGGGGTTGGCTGCCTAGCAGAAAAAATGCACATTGATATGACTCACATAGGACGCCAGTCACACTGATAGGTGCGGTGCACAGTGTCTGTATGCAACCTATTGATGACGCCCCTTGTATTAACAGGCGGGCTGCCCAGCACTATAAAATGCAGCACACAGTGAAAAACGCCCCAGAAAAACCTAGCCAACAAAAGAGGCCTGGCCACATCCTGCAAAAAAAGATATGATATAGTGCAAAAAAATGCATGCATATGATAAATACATACACTATATGAGGTATTGGTTTAATATTTTGGCCAAAATAAAGTAAGCCCGCAACCCAACGTCAAGGGTCCCCATAATATTGCGGGTCCTAACACTAATATCAAAAACAGCTAACATAGAAAAAACTCAGAAAAAATACATACCATGAGATACGGCCTTCCCAAAACCCTGTCTGATGACAAATGCACACTTAGCAGGATGCAGCAGGCCTCCACTGATAAAGGCTAGGAGCGGCACAGGTGCAAACTACTTGATAAAAACAACCACCCCAGCCAAACATTGCAGGGGTTGGCTGCCTAGCAGAAAAAATGCACATTGATATGACTCACATAGGACGCCAGTCACACTGATAGGTGCGGTGCACAGTGTCTGTATGCAACCTATTGATGACGCCCCTTGTATTAACAGGCGGGCTGCCCAGCACTATAAAATGCAGCACACAGTGAAAAACGCCCCAGAAAAACCTAGCCAACAAAAGAGGCCTGGCCACATCCTGCAAAAAAAGATATGATATAGTGCAAAAAAATGCATGCATATGATAAATACATACACTATATGAGGTATTGGTTTAATATTTTGGCCAAAATAAAGTAAGCCCGCAACCCAACGTCAAGGGTCCCCATAATATTGCGGGTCCTAACACTAATATCAAAAACAGCTAACATAGAAAAAACTCAGAAAAAATACATACCATGAGATACGGCCTTCCCAAAACCCTGTCTGATGACAAATGCACACTTAGCAGGATGCAGCAGGCCTCCACTGATAAAGGCTAGGAGCGGCACAGGTGCAAACTACTTGATAAAAACAACCACCCCAGCCAAACATTGCAGGGGTTGGCTGCCTAGCAGAAAAAATGCACATTGATATGACTCACATAGGACGCCAGTTCTCTCTGTTATCAGCCATTCCCCCATCCTGCTGTCAGTCTATTCTCTCTGATATCAGCCATTCCCCCGTCCTGTTGTCAGTCTATATCTCTCTGTTATCAGCCATTCCCCTGTTCTGCTGTCAGTCTATTCTCTCTGTTATCAGCCATTCCCCTGTCCTTCTGGCAGTCTATTTCTCTTTGTTATCAGCCAATCCCGGTCCTGCTGTCAGTCTATTTCTCTCTGTTATCAGCCATTCCCCCTTACTGCTGTCAGTCTATTTCTCTCTGTTTTCAGCCATTCCCCGTCCTGCTGTCAGTCTATTTCTCTCTATCAGCCATTCCCCCGTCCTGCTGTCAGTCTATTTCTCTCTGTTATCAGCCATTCCCCCGTCCTGCTGTCAGTCTATTTCTCTCTGTTATCAGCCATTCCCCTGTCCTGCTGTCAGTCTATTTCTCTCTGTTAACAGCCAATCCCCATCCTGCTGTCAGTCTATTTCTCTCTGTTATCAGCCATTCCCCCGTCCTGCTGTCAGTCTATTTCTCTCTGTTATCAGCCATTCCCCATCCCGCTGTCAGTCTATTTCTCTGTTATCAGCCATTCCCCATCCCGCTGTCAGTCTATTTCTCTCTGTTATCAGCCATTCCCCATCCCGCTGTCAGTCTATTTCTCTGTTATCAGCCATTCCCCATCCCGCTGTCAGTCTATTTCTCTCTGTTATCAGCCATTCCCCTTACTGCTGTCAGTCTATTTCTCTCTGTTTTTAGCCATTCCCCGTCCTGCTGTCAGTCTATTTCTCTCTGTTATCAGCCATTCCCCTGTACTGCTGTCAGTCTATTTCTCTCTGTTATCAGCCAATCTCGTCCTGCTGTCAGTCTATTTCTCTCTGTTATCAGCCATTCCCCATGCCACTGTCAGTCTATTTCTCTCTGTTATCAGCCATTCCCCCGTCCTGCTGTCAGTTTATTTCTCTCTGTTATCAGCCATTCCCCCGTCCTGCTGTCATTCTATTTCTCTCTGTTATCAGCCATTCCCCTGTCCTGCTGTCAGTCTATTTCTCTCTGTTAACAGCCAATCCCTATCCTGCTGTCAGTCTATTTCTCTCTGTTATCAGCCAATCCCTATCCTGCTGTCAGTCTATTTCTCTCTGTTATCAGCCATTCCCCCGTCCTGCTGTCAGTCTATTTCTCTCTGTTATCAGCCATTCCCCATCCCGCTGTCAGTCTATTTCTCTCTGTTATCAGCCATTCCCCATCTTGCTGTCAGTCTATTTCTCTGTTATCAGCCATTCCCCTGTCCCGCTGTCAGTCTATTTCTCTCTGTTATCAGCCATTCCCTGTCCTGCTGTCAGTCTATTTCTCTCTGTTATCAGCCATTTCCCGTCCTGCTCTCAGTCTATTTCTCTCTGTTATCAGCCATTCCCCATCTCGCTGTCAGTCTATTCTCTCTGTTATCAGCCATTCCCCATCCCGCTGTCAGTCTATTTCTCTCTGTTATCAGCCATTCTCCTGTCCTGCTGTCAGTCTATTTTTCTCTTTTATCAGCCATTCCCCCGTCCTGCTGTCAGTCTATTCTCTCTGTTATCAGCCATTCCCCCGTCCTGTTGTCAGTCTATTTCTCTCTATCAGCCATTCCCCATCCTGCTGTCAGTCTATTTCTTTCTGTTATCAGCCATTCCCCTGTCCTGCTGTCAGTCTTTTTCTCTCTGTTATCAGCCAATCCCCGTCCTGCTGTCAGTTTATTTCTCTCTGTTATCAGCCATTCCCCTGTCCTGCTGTTAGTCTATTTCTCTCTGTTAATAGCCATTCCCCATCCCGCTGTCAGTCTATTTCTCTCTGTTATCAGCCATTCCCCGTCCTGCTGTCAGTCTATTTCTCTCTGTTATCAGCCATTCTCCGTCCTGCTGTCAGGCTATTTATCCCTGTTATCAGCCATTCCCCCGTCTTGCTGTCAGTCTATTCTCTCTGTTATCAGCCATTCCCTGTCCTGCTGTCAGTCTATTTCTCTCTGTTATCAGCCATTCCCCGTCCTGCTGTCAGTCTATTTCTCTCTGTTATCAGCCATTCCCTCGTCCTGCTCTCAGTCTATTTCTCTCTGTTATCAGCCATTCCCCGTCCTGCTGTCTGTCTATTCTCTCTGTTATCAGCCATTCCCCATCCCGCTGTCAGTCTATTTCTCTCTGTTATCAGCCATTCCCCATCTTGCTGTCCGTCTATTTCTCTTTTATCAGCCATTCTCCTGTCCTGCTGTCAGTCTATTCTCTCTGTTATCAGCCATTCCCCTGTCCTGTGTTCAGTCTATTTCTCTATGTTATCAACCATTCCCCTGTCCTGCTGTCAGTCTATTCTCTCTGTTATCAGCCATTCCCCATCCCGCTGTCAGTCTATTTCTCTCTATCAGCCATTCTCCTGTCCTGCTGTCAGTCTATTTCTCTCTTTTATCAGCCAATCCCCGTCCTGCTGTCAGTCTATTTTCTCTGTTATCAGCCATTCCTCTGTCCTGCTGTCAGTCTATTCTCTCTGTTATCAGCCATTCCCCCGTCCTGTTGTCAGTCTATTTCTCTCTGTTATCAGCCATTCCCCTGTCCTGCTGTCAGTCTATTCACTCTGCTATCAGCCATTCCCCTGTTCTGCTGTCAGTCTATTCTCTCTGTTATCAGCCATTCCCCTGTCCTTCTGGCAGTCTATTTCTCTCTGTTATCAGCCAATCCCGGTCCTGCTGTCAGTCTATTTCTCTCTGTTATCAGCCATTCCCCCTTACTGCTGTCAGTCTATTTCTCTCTGTTTTCAGCCATTCCCCGTCCTGCTGTCAGTCTATTTCTCTCTGTTATCAGCCATTCCCTCGTCCTGCTCTCAGTCTATTTCTCTCTGTTATCAGCCATTCCCCGTCCTGCTGTCTATTCTCTCTGTTATCAGCCATTCCACGTCCTGCTGTCAGTCTATTTCTCTCTGTTATCAGCCATTCCCCATCTTGCTGTCCGTCTATTTCTCTGTTATCAGCCATTCTCCTGTCCTGCTGTCAGTCTATTCTCTCTGTTATCAGCCATTCCCCTGTCCTGTGTTCAGTTTATTTCTCTCTGTTATCAACCATTCCCATGTCCTGCTGTCAGTCTATTCTCTCTGTTATCAGCCATTCCCCATCCCGCTGTCAGTCTATTTCTCTCTATCAGCCATTCTCCTGTCCTGCTGTCAGTCTATTTCTCTTTTTTATCAGCCAATCCCCATCCTGCTGTCAGTCTATTCTCTCTGTTATCAGCCATTCCTCTGTCCTGCTGTCAGTCTATTCTCTCTGTTATCAGCCATTCCCCCGTCCTGTTGTCAGTCTATTTCTCTCTGTTATCAGCCATTCCCCTGTCCTGCTGTCAGTCTATTCTCTCTGTTATCAGCCATTCCCCTGTCCTTCTGGCAGTCTATTTCTCTCTGTTATCAGCCAATCCCGGTCCTGCTGTCAGTCTATTTCTCTCTGTTATCAGCCATTCCCCCTTACTGCTGTCAGTCTATTTCTCTCTGTTTTCAGCCATTCCCCGTCCTGCTGTCAGTCTATTTCTCTCTGTTATCAGCCAATCTCGTCCTGCTGTCAGTCTATTTCTCTCTGTTATCAGCCATTCCCCATGCCGCTGTCAGTCTATTTCTCTCTGTTATCAGCCATTCCCCCGTCCTGCTGTCAGTCTATTTCTCTCTGTTATCAGCCATTCCCCCGTCCTGCTGTCAGTCTATTTCTCTCTGTTATCAGCCATTTCCCTATTCTGCTGTCAGTCTATTCTCTCTGTTATCAGCCATTCCCCTGTCCTTCTGGCAGTCTATTTCTCTCTGTTATCAGCCAATCCCGGTCCTGCTGTCAGTCTATTTCTCTCTGTTATCAGCCATTCCCCCTTACTGCTGTCAGTCTATTTCTCTCTGTTTTCAGCCATTCCCCGTCCTGCTGTCAGTCTTTTTCTCTCTGCTATCAGCCATTCCCCTGTCCTGCTGTCAGTCTATTTCTCTCTGTTATCAGCCAATCTCGTCCTGCTGTCAGTCTATTTCTCTCTGTTATCAGCCATTCCCCATGCCGCTGTCAGTCTATTTCTCTCTGTTATCAGCCATTCCCCCGTCCTGCTGTCAGTTTATTTCTCTCTGTTATCAGCCATTCCCCCGTCCTGCTGTCAGTCTATTTCTCTCTGTTATCAGCCATTCCCCTGTCCTGCTGTCAGTCTATTTCTCTCTGTTAACAGCCAATCCCCATCCTGCTGTCAGTCTATTTCTCTCTGTTATCAGCCATTCCCCCGTCCTGCTGTCAGTCTATTTCTCTCTGTTATCAGCCATTCCCCATCCCGCTGTCAGTCTATTTCTCTGTTATCAGCCATTCCCCATCCCGCTGTCAGTCTATTTCTCTCTGTTATCAGCCATTCCCCATCTTGCTGTCAGTCTATTTCTCTGTTATCAGCCATTCCCCTGTCCTGCTGTCAGTCTTTTTCTCTCTGTTAACAGCCATTCCCCATCCCGCTGTCAGTCTATTTCTCTCTGTTATCAGCCATTCCCTGTCCTGCTGTCAGTCTTTTTCTCTCTCTTATCAGCCATTCCACGTCCTGCTGTCAGTCTATTTCTCTCTGTTATCAGCCATTCCCCGTCCTGCTGTCTGTCTATTTCTCTCTGTTATCAGCCATTCCCCCGTCCTGCTCTCAGTCTATTTCTCTCTGTTATCAGCCATTCCCCATCCCGCTGTCAGTCTATTCTCTCTGTTATCAGCCATTCCCCATCCCGCTGTCAGTCTATTCTCTCTGTTATCAGCCATTCCCCATCCCGCTGTCAGTCTATTTCTCTCTGTTATCAGCCATTCTCCTGTCCTGCTGTCAGTCTATTTTTCTCTTTTATCAGCCATTCCCCCGTCCTGCTGTCAGTCTATTCTCTCTGTTATCAGCCATTCCCCCGTCCTGTTGTCAGTCTATTTCTCTCTATCAGCCATTCCCCATCCTGCTGTCAGTCTATTTCTTTCTGTTATCAGCCATTCCCCTGTCCTGCTGTCAGTCTTTTTCTCTCTGTTATCAGCCAATCCCCGTCCTGCTGTCAGTCTATTGCTCTCTGTTATCAGCCATTCTCCGTCCTGCTGTCAGTCTATTTCTCTCTGTTATCAGCCATTCCCCGTCCTGCTGTCAGTCTATTTCTCTCTGTTATCAGCCATTCCCCGTCCTGCTGTCAGTCTATTTCTCTCTGTTATCAGCCATTCCCTCGTCCTGCTCTCAGTCTATTTCTCTCTGTTATCAGCCATTCCCCGTCCTGCTGTCTGTCTATTCTCTCTGTTTCAGCCATTCCCCATCCCGCTGTCAGTCTATTTCTCTCTGTTATCAGCCATTCCCCATCTTGCTGTCCGTCTATTTCTCTTTTATCAGCCATTCTCCTGTCCCGCTGTCAGTCTATTCTCTCTGTTATCAGCCATTCCCCTGTCCTGTGTTCAGTCTGTTTCTCTCTGTTATCAACCATTCCCCTGTCCTGCTGTCAGTCTATTCTCTCTGATATCAGCCATTCCCCCGTCCTGTTGTCAGTCTATATCTCTCTGTTATCAGCCATTCCCCTGTTCTGCTGTCAGTCTATTCTCTCTGTTATCAGCCATTCCCCTGTCCTTCTGGCAGTCTATTTCTCTTTGTTATCAGCCAATCCCGGTCCTGCTGTCTGTCTATTTCTCTCTGTTATCAGCCATTCCCCCTTACTGCTGTCAGTCTATTTCTCTCTGTTTTCAGCCATTCCCCGTCCTGCTGTCAGTCTATTTCTCTCTGTTATCAGCCATTCCCCCGTCCTGCTGTCAGTCTATTTCTCTCTGTTATCAGCCATTCCCCCGTCCTGCTGTCAGTCTATTTCTCTCTGTTATCAGCCATTCCCCTGTCCTGCTGTCAGTCTATTTCTCTCTGTTAACAGCCAATCCCCATCCTGCTGTCAGTCTTTCTCTCTGTTATCAGCCATTCCCCCGTCCTGCTGTCAGTCTATTTCTCTCTGTTATCAGCCATTCCCCATCCCGCTGTCAGTCTATTTCTCTGTTATCAGCCATTCCCCATCCCGCTGTCAGTCTATTTCTCTCTGTTATCAGCCATTCCCCATCTTACTGTCAGTCTGTTTCTCTGTTATCAGCCATTCCCCTGTCCTGCTGTCAGTCTATTTCTCTCTGTTAACAGCCATTCCCCATCCCGCTGTCAGTCTATTTCTCTCTGTTATCAGCCATTCCCTGTCCTGCTGTCAGTCTATTTCTCTCTGTTATCAGCCATTCCCCATCCCGCTGTCAGTCTATTTCTCTCTGTTATCAGCCATTCTCCTGTCCTGCTGTCAGTCTATTTTTCTCTTTTATCAGCCATTCCCCCGTCCTGCTGTCAGTCTATTCTCTCTGTTATCAGCCATTCCCCCGTCCTGTTGTCAGTCTATTTCTCTCTATCAGCCATTCCCCATCCTGCTGTCAGTCTATTTCTTTCTGTTATCAGCCATTCCCCTGTCCTGCTGTCAGTCTTTTTCTCTCTGTTATCAGCCAATCCCCGTCCTGCTGTCATTTTATTTCTCTCTTTTATCAGCCATTCCCCTGTCCTGCTGTTAGTCTATTTCTCTCTGTTAATAGCCATTCCCCATCCCGCTGTCAGTCTATTTCTCTCTGTTATCAGCCATTCCCCGTCCTGCTGTCAGTCTATTTCTCTCTGTTATCAGCCATTCTCCGTCCTGCTGTCAGGCTATTTATCCCTGTTATCAGCCATTCCCCCGTCATGCTGTCAGTCTATTCTCTCTGTTATCAGCCATTCCCTGTCCTGCTGTCAGTCTATTTCTCTCTGTTATCAGCCATTCCCCGTCCTGCTGTCAGTCTATTTCTCTCTGTTATCAGCCATTCCCTCGTCCTGCTCTCAGTCTATTTCTCTCTGTTATCAGCCATTCCCCGTCCTGCTGTCTGTCTATTCTCTCTGTTATCAGCCATTCCCCATCCCGCTGTCAGTCTATTGCTCTCTGTTATCAGCCATTCCCCATCTTGCTGTCCGTCTATTTCTCTTTTATCAGCCATTCTCCTGTCCTCCTGTCAGTCTATTCTCTCTGTTATCAGCCATTCCCCTGTCCTGTGTTCAGTCTATTTCTCTCTGTTATCAACCATTCCCCTGTCCTGCTGTCAGTCTATTCTCTCTGTTATCAGCCATTCCCCATCCCGCTGTCAGTCTATTTCTCTCTATCAGCCATTCTCCTGTCCTGCTGTCAGTCTATTTCTCTCTTTTATCAGCCAATCCCCGTCCTGCTGTCAGTCTATTCTCTCTGTTATCAGCCATTCCTCTGTCCTGCTGTCAGTCTATTCTCTCTGTTATCAGCCATTCCCCCGTCCTATTGTCAGTCTATTTCTCTCTGTTATCAGCCATTCCCCTGTCCTGCTGTCAGTCTATTCACTCTGCTATCAGCCATTCCCCTGTTCTGCTGTCAGTCTATTCTCTCTGTTATCAGCCATTCCCCTGTCCTTCTGGCAGTCTATTTCCCTCTGTTATCAGCCAATCCCGGTCCTGCTGTCAGTCTATTTCTCTCTGTTATCAGCCATTCCCCCTTACTGCTGTCAGTCTATTTCTCTCTGTTTTCAGCCATTCCCCGTCCTGCTGTCAGTCTATTTCTCTCTGTTATCAGCCATTCCCTCGTCCTGCTCTCAGTCTATTTCTCTCTGTTATCAGCCATTCCCCGTCCTGCTGTCTATTCTCTCTGTTATCAGCCATTCCACGTCCTGCTGTCATTCTATTTCTCTCTGTTATCAGCCATTCCCCATCTTGCTGTCCGTCTATTTCTCTGTTATCAGCCATTCTCCTGTCCTGCTGTCAGTCTATTCTCTCTGTTATCAGCCATTCCCCTGTCCTGTGTTCAGTTTATTTCTCTCTGTTATCAACCATTCCCATGTCCTGCTGTCAGTCTATACTCTCTGTTATCAGCCATTCCCCATCCCGCTGTCAGTCTATTTCTCTCTATCAACCATTCTCCTGTCCTGCTGTCAGTCTATTTCTCTCTTTTATCAGCCAATCCCCGTCCTGCTGTCAGTCTATTCTCTCTGTTATCAGCCATTCCTCTGTCCTGCTGTCAGTCTATTCTCTCTGTTATCAGCCATTCCCCCGTCCTGTTGTCAGTCTATTTCTCTCTGTTATCAGCCATTCCCCTGTCCTGCTGTCAGTCTATTCTCTCTGTTATCAGCCATTCCCCTGTTCTGCTGTCAGTCTATTCTCTCTGTTATCAGCCATTCCCCTGTCCTTCTGGCAGTCTATTTCTCTCTGTTATCAGCCAATCCCGGTCCTGCTGTCAGTCTATTTCTCTCTGTTATCAGCCATTCCCCCTTACTGCTGTCAGTCTATTTCTCTCTGTTTTCAGCCATTCCCCGTCCTGCTGTCAGTCTATTTCTCTCTGTTATCAGCCAATCTCGTCCTGCTGTCAGTCTATTTCTCTCTGTTATCAGCCATTCCCCATGCCGCTGTCAGTCTATTTCTCTCTCTTATCAGCCATTCCCCCGTCCTGCTGTCAGTCTATTTCTCTCTGTTATCAGCCATTCCCCTATTCTGCTGTCAGTCTATTCTCTCTGTTATCAGCCATTCCCCTGTCCTTCTGGCAGTCTATTTCTCTCTGTTATCAGCCAATCCCGGTCCTGCTGTCAGTCTATTTCTCTCTGTTATCAGCCATTCCCCCTTACTGCTGTCAGTCTATTTCTCTCTGTTTTCAGCCATTCCCCGTCCTGCTGTCAGTCTTTTTCTCTCTGCTATCAGCCATTCCCCTGTCCTGCTGTCAGTCTATTTCTCTCTGTTATCAGCCAATCTCGTCCTGCTGTCAGTCTATTTCTCTCTGTTATCAGCCATTCCCCATGCCACTGTCAGTCTATTTCTCTCTGTTATCAGCCATTCCCCCGTCCTGCTGTCAGTTTATTTCTCTCTGTTATCAGCCATTCCCCCGTCCTGCTGTCAGTCTATTTCTCTCTGTTATCAGCCATTCCCCTGTCCTGCTGTCAGTCTATTTCTCTCTGTTAACAGCCAATCCCCATCCTGCTGTCAGTCTATTTCTCTCTGTTATCAGCCATTCCCCCGTCCTGCTGTCAGTCTATTTCTCTCTGTTATCAGCCATTCCCCATCCCGCTGTCAGTCTATTTCTCTGTTATCAGCCATTCCCCATCCCGCTGTCAGTCTATTTCTCTCTGTTATCAGCCATTCCCCATCTTGCTGTCAGTCTATTTCTCTGTTATCAGCCATTCCCCTGTCCTGCTGTCAGTCTTTTTCTCTCTGTTAACAGCCATTCCCCATCCCGCTGTCAGTCTATTTCTCTCTGTTATCAGCCATTCCCTGTCCTGCTGTCAGTCTATTTCTCTCTCTTATCAGCCATTCCACGTCCTGCTGTCAGTCTATTTCTCTCTGTTATCAGCCATTCTCCTGTCCTGCTGTCAGTCTATTTTTCTCTTTTATCAGCCATTCCCCCGTCCTGCTGTCAGTCTATTCTCTCTGTTATCAGCCATTCCCCCGTCCTGTTGTCAGTCTATTTCTCTCTATCAGCCATTCCCCATCCTGCTGTCAGTCTATTTCTTTCTGTTATCAGCCATTCCCCTGTCCTGCTGTCAGTCTTTTTCTCTCTGTTATCAGCCAATCCCCGTCCTGCTGTCAGTCTATTGCTCTCTGTTATCAGCCATTCTCCGTCCTGCTGTCAGTCTATTTCTCTCTGTTATCAGCCATTCCCCGTCCTGCCGTCAGTCTATTTCTCTCTGTTATCAGCCATTCCCCGTCCTGCTGTCAGTCTATTTCTCTCTGTTATCAGCCATTCCCTCGTCCTGCTCTCAGTCTATTTCTCTCTGTTATCAGCCATTCCCCGTCCTGCTGTCTGTCTATTCTCTCTGTTATCAGCCATTCCCCATCCCGCTGTCAGTCTATTTCTCTCTGTTATCAGCCATTCCCCATCTTGCTGTCCGTCTATTTCTCTTTTATCAGCCATTCTCCTGTCCCGCTGTCAGTCTATTCTCTCTGTTATCAGCCATTCCCCTGTCCTGTGTTCAGTCTGTTTCTCTCTGTTATCAACCACTCCCCTGTCCTGCTGTCAGTCTATTCTCTCTGTTATCAGCCATTCCCCATCCCACTGTCAGTCTATTTCTCTCTATCAGCCATTCTCCTGTCCTGCTGTCAGTCTATTTCTCTTTTATCAGCCAATCCCCGTCCTGCTGTCAGTCTATTCTCTCTGTTATCAGCCATTCCTCTGTCCTGCTGTCAGTCTATTCTCTCTGTTATCAGCCATTCCCCCATCCTGCTGTCAGTCTATTCTCTCTGATATCAGCCATTCCCCCGTCCTGTTGTCAGTTTATATCTCTCTGTTATCAGCCATTCCCCTGTCCTTCTGGCAGTCTATTTCTCTTTGTTATCAGCCAATCCCGGTCCTGCTGTCAGTCTATTTCTCTCTGTTATCAGCCATTCCCCCTTACTGCTGTCAGTCTATTTCTCTCTGTTTTCAGCCATTCCCCGTCCTGCTGTCAGTCTATTTCTCTCTGTTATCAGCCATTCCCCCGTCCTGCTGTCAGTCTATTTCTCTCTGTTATCAGCCATTCCCCTGTCCTGCTGTCAGTCTATTTCTCTCTGTTAACAGCCAATCCTCATCCTGCTGTCAGTCTATTTCTCTCTGTTATCAGCCATTCCCCCGTCCTGCTGTCAGTCTATTTCTCTCTGTTATCAGCCATTCCCCCGTCCTGCTGTCAGTCTATTTCTCTCTGTTATCAGCCATTCCCCATCCCGCTGTCAGTCTATTTCTCTGTTATCAGCCATTCCCCATCCCGCTGTCAGTCTATTTCTCTCTGTTATCAGCCATTCCCCATCTTACTGTCAGTCTGTTTCTCTGTTATCAGCCATTCCCCTGTCCTGCTGTCAGTCTATTTCTCTCTGTTAACAGCCATTCCCCATCCCGCTGTCAGTCTATTTCTCTCTGTTATCAGCCATTCCCTGTCCTGCTGTCAGTCTATTTCTCTCTCTTATCAGCCATTCCCCGTCCTGCTGTCAGTCTATTTCTCTCTGTTATCAGCCATTCGCCATCCTGCTGTCTGTCTATTTCTCTCTGTTATCAGCCATTCCCCCGTCCTGCTGTCAGTCTATTTCTCTCTGTTATCAGCCATTCCCTTGTCCTGCTCTCAGTCTATTTCTCTCTGTTATCAGCCATTCCCCATCCCGCTGTCAGTCTATTCTCTCTGTTATGAGCCATTCCCCATTCCGCTGTCAGTCTATTCTCTCTGTTATCAGCCATTCCCCATCCCGCTGTCAGTCTATTTCTCTCTGTTATCAGCCATTCTCCTGTCCTGCTGTCAGTCTATTCTCTCTGTTATCAGCCATTCCCCTGTCCTGTGTTCAGTCTATTTCTCTCTGTTATCAACCATTCCCCATCCCGCTGTCAGTCTATTTCTCTCTGTTATCAGCCATTCTCCTGTCCTGCTGTCAGTCTATTTCTCTCTGTTATCAGCCATTCCCCGTCCTCCTGTCAGTCTATTCTCTCTGTTATCAGCCATTCCTCTGTCCTGCTGTCAGTCTATTCTCTCTGTTATCAGCCATTCCCCAGTCCTGCTGTCAGTCTATTCTCTCTGTTATCAGCCATTCCCCGTCCTGCTGTCAGTCTATTATCTCTGTTATCAGCCATTCCCCCGTCCTGTTGTCAGTCTATTTCTCTCTATCAGCCATTCCCCATCCTGCTGTCAGTCTATTTCTATCTGTTATCAGCCATTCCCCAGTCCTGCTGCCAGTCTATGTCTCTCTGTTATCAGCCATTCCCCATCCCGCTGTCAGTCTATTTCTCTCTGTTATCAGCCATTCCCCATCTTGCTGTCAGTCAATTTCTCTGTTATCAGCCATTCTCCTGTCCTGCTGTCAGTCTATTCTCTCTGTTATCAGCCATTCCCCTGTCCTGTGTTCAGTCTATTTCTCTCTGTTATCAGCCATTCTCCTGTCCTGCTGTCAGTCTATTTCTCTCTATTATCAGCCATTCCCCGTCCTGCTGTCAATCTATTCTCTCTGTTATCAGCCATTCCCCCGTCCTGCTGTCAGTCTATTCTCTCTGTTATCAGCCATTCCCCCGTCCTGTTGTCAGTCTATTTCTCTCTTTTATCAGCCATTCCCCGTCCTGCTGTCAGTCTATTTCTCTCTGTTATCAGCCATTCCCCGTCCTGCTGTCAGTCTATTCTCTCTGTTATCAGCCATTCCCCATCCCGCTGTCAGTCTATTTCTCTCTGTTATCAGCCATTCCCAATCTTGCTGTCAGTCTATTTCTCTGTTATCAGCCATTCTCCTGTCCTGCTGTCAGTCTATTCTCTCTGTTATCAGCCATTCCCCTGTCCTGCTGTCAGTCTATTCTCTGTTATCAGCCATTCCCCATCCCGCTGTCAGTCTATTTCTCTCTGTTATCAGCCATTCCCCATCTTGCTGTCAGTCTATTTCTCTCTGTTATCAGCCATTCCCCGTCCTGCTGTCAGTCTATTCTCTCTGTTATCAGCCATTCCCCTGTCCTGTGTTCAGTCTATTTCTCTCTGTTATCAGCCATTCCCCTGTCCTGCTGTCAGTCTATTCTCTCTGTTATCAGCCATTCCCCATCCCGCTGTCAGTCTATTTCTCTTTTATCAGCCAATCCCCATCCTGCTGTCAGTCTATTCTCTCTGTTATCAGCCAATCCCCGTCCTGTTGTCAGTCTATTCTCTCTGTTATCAGCCATTCCCCTGTCCTGCTGTCAGTCTATTCTCTCTATCAGCCATTCCCCCGTCCTGCTGTCAGTCTATTCTCTCTGTTATCAGCCATTCCCCCGTCCTGTTGTCAGTTTATTTCTCTCTATCAGCCATTCCCCATCCTGCTGTCAGTCTATTTCTATCTGTTATCAGCCATTCCCCTGTCCTGCTGCCAGTCTATTTCTCTCTGTTATCAGCCATTCCCCTGTCCTGCTGTCAGTCTATTTCTCTCTGTTATCAGCCAATCCCCGTCCTGCTGTCAGTCTATTGCTCTCTGTTATCAGCCATTTCCCCGTCCTGCGGTCAGTCTATTTCTCTCTGTTAACAGCCAATTCCCATCCTGCTGTCAGTCTATTCTCTCTGTTATCAGCCATTCCTCTGTCCTGCTGTCAGTCTATTGCTCTCTGTTATCAGCCATTTCCCCGTCCTGCTGTCAGTCTATTCTCTCTGTTATCAGCCATTCCCCGTCCTGCTGTCAGTCTATTTCTCTCTGTTATCAGCCATTACCCATCCTGCTGTCAGTCTATTCTCTGTTATCAGCCATTCCCCATCCCGCTGTCAGTCTATTTCTCTCTGTTATCAGCCATTCCCCTGTCCTGCTGTCAGTCTATTCTCTCTGTTATCAGCCATTCCCCTGTTCTGCTGTCAGTCTATTCTCTCTGTTATCAGCCATTCCCCTGTCCTTCTGGCAGTCTATTTCTCTCTGTTATCAGCCAATCCCGGTCCTGCTGTCAGTCTATTTCTCTCTGTTATCAGCCATTCCCCCTTACTGCTGTCAGTCTATTTCTCTCTGTTTTCAGCCATTCCCCGTCCTGCTGTCAGTCTATTTCTCTCTGTTATCAGCCAATCTCGTCCTGCTGTCAGTCTATTTCTCTCTGTTATCAGCCATTCCCCATGCCGCTGTCAGTCTATTTCTCTCTCTTATCAGCCATTCCCCCGTCCTGCTGTCAGTCTATTTCTCTCTGTTATCAGCCATTCCCCTATTCTGCTGTCAGTCTATTCTCTCTGTTATCAGCCATTCCCCTGTCCTTCTGGCAGTCTATTTCTCTCTGTTATCAGCCAATCCCGGTCCTGCTGTCAGTCTATTTCTCTCTGTTATCAGCCATTCCCCCTTACTGCTGTCAGTCTATTTCTCTCTGTTTTCAGCCATTCCCCGTCCTGCTGTCAGTCTTTTTCTCTCTGCTATCAGCCATTCCCCTGTCCTGCTGTCAGTCTATTTCTCTCTGTTATCAGCCAATCTCGTCCTGCTGTCAGTCTATTTCTCTCTGTTATCAGCCATTCCCCATGCCACTGTCAGTCTATTTCTCTCTGTTATCAGCCATTCCCCCGTCCTGCTGTCAGTTTATTTCTCTCTGTTATCAGCCATTCCCCCGTCCTGCTGTCAGTCTATTTCTCTCTGTTATCAGCCATTCCCCTGTCCTGCTGTCAGTCTATTTCTCTCTGTTAACAGCCAATCCCCATCCTGCTGTCAGTCTATTTCTCTCTGTTATCAGCCATTCCCCCGTCCTGCTGTCAGTCTATTTCTCTCTGTTATCAGCCATTCCCCATCCCGCTGTCAGTCTATTTCTCTGTTATCAGCCATTCCCCATCCCGCTGTCAGTCTATTTCTCTCTGTTATCAGCCATTCCCCATCTTGCTGTCAGTCTATTTCTCTGTTATCAGCCATTCCCCTGTCCTGCTGTCAGTCTTTTTCTCTCTGTTAACAGCCATTCCCCATCCCGCTGTCAGTCTATTTCTCTCTGTTATCAGCCATTCCCTGTCCTGCTGTCAGTCTATTTCTCTCTCTTATCAGCCATTCCACGTCCTGCTGTCAGTCTATTTCTCTCTGTTATCAGCCATTCTCCTGTCCTGCTGTCAGTCTATTTTTCTCTTTTATCAGCCATTCCCCCGTCCTGCTGTCAGTCTATTCTCTCTGTTATCAGCCATTCCCCCGTCCTGTTGTCAGTCTATTTCTCTCTATCAGCCATTCCCCATCCTGCTGTCAGTCTATTTCTTTCTGTTATCAGCCATTCCCCTGTCCTGCTGTCAGTCTTTTTCTCTCTGTTATCAGCCAATCCCCGTCCTGCTGTCAGTCTATTGCTCTCTGTTATCAGCCATTCTCCGTCCTGCTGTCAGTCTATTTCTCTCTGTTATCAGCCATTCCCCGTCCTGCCGTCAGTCTATTTCTCTCTGTTATCAGCCATTCCCCGTCCTGCTGTCAGTCTATTTCTCTCTGTTATCAGCCATTCCCTCGTCCTGCTCTCAGTCTATTTCTCTCTGTTATCAGCCATTCCCCGTCCTGCTGTCTGTCTATTCTCTCTGTTATCAGCCATTCCCCATCCCGCTGTCAGTCTATTTCTCTCTGTTATCAGCCATTCCCCATCTTGCTGTCCGTCTATTTCTCTTTTATCAGCCATTCTCCTGTCCCGCTGTCAGTCTATTCTCTCTGTTATCAGCCATTCCCCTGTCCTGTGTTCAGTCTGTTTCTCTCTGTTATCAACCACTCCCCTGTCCTGCTGTCAG
Source organism: Ranitomeya imitator (assembly GCF_032444005.1). Lineage (NCBI taxonomy): Eukaryota > Metazoa > Chordata > Amphibia > Anura > Dendrobatidae > Ranitomeya > Ranitomeya imitator. The sequence goes on along the minus strand of NC_091282.1, from coordinate 560,753,209 downwards.
TCTATTCTCTCTGTTATCAGCCATTCCCCATCCCACTGTCAGTCTATTTCTCTCTATCAGCCATTCTCCTGTCCTGCTGTCAGTCTATTTCTCTTTTATCAGCCAATCCCCGTCCTGCTGTCAGTCTATTCTCTCTGTTATCAGCCATTCCTCTGTCCTGCTGTCAGTCTATTCTCTCTGTTATCAGCCATTCCCCCATCCTGCTGTCAGTCTATTCTCTCTGATATCAGCCATTCCCCCGTCCTGTTGTCAGTTTATATCTCTCTGTTATCAGCCATTCCCCTGTCCTTCTGGCAGTCTATTTCTCTTTGTTATCAGCCAATCCCGGTCCTGCTGTCAGTCTATTTCTCTCTGTTATCAGCCATTCCCCCTTACTGCTGTCAGTCTATTTCTCTCTGTTTTCAGCCATTCCCCGTCCTGCTGTCAGTCTATTTCTCTCTGTTATCAGCCATTCCCCCGTCCTGCTGTCAGTCTATTTCTCTCTGTTATCAGCCATTCCCCTGTCCTGCTGTCAGTCTATTTCTCTCTGTTAACAGCCAATCCTCATCCTGCTGTCAGTCTATTTCTCTCTGTTATCAGCCATTCCCCCGTCCTGCTGTCAGTCTATTTCTCTCTGTTATCAGCCATTCCCCCGTCCTGCTGTCAGTCTATTTCTCTCTGTTATCAGCCATTCCCCATCCCGCTGTCAGTCTATTTCTCTGTTATCAGCCATTCCCCATCCCGCTGTCAGTCTATTTCTCTCTGTTATCAGCCATTCCCCATCTTACTGTCAGTCTGTTTCTCTGTTATCAGCCATTCCCCTGTCCTGCTGTCAGTCTATTTCTCTCTGTTAACAGCCATTCCCCATCCCGCTGTCAGTCTATTTCTCTCTGTTATCAGCCATTCCCTGTCCTGCTGTCAGTCTATTTCTCTCTCTTATCAGCCATTCCCCGTCCTGCTGTCAGTCTATTTCTCTCTGTTATCAGCCATTCGCCATCCTGCTGTCTGTCTATTTCTCTCTGTTATCAGCCATTCCCCCGTCCTGCTGTCAGTCTATTTCTCTCTGTTATCAGCCATTCCCTTGTCCTGCTCTCAGTCTATTTCTCTCTGTTATCAGCCATTCCCCATCCCGCTGTCAGTCTATTCTCTCTGTTATGAGCCATTCCCCATTCCGCTGTCAGTCTATTCTCTCTGTTATCAGCCATTCCCCATCCCGCTGTCAGTCTATTTCTCTCTGTTATCAGCCATTCTCCTGTCCTGCTGTCAGTCTATTCTCTCTGTTATCAGCCATTCCCCTGTCCTGTGTTCAGTCTATTTCTCTCTGTTATCAACCATTCCCCATCCCGCTGTCAGTCTATTTCTCTCTGTTATCAGCCATTCTCCTGTCCTGCTGTCAGTCTATTTCTCTCTGTTATCAGCCATTCCCCGTCCTCCTGTCAGTCTATTCTCTCTGTTATCAGCCATTCCTCTGTCCTGCTGTCAGTCTATTCTCTCTGTTATCAGCCATTCCCCAGTCCTGCTGTCAGTCTATTCTCTCTGTTATCAGCCATTCCCCGTCCTGCTGTCAGTCTATTATCTCTGTTATCAGCCATTCCCCCGTCCTGTTGTCAGTCTATTTCTCTCTATCAGCCATTCCCCATCCTGCTGTCAGTCTATTTCTATCTGTTATCAGCCATTCCCCAGTCCTGCTGCCAGTCTATGTCTCTCTGTTATCAGCCATTCCCCATCCCGCTGTCAGTCTATTTCTCTCTGTTATCAGCCATTCCCCATCTTGCTGTCAGTCAATTTCTCTGTTATCAGCCATTCTCCTGTCCTGCTGTCAGTCTATTCTCTCTGTTATCAGCCATTCCCCTGTCCTGTGTTCAGTCTATTTCTCTCTGTTATCAGCCATTCTCCTGTCCTGCTGTCAGTCTATTTCTCTCTATTATCAGCCATTCCCCGTCCTGCTGTCAATCTATTCTCTCTGTTATCAGCCATTCCCCCGTCCTGCTGTCAGTCTATTCTCTCTGTTATCAGCCATTCCCCCGTCCTGTTGTCAGTCTATTTCTCTCTTTTATCAGCCATTCCCCGTCCTGCTGTCAGTCTATTTCTCTCTGTTATCAGCCATTCCCCGTCCTGCTGTCAGTCTATTCTCTCTGTTATCAGCCATTCCCCATCCCGCTGTCAGTCTATTTCTCTCTGTTATCAGCCATTCCCAATCTTGCTGTCAGTCTATTTCTCTGTTATCAGCCATTCTCCTGTCCTGCTGTCAGTCTATTCTCTCTGTTATCAGCCATTCCCCTGTCCTGCTGTCAGTCTATTCTCTGTTATCAGCCATTCCCCATCCCGCTGTCAGTCTATTTCTCTCTGTTATCAGCCATTCCCCATCTTGCTGTCAGTCTATTTCTCTCTGTTATCAGCCATTCCCCGTCCTGCTGTCAGTCTATTCTCTCTGTTATCAGCCATTCCCCTGTCCTGTGTTCAGTCTATTTCTCTCTGTTATCAGCCATTCCCCTGTCCTGCTGTCAGTCTATTCTCTCTGTTATCAGCCATTCCCCATCCCGCTGTCAGTCTATTTCTCTTTTATCAGCCAATCCCCATCCTGCTGTCAGTCTATTCTCTCTGTTATCAGCCATTCCCCTGTCCTGCTGTCAGTCTATTCTCTCTGTTATCAGCCAATCCCCGTCCTGTTGTCAGTCTATTCTCTCTGTTATCAGCCATTCCCCTGTCCTGCTGTCAGTCTATTCTCTCTATCAGCCATTCCCCCGTCCTGCTGTCAGTCTATTCTCTCTGTTATCAGCCATTCCCCCGTCCTGTTGTCAGTTTATTTCTCTCTATCAGCCATTCCCCATCCTGCTGTCAGTCTATTTCTATCTGTTATCAGCCATTCCCCTGTCCTGCTGCCAGTCTATTTCTCTCTGTTATCAGCCATTCCCCTGTCCTGCTGTCAGTCTATTTCTCTCTGTTATCAGCCAATCCCCGTCCTGCTGTCAGTCTATTGCTCTCTGTTATCAGCCATTTCCCCGTCCTGCGGTCAGTCTATTTCTCTCTGTTAACAGCCAATTCCCATCCTGCTGTCAGTCTATTCTCTCTGTTATCAGCCATTCCTCTGTCCTGCTGTCAGTCTATTGCTCTCTGTTATCAGCCATTTCCCCGTCCTGCGGTCAGTCTATTTCTCTCTGTTATCAGCCATTCCCCGTCCTGCTGTCAGTCTATTTCTCTCTGTTATCAGCCATTACCCATCCTGCTGTCAGTCTATTCTCTGTTATCAGCCATTCCCCATCCCGCTGTCAGTCTATTTCTCTCTGTTATCAGCCATTCCCCTGTCCTGCTGTCAGTCTATTCTCTCTGTTATCAGCCATTCCCCTGTTCTGCTGTCAGTCTATTCTCTCTGTTATCAGCCATTCCCCTGTCCTTCTGGCAGTCTATTTCTCTCTGTTATCAGCCAATCCCGGTCCTGCTGTCAGTCTATTTCTCTCTGTTATCAGCCATTCCCCCTTACTGCTGTCAGTCTATTTCTCTCTGTTATCAGCCATTCCCCCGTCCTGCTGTCAGTCTATTTCTCTCTGTTATCAGCCATTCCCCTGTCCTGCTGTCAGTCTATTTCTCTCTGTTAACAGCCAATCCCCATCCTGCTGTCAGTCTATTTCTCTCTGTTATCAGCCATTCCCCATGCCGCTGTCAGTCTATTTCTCTCTGTTATCAGCCATTTCCCCGTCCTGCTGTCAGTCTATTTCTCTCTGTTATCAGCCATTCCCCCGTCCTGCTGTCAGTCTATTTCTCTCTGTTATCAGCCATTCCCCTGTCCTGCTGTTAGTCTATTTCTCTCTGTTAATAGCCATTCCCCATCCCGCTGTCAGTCTATTTCTCTCTGTTATCAGCCATTCCACGTCCTGCTGTCAGTCAATTTCTCTCTGTTATCAGCCATTCTCCGTCCTGCTGTCAGGCTATTTATCCCTGTTATCAGCCATTCCCCCGTCATGCTGTCAGTCTATTCTCTCTGTTATCAGCCATTCCCTGTCCTGCTGTCAGTCTATTTCTCTCTGTTATCAGCCATTCCCCGTCCTGCTGTCAGTCTATTTCTCTCTGTTATCAGCCATTCCCTCGTCCTGCTCTCAGTCTATTTCTCTCTGTTATCAGCCATTCCACGTCCTGCTGTCAGTCTATTTCTCTCTGTTATCAGCCATTCCCCATCTTGCTGTCCGTCTATTTCTCTGTTATCAGCCATTCTCCTGTCCTGCTGTCAGTCTATTCTCTCTGTTATCAGCCAATCCCCTGTCCTGTGTTCAGTCTATTTCTCTCTATCAGCCATTCTCCTGTCCTGCTGTCAGTCTATTTCTCTCTGTTATCAGCCAATCCCCTGTCCTGCTGTCAGTCTATTCTCTCTGTTATCAGCCATTCCCCATCCCGCTGTCAGTCTATTTCTCTCTATCAGCCATTCTCCTGTCCTGCTGTCAGTCTATTTCTCTCTTTTATCAGCCAATCCCCGTCCTGCTGTCAGTCTATTCTCTCTGTTATCAGCCATTCCTCTGTCCTGCTGTCAGTCTATTCTCTCTGTTATCAGCCATTCCCCCGTCCTGTTGTCAGTCTATTTCTCTCTGTTATCAGCCATTCCCCTGTCCTGCTGTCAGTCTATTCTCTCTGTTATCAGCCATTCCCCTGTTCTGCTGTCAGTCTATTCTCTCTGTTATCAGCCATTCCCCTGTCCTTCTGGCAGTCTATTTCTCTCTGTTATCAGCCAATCCCGGTCCTGCTGTCAGTCTATTTCTCTCTGTTATCAGCCATTCCCCATTACTGCTGTCAGTCTATTTCTCTCTGTTTTCAGCCATTCCCCGTCCTGCTGTCAGTCTATTTCTCTCTGCTATCAGCCATTCCCCTGTCCTGCTGTCAGTCTATTTCTCTCTGTTATCAGCCAATCTCATCCTGCTGTCAGTCTATTTCTCTCTGTTATCAGCCATTCCCCATGCCGCTGTCAGTCTATTTCTCTCTGTTATCAGCCATTCCCCCGTCCTGCTGTCAGGCTATTTCTCTCTGTTATCAGCCATTCCCCCGTCCTGCTGTCAGTCTATTTCTCTCTGTTATCAGCCATTTCCCTGTCCCGCTGTCAGTCTATTTCTCTCTGTTAACAGCCAATCCCCATCCTGCTGTCAGTCTATTTCTCTCTGTTATCAGCCATTCCCCCGTCCTGCTGTCAGTCTATTTCTCTCTCTTATCAGCCATTCCCCGTCCTGCTGTCAGTCTATTTCTCTCTGTTATCAGCCATTCCACGTCCTGCTGTCAGTCTATTTCTCTCTGTTAACAGCCATTCCCCATCCCGCTGTCAGTCTATTTCTCTCTGTTATCAGCCATTCCCTGTCCTGCTGTCAGTCTATTTCTCTCTCTTATCAGCCATTCCCCGTCCTGCTGTCGGTCTATTTCTCTCTGTTATCAGCCATTCCCCGTCCTGCTGTCTGTCTATTTCTCTCTGTTATCAGCCATTCCCCCGTCCTGCTGTCAGTCTATTTCTCTCTGTTATCAGCCATTCCCTGTCCTGCTGTCAGTCTATTTCTCTCTCTTATCAGCCATTCCCCGTCCTGCTGTCAGTCTATTTCTCTCTGTTATCAGCCATTCCCCGTCCTGCTGTCTGTCTATTTCTCTCTGTTATCAGCCATTCTCCTGTCCTGCTGTCAGTCTATTTCTCTCTGTTATCAGCGAATCCCCTGTCCTGCTGTCAGTCTATTCTCTCTGTTATCAGCCATTCCCCATCCCGCTGTCAGTCTATTTCTCTCTATCAGCCATTCTCCTGTCCTGCTGTCAGTCTATTTCTCTCTGTTATCAGCCATTCCTCTGTCCTGCTGTCAGTCTATTCTCTCTGTTATCAGCCATTCCCCCATCCTGCTGTCAGTCTATTCTCTCTGTTATCAGCCATTCCCCCGTCCTGTTGTCAGTCTATTTCTCTCTGTTATCAGCCATTCTCCTGTCCTGCTGTCAGTCTATTCTCTCTGTTATCAGCCATTCCCCTGTCCTTCTGGCAGTCTATTTCTCTCTGTTATCAGCCAATCCCGGTCCTGCTGTCAGTCTATTTCTCTCTGTTATCAGCCATTCCCCCTTACTGCTGTCAGTCTATTTCTCTGTTATCAGCCATTCCTCTGTCAAGCTGTCAGTCTATTCTCTCTGTTATCAGCCATTCCCCCGTCCTGCTGTCAGTCTATTCTCTCTGTTATCAGCCATTCCCCCGTCCTGTTGTCAGTCTATTTCTCTCTGTTATCAGCCATTCCCCGTCCTGCTGTCAGTCTATTCTCTCTGTTATCAGCCATTCCCCATCCCGCTGTCAGTCTATTTCTCTCTGTTATCAGCCACTCCCCATCTTGCTGTCAGTCTATTTCTCTGTTATCAGCCATTCCCCGTCCTGTTGTCAGTCTATTTCTCTCTGTTATCAGCCATTCCCCTGTCCTTCTGGCAGTCTATTTCTCTCTGTTATCAGCCAATCCCGGTCCTGCTGTCAGTCTATTTCTCTCTGTTATCAGCCATTCCCCCTTACTGCTGTCAGTCTATTTCTCTGTTATCAGCCATTCCTCTGTCAAGCTGTCAGTCTATTCTCTCTGTTATCAGCCATTCCCCCGTCCTGCTGTCAGTCTATTCTCTCTGTTATCAGCCATTCCCCCGTCCTGTTGTCAGTCTTTCTCTCTGTTATCAGCCATTCCCCGTCCTGCTGTCAGTCTATTCTCTCTGTTATCAGCCATTCCCCATCTTGCTGTCAGTCTATTTCTCTGTTATCAGCCATTCCCCGTCCTGTTGTCAGTCTATTTCTCTCTGTTATCAGCCATTCCCCGTCCTGCTGTCAGTCTATTTCTCTCTGTTATCAGCCATTCCCCTGTCCTGCTGTTAGTCTATTTCTCTCTGTTAATAGCCATTCCCCATCCCGCTGTCAGTCTATTTCTCTCTGTTATCAGCCATTCCCCGTCCTGCTGTCAGTCTATTTCTCTCTGTTATCAGCCATTCTCCGTCCTGCTGTCAGGCTATTTATCCCTGTTATCAGCCATTCCCCTGTCATGCTGTCAGTCTATTCTCTCTGTTATCAGCCATTCCCTGTCCTGCTGTCAGTCTATTTCTCTCTGTTATCAGCCATTCCCCGTCCTGCTGTCAGTCTATTTCTCTCTGTTATCAGCCATTCCCTCGTCCTGCTCTCAGTCTATTTCTCTCTGTTATCAGCCATTCCACGTCCTGCTGTCAGTCTATTTCTCTCTGTTATCAGCCATTCCCCATCTTGCTGTCTGTCTATTTCTCTGTTATCAGCCATTCTCCTGTCCTGCTGTCAGTCTATTCTCTCTGTTATCAGCCATTCCCCTGTCCTGTGTTCAGTCTATTTCTCTCTGTTATCAACCATTCCCCTGTCCTGCTATCAGTCTATTCTCTCTGTTATCAGCCATTCCCCATCCCGCTGTCAGTCTATTCTCTCTGTTATCAGCCATTCCCCTGTCCTGTGTTCAGTCTATTTCTCTCTATCAGCCATTCTCCTGTCCTGCTGTCAGTCTATTTCTCTCTTTTATCAGCCAATCCCCGTCCTGCTGTCAGTCTATTCTCTCTGTTATCAGCCATTCCCCCGTCCTGTTGTCAGTCTATTTCTCTCTGTTATCAGCCATTCCCCTGTCCTGCTGTCAGTCTATTCTCTCTGTTATCAGCCATTCCCGTTCTGCTGTCAGTCTATTCTCTCTGTTATCAGCCATTCCCCTGTCCTTCTGGCAGTCTATTTCTCTCTTTTATCAGCCAATCCCGGTCCTGCTGTCAGTCTATTTCTCTCTGTTATCAGCCATTCCCCCTTACTGCTGTCAGTCTACTTTTCTCTGTTTTCAGCCATTCCCCGTCCTGCTGTCAGTCTATTTCTCTCTGCTATCAGCCATTCCCCTGTCCTGCTGTCAGTCTATTTCTCTCTGTTATCAGCCAATCTCGTCCTGCTGTCAGTCTATTTCTCTCTGTTATCAGCCATTCCCCATGCCGCTGTCAGTCTATTTCTCTCTGTTATCAGCCATTCCCCCGTCCTGCTGTCAGTCTATTTCTATCTGTTATCAGCCATTCCCCCGTCCTGCTGTCAGTCTATTTCTCTCTGTTATCAGCCATTCCCCTGTCCTGCTGTCAGACTATTTCTCTCTGTTAACAGCCAATCCCCATCCTGCTGTCATTCTATTTCTCTCTGTTATCAGCCATTCCCCCGTCCTGCTGTCAGTCTATTTCTCTCTGTTATCAGCCATTCCCCATCCCGCTGTCAGTCTATTTCTCTGTTATCAGCCATTCCCCATCCCGCTGTCAGTCTATTTCTCTCTGTTATCAGCCATTCCCCGTCCTGCTGTCTGTCTATTTATCTCTGTTATCAGCCATTCCCCCGTCCTGCTGTCAGTCTATTTCTCTCTGTTATCAGCCATTCCCTTGTCCTGCTCTGTCTATTTCTCTCTGTTATCAGCCATTCCTCATCCCGCTGTCAGTCTATTCTCTCTGTTATCAGCCATTCCCCATCCCGCTGTCAGTCTATTCTCTCTGTTATCAGCCATTCTCCTGTCCTGCTGTCAGTCTATTTTTCTCTTTTATCAGCCATTCCCCCCGTCCAGTCTATTCTCTCTGTTATCAGCCATTCCCCCGTCCTGTTGTCAGTCTATTTCTCTCTATCAGCCATTCCCCATCCCGCTGTCAGTCTATTTCTATCTGTTATCAGCCATTCCCCTGTCCTGCTGCCAGTCTATTTCTCTCTGTTATCAGCCATTCCCCTGTCCTGCTGTCAGTCTATTGCTCTCTGTTATCAGCCATTTCCCCGTCCTGCGGTCAGTCTATTTCTCTCTGTTAACAGCCAATCCCTATCCTGCTGTCAGTCTATTTCTCTCTGTTATCAGCCATTCCCCCGTCCTGCTGTCAGTTTATTTCTCTCTGTTATCAGCCATTCCCCTGTCCTGCTGTTAGTCTATTTCTCTCTGTTAATATACATTCTCCATCCCGCTGTCAGTCTATTTCTCTCTGTTATCAGTCATTCCCCGTCCTGCTGTCAGTCTATTTCTCTCTGTTATCAGCCATTCTCCATCCTGCTGTCAGGCTATTTATCCCTGTTATCAGCCATTCCCCGTCCTGCTGTCAGTCTATTTCTCTCTGTTATCAGCCATTCGCCATCCTGCTGTCTGTCTATTTCTCTCTGTTATCAGCCATTCCCCCGTCCTGCTGTCAGTCTATTTCTCTCTGTTATCAGCCATTCCCTTGTCCTGCTCTCAGTCTATTTCTCTCTGTTATCAGCCATTCCCCATCCCGCTGTCAGTCTATTCTCTCTGTTATGAGCCATTCCCCATTCCGCTGTCAGTCTATTCTCTCTGTTATCAGCCATTCCCCATCCCGCTGTCAGTCTATTTCTCTCTGTTATCAGCCATTCTCCTGTCCTGCTGTCAGTCTATTCTCTCTGTTATCAGCCATTCCCCTGTCCTGTGTTCAGTCTATTTCTCTCTGTTATCAACCATTCCCCATCCCGCTGTCAGTCTATTTCTCTCTGTTATCAGCCATTCTCCTGTCCTGCTGTCAGTCTATTTCTCTCTGTTATCAGCCATTCCCCGTCCTCCTGTCAGTCTATTCTCTCTGTTATCAGCCATTCCTCTGTCCTGCTGTCAGTCTATTCTCTCTGTTATCAGCCATTCCCCAGTCCTGCTGTCAGTCTATTCTCTCTGTTATCAGCCATTCCCCGTCCTGCTGTCAGTCTATTATCTCTGTTATCAGCCATTCCCCCGTCCTGTTGTCAGTCTATTTCTCTCTATCAGCCATTCCCCATCCTGCTGTCAGTCTATTTCTATCTGTTATCAGCCATTCCCCAGTCCTGCTGCCAGTCTATGTCTCTCTGTTATCAGCCATTCCCCATCCCGCTGTCAGTCTATTTCTCTCTGTTATCAGCCATTCCCCATCTTGCTGTCAGTCAATTTCTCTGTTATCAGCCATTCTCCTGTCCTGCTGTCAGTCTATTCTCTCTGTTATCAGCCATTCCCCTGTCCTGTGTTCAGTCTATTTCTCTCTGTTATCAGCCATTCTCCTGTCCTGCTGTCAGTCTATTTCTCTCTATTATCAGCCATTCCCCGTCCTGCTGTCAATCTATTCTCTCTGTTATCAGCCATTCCCCCGTCCTGCTGTCAGTCTATTCTCTCTGTTATCAGCCATTCCCCCGTCCTGTTGTCAGTCTATTTCTCTCTTTTATCAGCCATTCCCCGTCCTGCTGTCAGTCTATTTCTCTCTGTTATCAGCCATTCCCCGTCCTGCTGTCAGTCTATTCTCTCTGTTATCAGCCATTCCCCATCCCGCTGTCAGTCTATTTCTCTCTGTTATCAGCCATTCCCAATCTTGCTGTCAGTCTATTTCTCTGTTATCAGCCATTCTCCTGTCCTGCTGTCAGTCTATTCTCTCTGTTATCAGCCATTCCCCTGTCCTGCTGTCAGTCTATTCTCTGTTATCAGCCATTCCCCATCCCGCTGTCAGTCTATTTCTCTCTGTTATCAGCCATTCCCCATCTTGCTGTCAGTCTATTTCTCTCTGTTATCAGCCATTCCCCGTCCTGCTGTCAGTCTATTCTCTCTGTTATCAGCCATTCCCCTGTCCTGTGTTCAGTCTATTTCTCTCTGTTATCAGCCATTCCCCTGTCCTGCTGTCAGTCTATTCTCTCTGTTATCAGCCATTCCCCATCCCGCTGTCAGTCTATTTCTCTTTTATCAGCCAATCCCCATCCTGCTGTCAGTCTATTCTCTCTGTTATCAGCCATTCCCCTGTCCTGCTGTCAGTCTATTCTCTCTGTTATCAGCCAATCCCCGTCCTGTTGTCAGTCTATTCTCTCTGTTATCAGCCATTCCCCTGTCCTGCTGTCAGTCTATTCTCTCTATCAGCCATTCCCCCGTCCTGCTGTCAGTCTATTCTCTCTGTTATCAGCCATTCCCCCGTCCTGTTGTCAGTTTATTTCTCTCTATCAGCCATTCCCCATCCTGCTGTCAGTCTATTTCTATCTGTTATCAGCCATTCCCCTGTCCTGCTGCCAGTCTATTTCTCTCTGTTATCAGCCATTCCCCTGTCCTGCTGTCAGTCTATTTCTCTCTGTTATCAGCCAATCCCCGTCCTGCTGTCAGTCTATTGCTCTCTGTTATCAGCCATTTCCCCGTCCTGCGGTCAGTCTATTTCTCTCTGTTAACAGCCAATTCCCATCCTGCTGTCAGTCTATTCTCTCTGTTATCAGCCATTCCTCTGTCCTGCTGTCAGTCTATTGCTCTCTGTTATCAGCCATTTCCCCGTCCTGCGGTCAGTCTATTTCTCTCTGTTATCAGCCATTCCCCGTCCTGCTGTCAGTCTATTTCTCTCTGTTATCAGCCATTACCCATCCTGCTGTCAGTCTATTCTCTGTTATCAGCCATTCCCCATCCCGCTGTCAGTCTATTTCTCTCTGTTATCAGCCATTCCCCTGTCCTGCTGTCAGTCTATTCTCTCTGTTATCAGCCATTCCCCTGTTCTGCTGTCAGTCTATTCTCTCTGTTATCAGCCATTCCCCTGTCCTTCTGGCAGTCTATTTCTCTCTGTTATCAGCCAATCCCGGTCCTGCTGTCAGTCTATTTCTCTCTGTTATCAGCCATTCCCCCTTACTGCTGTCAGTCTATTTCTCTCTGTTATCAGCCATTCCCCCGTCCTGCTGTCAGTCTATTTCTCTCTGTTATCAGCCATTCCCCTGTCCTGCTGTCAGTCTATTTCTCTCTGTTAACAGCCAATCCCCATCCTGCTGTCAGTCTATTTCTCTCTGTTATCAGCCATTCCCCATGCCGCTGTCAGTCTATTTCTCTCTGTTATCAGCCATTTCCCCGTCCTGCTGTCAGTCTATTTCTCTCTGTTATCAGCCATTCCCCCGTCCTGCTGTCAGTCTATTTCTCTCTGTTATCAGCCATTCCCCTGTCCTGCTGTTAGTCTATTTCTCTCTGTTAATAGCCATTCCCCATCCCGCTGTCAGTCTATTTCTCTCTGTTATCAGCCATTCCACGTCCTGCTGTCAGTCAATTTCTCTCTGTTATCAGCCATTCTCCGTCCTGCTGTCAGGCTATTTATCCCTGTTATCAGCCATTCCCCCGTCATGCTGTCAGTCTATTCTCTCTGTTATCAGCCATTCCCTGTCCTGCTGTCAGTCTATTTCTCTCTGTTATCAGCCATTCCCCGTCCTGCTGTCAGTCTATTTCTCTCTGTTATCAGCCATTCCCTCGTCCTGCTCTCAGTCTATTTCTCTCTGTTATCAGCCATTCCACGTCCTGCTGTCAGTCTATTTCTCTCTGTTATCAGCCATTCCCCATCTTGCTGTCCGTCTATTTCTCTGTTATCAGCCATTCTCCTGTCCTGCTGTCAGTCTATTCTCTCTGTTATCAGCCAATCCCCTGTCCTGTGTTCAGTCTATTTCTCTCTATCAGCCATTCTCCTGTCCTGCTGTCAGTCTATTTCTCTCTGTTATCAGCCAATCCCCTGTCCTGCTGTCAGTCTATTCTCTCTGTTATCAGCCATTCCCCATCCCGCTGTCAGTCTATTTCTCTCTATCAGCCATTCTCCTGTCCTGCTGTCAGTCTATTTCTCTCTTTTATCAGCCAATCCCCGTCCTGCTGTCAGTCTATTCTCTCTGTTATCAGCCATTCCTCTGTCCTGCTGTCAGTCTATTCTCTCTGTTATCAGCCATTCCCCCGTCCTGTTGTCAGTCTATTTCTCTCTGTTATCAGCCATTCCCCTGTCCTGCTGTCAGTCTATTCTCTCTGTTATCAGCCATTCCCCTGTTCTGCTGTCAGTCTATTCTCTCTGTTATCAGCCATTCCCCTGTCCTTCTGGCAGTCTATTTCTCTCTGTTATCAGCCAATCCCGGTCCTGCTGTCAGTCTATTTCTCTCTGTTATCAGCCATTCCCCATTACTGCTGTCAGTCTATTTCTCTCTGTTTTCAGCCATTCCCCGTCCTGCTGTCAGTCTATTTCTCTCTGCTATCAGCCATTCCCCTGTCCTGCTGTCAGTCTATTTCTCTCTGTTATCAGCCAATCTCATCCTGCTGTCAGTCTATTTCTCTCTGTTATCAGCCATTCCCCATGCCGCTGTCAGTCTATTTCTCTCTGTTATCAGCCATTCCCCCGTCCTGCTGTCAGGCTATTTCTCTCTGTTATCAGCCATTCCCCCGTCCTGCTGTCAGTCTATTTCTCTCTGTTATCAGCCATTTCCCTGTCCCGCTGTCAGTCTATTTCTCTCTGTTAACAGCCAATCCCCATCCTGCTGTCAGTCTATTTCTCTCTGTTATCAGCCATTCCCCCGTCCTGCTGTCAGTCTATTTCTCTCTCTTATCAGCCATTCCCCGTCCTGCTGTCAGTCTATTTCTCTCTGTTATCAGCCATTCCACGTCCTGCTGTCAGTCTATTTCTCTCTGTTAACAGCCATTCCCCATCCCGCTGTCAGTCTATTTCTCTCTGTTATCAGCCATTCCCTGTCCTGCTGTCAGTCTATTTCTCTCTCTTATCAGCCATTCCCCGTCCTGCTGTCGGTCTATTTCTCTCTGTTATCAGCCATTCCCCGTCCTGCTGTCTGTCTATTTCTCTCTGTTATCAGCCATTCCCCCGTCCTGCTGTCAGTCTATTTCTCTCTGTTATCAGCCATTCCCTGTCCTGCTGTCAGTCTATTTCTCTCTCTTATCAGCCATTCCCCGTCCTGCTGTCAGTCTATTTCTCTCTGTTATCAGCCATTCCCCGTCCTGCTGTCTGTCTATTTCTCTCTGTTATCAGCCATTCTCCTGTCCTGCTGTCAGTCTATTTCTCTCTGTTATCAGCGAATCCCCTGTCCTGCTGTCAGTCTATTCTCTCTGTTATCAGCCATTCCCCATCCCGCTGTCAGTCTATTTCTCTCTATCAGCCATTCTCCTGTCCTGCTGTCAGTCTATTTCTCTCTGTTATCAGCCATTCCTCTGTCCTGCTGTCAGTCTATTCTCTCTGTTATCAGCCATTCCCCCATCCTGCTGTCAGTCTATTCTCTCTGTTATCAGCCATTCCCCCGTCCTGTTGTCAGTCTATTTCTCTCTGTTATCAGCCATTCTCCTGTCCTGCTGTCAGTCTATTCTCTCTGTTATCAGCCATTCCCCTGTCCTTCTGGCAGTCTATTTCTCTCTGTTATCAGCCAATCCCGGTCCTGCTGTCAGTCTATTTCTCTCTGTTATCAGCCATTCCCCCTTACTGCTGTCAGTCTATTTCTCTGTTATCAGCCATTCCTCTGTCAAGCTGTCAGTCTATTCTCTCTGTTATCAGCCATTCCCCCGTCCTGCTGTCAGTCTATTCTCTCTGTTATCAGCCATTCCCCCGTCCTGTTGTCAGTCTATTTCTCTCTGTTATCAGCCATTCCCCGTCCTGCTGTCAGTCTATTCTCTCTGTTATCAGCCATTCCCCATCCCGCTGTCAGTCTATTTCTCTCTGTTATCAGCCACTCCCCATCTTGCTGTCAGTCTATTTCTCTGTTATCAGCCATTCCCCGTCCTGTTGTCAGTCTATTTCTCTCTGTTATCAGCCATTCCCCTGTCCTTCTGGCAGTCTATTTCTCTCTGTTATCAGCCAATCCCGGTCCTGCTGTCAGTCTATTTCTCTCTGTTATCAGCCATTCCCCCTTACTGCTGTCAGTCTATTTCTCTGTTATCAGCCATTCCTCTGTCAAGCTGTCAGTCTATTCTCTCTGTTATCAGCCATTCCCCCGTCCTGCTGTCAGTCTATTCTCTCTGTTATCAGCCATTCCCCCGTCCTGTTGTCAGTCTTTCTCTCTGTTATCAGCCATTCCCCGTCCTGCTGTCAGTCTATTCTCTCTGTTATCAGCCATTCCCCATCTTGCTGTCAGTCTATTTCTCTGTTATCAGCCATTCCCCGTCCTGTTGTCAGTCTATTTCTCTCTGTTATCAGCCATTCCCCGTCCTGCTGTCAGTCTATTTCTCTCTGTTATCAGCCATTCCCCTGTCCTGCTGTTAGTCTATTTCTCTCTGTTAATAGCCATTCCCCATCCCGCTGTCAGTCTATTTCTCTCTGTTATCAGCCATTCCCCGTCCTGCTGTCAGTCTATTTCTCTCTGTTATCAGCCATTCTCCGTCCTGCTGTCAGGCTATTTATCCCTGTTATCAGCCATTCCCCTGTCATGCTGTCAGTCTATTCTCTCTGTTATCAGCCATTCCCTGTCCTGCTGTCAGTCTATTTCTCTCTGTTATCAGCCATTCCCCGTCCTGCTGTCAGTCTATTTCTCTCTGTTATCAGCCATTCCCTCGTCCTGCTCTCAGTCTATTTCTCTCTGTTATCAGCCATTCCACGTCCTGCTGTCAGTCTATTTCTCTCTGTTATCAGCCATTCCCCATCTTGCTGTCTGTCTATTTCTCTGTTATCAGCCATTCTCCTGTCCTGCTGTCAGTCTATTCTCTCTGTTATCAGCCATTCCCCTGTCCTGTGTTCAGTCTATTTCTCTCTGTTATCAACCATTCCCCTGTCCTGCTATCAGTCTATTCTCTCTGTTATCAGCCATTCCCCATCCCGCTGTCAGTCTATTCTCTCTGTTATCAGCCATTCCCCTGTCCTGTGTTCAGTCTATTTCTCTCTATCAGCCATTCTCCTGTCCTGCTGTCAGTCTATTTCTCTCTTTTATCAGCCAATCCCCGTCCTGCTGTCAGTCTATTCTCTCTGTTATCAGCCATTCCCCCGTCCTGTTGTCAGTCTATTTCTCTCTGTTATCAGCCATTCCCCTGTCCTGCTGTCAGTCTATTCTCTCTGTTATCAGCCATTCCCGTTCTGCTGTCAGTCTATTCTCTCTGTTATCAGCCATTCCCCTGTCCTTCTGGCAGTCTATTTCTCTCTTTTATCAGCCAATCCCGGTCCTGCTGTCAGTCTATTTCTCTCTGTTATCAGCCATTCCCCCTTACTGCTGTCAGTCTACTTTTCTCTGTTTTCAGCCATTCCCCGTCCTGCTGTCAGTCTATTTCTCTCTGCTATCAGCCATTCCCCTGTCCTGCTGTCAGTCTATTTCTCTCTGTTATCAGCCAATCTCGTCCTGCTGTCAGTCTATTTCTCTCTGTTATCAGCCATTCCCCATGCCGCTGTCAGTCTATTTCTCTCTGTTATCAGCCATTCCCCCGTCCTGCTGTCAGTCTATTTCTATCTGTTATCAGCCATTCCCCCGTCCTGCTGTCAGTCTATTTCTCTCTGTTATCAGCCATTCCCCTGTCCTGCTGTCAGACTATTTCTCTCTGTTAACAGCCAATCCCCATCCTGCTGTCATTCTATTTCTCTCTGTTATCAGCCATTCCCCCGTCCTGCTGTCAGTCTATTTCTCTCTGTTATCAGCCATTCCCCATCCCGCTGTCAGTCTATTTCTCTGTTATCAGCCATTCCCCATCCCGCTGTCAGTCTATTTCTCTCTGTTATCAGCCATTCCCCGTCCTGCTGTCTGTCTATTTATCTCTGTTATCAGCCATTCCCCCGTCCTGCTGTCAGTCTATTTCTCTCTGTTATCAGCCATTCCCTTGTCCTGCTCTGTCTATTTCTCTCTGTTATCAGCCATTCCTCATCCCGCTGTCAGTCTATTCTCTCTGTTATCAGCCATTCCCCATCCCGCTGTCAGTCTATTCTCTCTGTTATCAGCCATTCTCCTGTCCTGCTGTCAGTCTATTTTTCTCTTTTATCAGCCATTCCCCCCGTCCAGTCTATTCTCTCTGTTATCAGCCATTCCCCCGTCCTGTTGTCAGTCTATTTCTCTCTATCAGCCATTCCCCATCCCGCTGTCAGTCTATTTCTATCTGTTATCAGCCATTCCCCTGTCCTGCTGCCAGTCTATTTCTCTCTGTTATCAGCCATTCCCCTGTCCTGCTGTCAGTCTATTGCTCTCTGTTATCAGCCATTTCCCCGTCCTGCGGTCAGTCTATTTCTCTCTGTTAACAGCCAATCCCTATCCTGCTGTCAGTCTATTTCTCTCTGTTATCAGCCATTCCCCCGTCCTGCTGTCAGTTTATTTCTCTCTGTTATCAGCCATTCCCCTGTCCTGCTGTTAGTCTATTTCTCTCTGTTAATATACATTCTCCATCCCGCTGTCAGTCTATTTCTCTCTGTTATCAGTCATTCCCCGTCCTGCTGTCAGTCTATTTCTCTCTGTTATCAGCCATTCTCCATCCTGCTGTCAGGCTATTTATCCCTGTTATCAGCCATTCCCCCGTCATGCTGTCAGTCTATTCTCTCTGTTATCAGCCATTCCCTGTCCTGCTGTCAGTCTATTTCTCTCTGTTATCAGCCATTCCCTCGTCCTGCTCTCAGTCTATTTCTCTCTGTTATCAGCCATTCCACGTCTAGCGGTCAGTCTATTCTCTCTGTTATCAGCCATTCCCCTGTTCTGTGTTCAGTCTATTTCTCTCTGTTATCAACCATTCCCCTGTCCTGCTGTCAGTCTATTCTCTTTGTTATCAGCCATTCCCCTGTTCTGCTGTCAGTCTATTCTCTCTGTTATCAGCCATTCCCCTGTCCTTCTGGCAGTCTATTTCTCTCTGTTATCAGCCAATCCCGGTCCTGCTGTCAGTCTATTTCTCTCTGTTATCAGCCATTCCCCGTCCTGCTGTCAGTCTATTTCTCTCTGTTATCAACCATTCCCCCTTACTGCTGTCAGTCTATTTCTCTGTTATCAGCCATTCCTCTGTCAAGCTGTCAGTCTATTCTCTCTGTTATCAGCCATTCCCCCGTCCTGTTGTCAGTCTATTTCTCTCTGTTATCAGCCATTCCCCGTCCTGCTGTCAGTCTATTTCTCTCTGTTATCAGCCATTCCCCGTCCTGCTGTCAGTCTATTCTCTCTGTTATCAGCCATTCCCCATCCCGCTGTCAGTCTATTTCTCTCTGTTATCAGCCATTCCCCATCTTGCTGTCAGTCTATTTCTCTGTTATCAGCCATTCCCCGTCCTGTTGTCAGTCTATTTCTCTCTGTTATCAGCCATTCCCCGTCCTGCTGTCAGTCTATTTCTCTCTGTTATCAGCCATTCCCCCGTCCTGTTGTCAGTCTATTTCTCTCTGTTATTAGCCATTCCCCGTCCTGCTGTCAGTCTATTTCTCTCTGTTATCAGCCATTCCCCATCCTGCTGTCAGTCTATTCTCTGTTATCAGCCATTCCCCATCCCGCTGTCAGTCTATTTCTCTCTGTTATCAGCCAATCCCCGTCCTGCTGTCAGTCTATTTCTCTCTGTTATCAGCCATTCCCCTGTCCTGCTGTTAGTCTATTTCTCTCTGTTAATAGCCATTCCCCATCCCGCTGTCAGTCTATTTCTCTCTGTTATCAGCCATTCCCCGTCCTGCTGTCAGTCTATTTCTCTCTGTTATCAGCCATTCTCCGTCCTGCTGTCAGGCTATTTATCCCTGTTATCAGCCATTCCCCTGTCATGCTGTCAGTCTATTCTCTCTGTTATCAGCCATTCCCTGTCCTGCTGTCAGAATATTTCTCTCTGTTATCAGCCATTCCCCGTCCTGCTGTCAGTCTATTTCTCTCTGTTATCAGCCATTACCTCGTCCTGCTCTCAGTCTATTTCTCTCTGTTATCAGCCATTCCCCTGTCCTGCTGTCAGTCTATTGCTCTCTGTTATCAGCCATTTCCCCGTCCTGCGGTCAGTCTATTTCTCTCTGTTAACAGCCAATCCCTATCCTGCTGTCAGTCTATTTCTCTCTGTTATCAGCCATTCCCCCGTCCTGCTGTCAGTTTATTTCTCTCTGTTATCAGCCATTCCCCTGTCCTGCTGTTAGTCTATTTCTCTCTGTTAATAGCCATTCCCCATCCCGCTGTCAGTCTATTTCTCTCTGTTATCAGCCATTCCCCGTCCTGCTGTCAGTCTATTTCTCTCTGTTATCAGCCATTCTCCGTCCTGCTGTCAGGCTATTTATCCCTGTTATCAGCCATTCCCCCGTCATGCTGTCAGTCTATTCTCTCTGTTATCAGCCATTCCCTGTCCTGCTGTCAGTCTATTTCTCTCTGTTATCAGCCATTCCCCGTCCTGCTGTCAGTCTATTTCTCTCTGTTATCAGCCATTCCCTCGTCCTGCTCTCAGTCTATTTCTCTCTGTTATCAGCCATTCCACGTCTAGCTGTCAGTCTATTCTCTCTGTTATCAGCCATTCCCCTGTCCTGTGTTCAGTCTATTTCTCTCTGTTATCAACCATTCCCCTGTCCTGCTGTCAGTCTATTCTCTCTGTTATCAGCCATTCCCCTGTTCTGCTGTCAGTCTATTCTCTCTGTTATCAGCCATTCCCCTGTCCTTCTAGCAGTCTATTTCTCTCTGTTATCAGCCAATCCCGGTCCTGCTGTCAGTCTATTTCTCTCTGTTATCAGCCATTCCTCTGTCAAGCTGTCAGTCTATTCTCTCTGTTATCAGCCATTCCCCCGTCCTGCTGTCAGTCTATTCTCTCTGTTATCAGCCATTCCCCCGTCCTGTTGTCAGTCTATTTCTCTCTGTTATCAGCCATTCCCCGTCCTGCTGTCAGTCTATTTCTCTCTGTTATCAGCCATTCCCCGTCCTGCTGTCAGTCTATTCTCTCTGTTATCAGCCATTCCCCTGTTCTGCTGTCAGTCTATTCTCTCTGTTATCAGCCATTCCCCTGTCCTTCTGGCAGTCTATTTCTCTCTGTTATCAGCCAATCCCGGTCCTGCTGTCAGTCTATTTCTCTCTGTTATCAGCCATTCCCCCTTACTGCTGTCAGTCTATTTCTCTGTTATCAGCCATTCCTCTGTCAAGCTGTCAGTCTATTCTCTCTGTTATCAGCCATTCCCCCGTCCTGCTGTCAGTCTATTCTCTCTGTTATCAGCCATTCCCCCGTCCTGTTGTCAGTCTATTTCTCTCTGTTATCAGCCATTCCCCGTCCTGCTGTCAGTCTATTTCTCTCTGTTAATAGCCATTCCCCATCCCGCTGTCAGTCTATTTCTCTCTGTTATCAGCCATTCCCCGTCCTGCTGTCAGTCTATTTCTCTCTGTTATCAGCCATTCTCCGTCCTGCTGTCAGGCTATTTATCCCTGTTATCAGCCATTCCCTCGTCCTGCTCTCAGTCTATTTCTCTCTGTTATCAGCCATTCCACGTCTAGCGGTCAGTCTATTCTCTCTGTTATCAGCCATTCCCCTGTTCTGTGTTCAGTCTATTTCTCTCTGTTATCAACCATTCCCCTGTCCTGCTGTCAGTCTATTCTCTCTGTTATCAGCCATTCCCCTGTTCTGCTGTCAGTCTATTCTCTCTGTTATCAGCCATTCCCCTGTCCTTCTGGCAGTCTATTTCTCTCTGTTATCAGCCAATCCCGCTCCTGCTGTCAGTCTATTTCTCTCTGTTATCAGCCATTCCCCGTCCTGCTGTCAGTCTATTTCTCTCTGTTATCAACCATTCCCCCTTACTGCTGTCAGTCTATTTCTCTGTTATCAGCCATTCCTCTGTCAAGCTGTCAGTCTATTCTCTCTGTTATCAGCCATTCCCCCGTCCTGTTGTCAGTCTATTTCTCTCTGTTATCAGCCATTCCCCGTCCTGCTGTCAGTCTATTTCTCTCTGTTATCAACCATTCCCCCTTACTGCTGTCAGTCTATTTCTCTGTTATCAGCCATTCCTCTGTCAAGCTGTCAGTCTATTCTCTCTGTTATCAGCCATTCCACGTCCTGCTGTCAGTCTATTTCTCTCTGTTAACAGCCATTCCCCATCCCGCTGTCAGTCTATTTCTCTCTGTTATCAGCCATTCCCTGTCCTGCTGTCAGTCTATTTCTCTCTCTTATCAGCCATTCCCCGTCCTGCTGTCGGTCTATTTCTCTCTGTTATCAGCCATTCCCCGTCCTGCTGTCTGTCTATTTCTCTCTGTTATCAGCCATTCCCCCGTCCTGCTGTCAGTCTATTTCTCTCTGTTATCAGCCATTCCCTGTCCTGCTGTCAGTCTATTTCTCTCTCTTATCAGCCATTCCCCGTCCTGCTGTCAGTCTATTTCTCTCTGTTATCAGCCATTCCCCGTCCTGCTGTCTGTCTATTTCTCTCTGTTATCAGCCATTCTCCTGTCCTGCTGTCAGTCTATTTCTCTCTGTTATCAGCGAATCCCCTGTCCTGCTGTCAGTCTATTCTCTCTGTTATCAGCCATTCCCCATCCCGCTGTCAGTCTATTTCTCTCTATCAGCCATTCTCCTGTCCTGCTGTCAGTCTATTTCTCTCTGTTATCAGCCATTCCTCTGTCCTGCTGTCAGTCTATTCTCTCTGTTATCAGCCATTCCCCCATCCTGCTGTCAGTCTATTCTCTCTGTTATCAGCCATTCCCCCGTCCTGTTGTCAGTCTATTTTTCTCTGTTATCAGCCATTCTCCTGTCCTGCTGTCAGTCTATTCTCTCTGTTATCAGCCATTCCCCTGTCCTTCTGGCAGTCTATTTCTCTCTGTTATCAGCCAATCCCGGTCCTGCTGTCAGTCTATTTCTCTCTGTTATCAGCCATTCCCCCTTACTGCTGTCAGTCTATTTCTCTGTTATCAGCCATTCCTCTGTCAAGCTGTCAGTCTATTCTCTCTGTTATCAGCCATTCCCCCGTCCTGCTGTCAGTCTATTCTCTCTGTTATCAGCCATTCCCCCGTCCTGTTGTCAGTCTATTTCTCTCTGTTATCAGCCATTCCCCGTCCTGCTGTCAGTCTATTCTCTCTGTTATCAGCCATTCCCCATCCCGCTGTCAGTCTATTTCTCTCTGTTATCAGCCATTCCCCATCTTGCTGTCAGTCTATTTCTCTGTTATCAGCCATTCCCCGTCCTGTTGTCAGTCTATTTCTCTCTGTTATCAGCCATTCCCCGTCCTGCTGTCAGTCTATTTCTCTCTGTTATCAGCCATTCCCCTGTCCTGCTGTCAGTCTATTCTCTCTGTTATCAGCCATTCCCCATCTTGCTGTCAGTCTATTTCTCTGTTATCAGCCATTCCCCGTCCTGTTGTCAGTCTATTTCTCTCTGTTATCAGCCATTCCCCTGTCCTTCTGGCAGTCTATTTCTCTCTGTTATCAGCCAATCCCGGTCCTGCTGTCAGTCTATTTCTCTCTGTTATCAGCCATTCCCCCTTACTGCTGTCAGTCTATTTCTCTGTTATCAGCCATTCCTCTGTCAAGCTGTCAGTCTATTCTCTCTGTTATCAGCCATTCCCCCGTCCTGCTGTCAGTCTATTCTCTCTGTTATCAGCCATTCCCCCGTCCTGTTGTCAGTCTTTCTCTCTGTTATCAGCCATTCCCCGTCCTGCTGTCAGTCTATTCTCTCTGTTATCAGCCATTCCCCATCTTGCTGTCAGTCTATTTCTCTGTTATCAGCCATTCCCTGTTCTGTTGTCAGTCTATTTCTCTCTGTTATCAGCCATTCCCCGTCCTGCTGTCAGTCTATTTCTCTCTGTTATCAGCCATTCCCCTGTCCTTCTGGCAGTCTATTTCTCTCTGTTATCAGCCAATCCCGGTCCTGCTGTCAGTCTATTTCTCTCTGTTATCAGCCATTCCCCCTTACTGCTGTCAGTCTATTTCTCTGTTATCAGCCATTCCTCTGTCAAGCTGTCAGTCTATTCTCTCTGTTATCAGCCATTCCCCCGTCCTGCTGTCAGTCTATTCTCTCTGTTATCAGCCATTCCCCCGTCCTGTTGTCAGTCTTTCTCTCTGTTATCAGCCATTCCCCGTCCTGCTGTCAGTCTATTCTCTCTGTTATCAGCCATTCCCCATCTTGCTGTCAGTCTATTTCTCTGTTATCAGCCATTCCCTGTCCTGTTGTCAGTCTATTTCTCTCTGTTATCAGCCATTCCCCGTCCTGCTGTCAGTCTATTTCTCTCTGTTATCAGCCATTCCCCTGTCCTGCTGTTAGTCTATTTCTCTCTGTTAATAGCCATTCCCCATCCCGCTGTCAGTCTATTTCTCTCTGTTATCAGCCATTCCCCGTCCTGCTGTCAGTCTATTTCTCTCTGTTATCAGCCATTCTCCGTCCTGCTGTCAGGCTATTTATCCCTGTTATCAGCCATTCCCCTGTCATGCTGTCAGTCTATTCTCTCTGTTATCAGCCATTCCCTGTCCTGCTGTCAGTCTATTTCTCTCTGTTATCAGCCATTCCCCGTCCTGCTGTCAGTCTATTTCTCTCTGTTATCAGCCATTCCCTCGTCCTGCTCTCAGTCTATTTCTCTCTGTTATCAGCCATTCCACGTCCTGCTGTCAGTCTATTTCTCTCTGTTATCAGCCATTCCCCATCTTGCTGTCTGTCTATTTCTCTGTTATCAGCCATTCTCCTGTCCTGCTGTTAGTCTATTCTCTCTGTTATCAGCCATTCCCCTGTCCTGTGTTCAGTCTATTTCTCTCTGTTATCAACCATTCCCCTGTCCTGCTATCAGTCTATTCTCTCTGTTATCAGCCATTCCCCATCCCGCTGTCAGTCTATTCTCTCTGTTATCAGCCATTCCCCTGTCCTGTGTTCAGTCTATTTCTCTCTTTTATCAGCCAATCCCCGTCCTGCTGTCAGTCTATTCTCTCTGTTATCAGCCATTCCCCCGTCCTGTTGTCAGTCTATTTCTCTCTGTTATCAACCATTCCCCTGTCCTGCTATCAGTCTATTCTCTCTGTTATCAGCCATTCCCCATCCCGCTGTCAGTCTATTTCTCTCTGTTATCAGCCAATCCCCGTCCTGCTGTCAGTCTATTCTCTCTGTTATCAGCCATTCCCCCGTCCTGTTGTCAGTCTATTTCTCTCTGTTATCAGCCATTCCCCTGTCCTGCTGTCAGTCTATTCTCTCTGTTATCAGCCATTCCCGTTCTGCTGTCAGTCTATTCTCTC
Source organism: Ranitomeya imitator (assembly GCF_032444005.1). NCBI lineage: Eukaryota > Metazoa > Chordata > Amphibia > Anura > Dendrobatidae > Ranitomeya > Ranitomeya imitator. The sequence continues at coordinate 560,729,451 of NC_091282.1, read as the reverse complement.
TGTTATCAGCCATTCCCCTGTCCTTCTGGCAGTCTATTTCTCTCTTTTATCAGCCAATCCCGGTCCTGCTGTCAGTCTATTTCTCTCTGTTATCAGCCATTCCCCCTTACTGCTGTCAGTCTACTTTTCTCTGTTTTCAGCCATTCCCCGTCCTGCTGTCAGTCTATTTCTCTCTGCTATCAGCCATTCCCCTGTCCTGCTGTCAGTCTATTTCTCTCTGTTATCAGCCAATCTCGTCCTGCTGTCAGTCTATTTCTCTCTGTTATCAGCCATTCCCCATGCCGCTGTCAGTCTATTTCTCTCTGTTATCAGCCATTCCCCCGTCCTGCTGTCAGTCTATTTCTATCTGTTATCAGCCATTCCCCCGTCCTGCTGTCAGTCTATTTCTCTCTGTTATCAGCCATTCCCCTGTCCTGCTGTCAGACTATTTCTCTCTGTTAACAGCCAATCCCCATCCTGCTGTCATTCTATTTCTCTCTGTTATCAGCCATTCCCCCGTCCTGCTGTCAGTCTATTTCTCTCTGTTATCAGCCATTCCCCATCCCGCTGTCAGTCTATTTCTCTGTTATCAGCCATTCCCCATCCCGCTGTCAGTCTATTTCTCTCTGTTATCAGCCATTCCCCGTCCTGCTGTCTGTCAATTTATCTCTGTTATCAGCCATTCCCCCGTCCTGCTGTCAGTCTATTTCTCTCTGTTATCAGCCATTCCCTTTTCCTGCTCTGTCTATTTCTCTCTGTTATCAGCCATTCCTCATCCCGCTGTCAGTCTATTCTCTCTGTTATCAGCCATTCCCCATCCCGCTGTCAGTCTATTCTCTCTGTTATCAGCCATTCTCCTGTCCTGCTGTCAGTCTATTTTTCTCTTTTATCAGCCATTCCCCCCGTCCAGTCTATTCTCTCTGTTATCAGCCATTCCCCCGTCCTGTTGTCAGTCTATTTCTCTCTATCAGCCATTCCCCATCCCGCTGTCAGTCTATTTCTATCTGTTATCAGCCATTCCCCTGTCCTGCTGCCAGTCTATTTCTCTCTGTTATCAGCCATTCCCCTGTCCTGCTGTCAGTCTATTGCTCTCTGTTATCAGCCATTTCCCCGTCCTGCGGTCAGTCTATTTCTCTCTGTTAACAGCCAATCCCTATCCTGCTGTCAGTCTATTTCTCTCTGTTATCAGCCATTCCCCCGTCCTGCTGTCAGTTTATTTCTCTCTGTTATCAGCCATTCCCCTGTCCTGCTGTTAGTCTATTTCTCTCTGTTAATATACATTCTCCATCCCGCTGTCAGTCTATTTCTCTCTGTTATCAGTCATTCCCCGTCCTGCTGTCAGTCTATTTCTCTCTGTTATCAGCCATTCTCCATCCTGCTGTCAGGCTATTTATCCCTGTTATCAGCCATTCCCCCGTCATGCTGTCAGTCTATTCTCTCTGTTATCAGCCATTCCCTGTCCTGCTGTCAGTCTATTTCTCTCTGTTATCAGCCATTCCCTCGTCCTGCTCTCAGTCTATTTCTCTCTGTTATCAGCCATTCCACGTCTAGCGGTCAGTCTATTCTCTCTGTTATCAGCCATTCCCCTGTTCTGTGTTCAGTCTATTTCTCTCTGTTATCAACCATTCCCCTGTCCTGCTGTCAGTCTATTCTCTCTGTTATCAGCCATTCCCCTGTTCTGCTGTCAGTCTATTCTCTCTGTTATCAGCCATTCCCCTGTCCTTCTGGCAGTCTATTTCTCTCTGTTATCAGCCAATCCCGGTCCTGCTGTCAGTCTATTTCTCTCTGTTATCAGCCATTCCCCGTCCTGCTGTCAGTCTATTTCTCTCTGTTATCAACCATTCCCCCTTACTGCTGTCAGTCTATTTCTCTGTTATCAGCCATTCCTCTGTCAAGCTGTCAGTCTATTCTCTCTGTTATCAGCCATTCCCCCGTCCTGTTGTCAGTCTATTTCTCTCTGTTATCAGCCATTCCCCGTCCTGCTGTCAGTCTATTTCTCTCTGTTATCAGCCATTCCCCGTCCTGCTGTCAGTCTATTCTCTCTGTTATCAGCCATTCCCCATCCCGCTGTCAGTCTATTTCTCTCTGTTATCAGCCATTCCCCATCTTGCTGTCAGTCTATTTCTCTGTTATCAGCCATTCCCCGTCCTGTTGTCAGTCTATTTCTCTCTGTTATCAGCCATTCCCCGTCCTGCTGTCAGTCTATTTCTCTCTATCAGCCATTCCCCGTCCTGCTGTCAGTCTATTTCTCTCTATCAGCCATTCCCCCGTCCTGTTGTCAGTCTATTTCTCTCTGTTATCAGCCATTCCCCATCCTGCTGTCAGTCTATTCTCTGTTATCAGCCATTCCCCATCCCGCTGTCAGTCTATTTCTCTCTGTTATCAGCCAATCCCCGTCCTGCTGTCAGTCTATTTCTCTCTGTTATCAGCCATTCCCCTGTCCTGCTGTTAGTCTATTTCTCTCTGTTAATAGCCATTCCCCATCCCGCTGTCAGTCTATTTCTCTCTGTTATCAGCCATTCCCCGTCCTGCTGTCAGTCTATTTCTCTCTGTTATCAGCCATTCTCCGTCCTGCTGTCAGGCTATTTATCCCTGTTATCAGCCATTCCCCTGTCATGCTGTCAGTCTATTCTCTCTGTTATCAGCCATTCCCTGTCCTGCTGTCAGAATATTTCTCTCTGTTATCAGCCATTCCCCGTCCTGCTGTCAGTCTATTTCTCTCTGTTATCAGCCATTACCTCGTCCTGCTCTCAGTCTATTTCTCTCTGTTATCAGCCATTCCCCTGTCCTGCTGTCAGTCTATTGCTCTCTGTTATCAGCCATTTCCCCGTCCTGCGGTCAGTCTATTTCTCTCTGTTAACAGCCAATCCCTATCCTGCTGTTAGTCTATTTCTCTCTGTTATCAGCCATTCCCCCGTCCTGCTGTCAGTTTATTTCTCTCTGTTATCAGCCATTCCCCTGTCCTGCTGTTAGTCTATTTCTCTCTGTTAATAGCCATTCCCCATCCCGCTGTCAGTCTATTTCTCTCTGTTATCAGCCATTCCCCGTCCTGCTGTCAGTCTATTTCTCTCTGTTATCAGCCATTCTCCGTCCTGCTGTCAGGCTATTTATCCCTGTTATCAGCCATTCCCCCGTCATGCTGTCAGTCTATTCTCTCTGTTATCAGCCATTCCCTGTCCTGCTGTCAGTCTATTTCTCTCTGTTATCAGCCATTCCCCGTCCTGCTGTCAGTCTATTTCTCTCTGTTATCAGCCATTCCCTCGTCCTGCTCTCAGTCTATTTCTCTCTGTTATCAGCCATTCCACGTCTAGCTGTCAGTCTATTCTCTCTGTTATCAGCCATTCCCCTGTCCTGTGTTCAGTCTATTTCTCTCTGTTATCAACCATTCCCCTGTCCTGCTGTCAGTCTATTCTCTCTGTTATCAGCCATTCCCCTGTTCTGCTGTCAGTCTATTCTCTCTGTTATCAGCCATTCCCCTGTCCTTCTGGCAGTCTATTTCTCTCTGTTATCAGCCAATCCCGGTCCTGCTGTCAGTCTATTTCTCTCTGTTATCAGCCATTCCCCCTTACTGCTGTCAGTCTATTTCTCTGTTATCAGCCATTCCTCTGTCAAGCTGTCAGTCTATTCTCTCTGTTATCAGCCATTCCCCCGTCCTGCTGTCAGTCTATTCTCTCTGTTATCAGCCATTCCCCCGTCCTGTTGTCAGTCTATTTCTCTCTGTTATCAGCCATTCCCCGTCCTGCTGTCAGTCTATTTCTCTCTGTTATCAACCATTCCCCATCCCGCTGTCAGTCTATTTCTCTCTGTTATCAGCCATTCTCCTGTCCTGCTGTCAGTCTATTTCTCTCTGTTATCAGCCATTCCCCATCTTGCTGTCAGTCAATTTCTCTGTTATCAGCCATTCTCCTGTCCTGTGTTCAGTCTATTTCTCTCTGTTATCAGCCATTCCCCGTCCTGCTGTCAGTCTATTCTCTCTGTTATCAGCCATTCCTCTGTCAAGCTGTCAGTCTATTCTCTCTGTTATCAGCCATTCCCCCGTCCTGCTGTCAGTCTATTCTCTCTGTTATCAGCCATTCCCCCGTCCTGTTGTCAGTCTATTTCTCTCTGTTATCAGCCATTCCCCGTCCTGCTGTCAGTCTATTTCTCTCTGTTATCAGCCATTCCCCGTCCTGCTGTCAGTCTATTCTCTCTGTTATCAGCCATTCCCCGTCCTGTTGTCAGTCTATTTCTCTGTTATCAGCCATTCCCCGTCCTGCTGTCAGTCTATTTCTCTCTGTTATCAGCCATTCCCCGTCCTGCTGTCAGTCTATTTCTCTGTTATCAGCCATTCCCCATCCCGCTGTCAGTCTATTTCTCTCTGTTATCAGCCATTCCCCATCTTGCTGTCAGTCTATTTCTCTGTTATCAGCCATTCCTCTGTCAAGCTGTCAGTCTATTCTCTCTGTTATCAGCCATTCCCCGTCCTGCTGTCAGTCTATTCTCTCTGTTATCAGCCATTCCCCGGTCCTGTTGTCAGTCTATTTCTCTCTGTTATCAGCCATTCCCCGTCCTGCTGTCAGTCTATTTCTCTCTGTTATCAGCCATTCCCCGTCCTGCTGTCAGTCTATTTCTCTCTGTTATCAGCCATTCCCCGTCCTGCTGTCAGTCTATTTCTCTGTTATCAGCCATTTTCCGTCCTGTTGTCAGTCTATTTCTCTCTGTTATCAGCCATTCCCCGTCCTGCTGTCAGTCTATTTCTCTCTGTTATCAACCATTCTCCTGTCCTGCTGTCAGTCTATTCTCTCTGTTATCAGCCAATCCCCCGTCCTGTTGTCAGTCTATTCTCTCTGTTATCAGCCATTCCCCCGTCCTGTTGTCAGTCTATTTCTCTCTGTTATCAGCCATTCCCCGTCCTGCTGTCAGTCTATTTCTCTCTGTTATCAGCCATTCCCCGTCCCGCTGTCAGTCTATTCTCTCTGTTATCAGCCATTCCCCTGTTCTGCTGTCAGTCTATTCTCTCTGTTATCAGCCATTCCCCTGTCCTTCTGGCAGTCTATTTCTCTCTGTTATCAGCCAATCCCGGTCCTGCTGTCAGTCTATTTCTCTCTGTTATCAGCCATTCCCCCTTACTGCTGTCAGTCTATTTCTCTGTTATCAGCCATTCCTCTGTCAAGCTGTCAGTCTATTCTCTCTGTTATCAGCCATTCCCCCGTCCTGCTGTCAGTCTATTCTCTCTGTTATCAGCCATTCCCCGTCCTGGTGTCAGTCTATTTCTCTCTGTTATCAGCCATTCCCCATCCTGCTGTCAGTCTATTTCTCTGTTATCAGCCATTCCCCATCCCGCTGTCAGTCTATTGCTCTCTGTTATCAGCCATTTCCCCGTCCTGCGGTCAGTCTATTTCTCTCTGTTAACAGCCAATCCCTATCCTGCTGTCAGTCTATTTCTCTCTGTTATCAGCCATTCCCCCGTCCTGCTGTCAGTTTATTTCTCTCTGTTATCAGCCATTCCCCTGTCCTGCTGTTAGTCTATTTCTCTCTGTTAATAGCCATTCCCCATCCCGCTGTCAGTCTATTTCTCTCTGTTATCAGCCATTCCCCGTCCTGCTGTCAGTCTATTTCTCTCTGTTATCAGCCATTCTCCGTCCTGCTGTCAGGCTATTTATCCCTGTTATCAGCCATTCCCCCGTCATGCTGTCAGTCTATTCTCTCTGTTATCAGCCATTCCCTGTCCTGCTGTCAGTCTATTTCTCTCTGTTATCAGCCATTCCCCGTCCTGCTGTCAGTCTATTTCTCTCTGTTATCAGCCATTCCCTCGTCCTGCTCTCAGTCTATTTCTCTCTGTTATCAGCCATTCCACGTCTAGCTGTCAGTCTATTCTCTCTGTTATCAGCCATTCCCCTGTCCTGTGTTCAGTCTATTTCTCTCTGTTATCAACCATTCCCCTGTCCTGCTGTCAGTCTATTCTCTCTGTTATCAGCCATTCACCCTTACTGCTGTCAGTCTATTTCTCTGTTATCAGCCATTCCTCTGTCAAGCTGTCAGTCTATTCTCTCTGTTATCAGCCATTCCCCCGTCCTGCTGTCAGTCTATTCTCTCTGTTATCAGCCATTCCCCCGTCCTGTTGTCAGTCTATTTCTCTCTGTTATCAGCCATTCCCCGTCCTGCTGTCAGTCTATTTCTCTCTGTTATCAGCCATTCCCCGTCCTGCTGTCAGTCTATTCTCTCTGTTATCAGCCATTCCCCATCCCGCTGTCAGTCTATTTCTCTGTTATCAGCCATTCCCCGTCCTGTTGTCAGTCTATTTCTCTCTGTTATCAGCCATTCCCCGTCCTGCTGTCAGTCTATTTCTCTCTGTTATCAGCCATTCCCCATCCTGCTGTCAGTCTATTTCTCTGTTATCAGCCATTCCCCATCCCGCTGTCAGTCTATTGCTCTCTGTTATCAGCCATTTCCCCGTCCTGCGGTCAGTCTATTTCTCTCTGTTAACAGCCAATCCCTATCCTGCTGTCAGTCTATTTCTCTCTGTTATCAGCCATTCCCCCGTCCTGCTGTCAGTTTATTTCTCTCTGTTATCAGCCATTCCCCTGTCCTGCTGTTAGTCTATTTCTCTCTGTTAATAGCCATTCCCCATCCCGCTGTCAGTCTATTTCTCTCTGTTATCAGCCATTCCCCGTCCTGCTGTCAGTCTATTTCTCTCTGTTATCAGCCATTCTCCGTCCTGCTGTCAGGCTATTTATCCCTGTTATCAGCCATTCCCCCGTCATGCTGTCAGTCTATTCTCTCTGTTATCAGCCATTCCCTGTCCTGCTGTCAGTCTGTTTCTCTCTGTTATCAGCCATTCCCCGTCCTGCTGTCAGTCTATTTCTCTCTGTTATCAGCCATTCCCTCGTCCTGCTCTCAGTCTATTTCTCTCTGTTATCAGCCATTCCACGTCTAGCTGTCAGTCTATTCTCTCTGTTATCAGCCATTCCCCTGTCCTGTGTTCAGTCTATTTCTCTCTGTTATCAACCATTCCCCTGTCCTGCTGTCAGTCTATTCTCTCTGTTATCAGCCATTCCCCATCCCGCTGTCAGTCTATTTCTCTCTATCAGCCATTCTCCTGTCCTGCTGTCAGTCTATTGTCTCTGTTATCAGCCATTCCCCTGTTCTGCTGTCAGTCTATTCTCTCTGTTATCAGCCATTCCCCATCCCGCTGTCAGTCTATTTCTCTCTGTTATCAGCCATTCCCCATCTTGCTGTCAGTCTATTTCTCTGTTATCAGCCATTCCCTGTCCTGCTGTCAGTCTATTTCTCTCTGTTATCAGCCATTCCCCGTCCTGCTGTCAGTCTATTTCTCTCTGTTATCAGCCATTCCCTCGTCCTGCTCTCAGTCTATTTCTCTCTGTTATCAGCCATTCCCCTGTTCTGCTGTCAGTCTATTCTCTCTGTTATCAGCCATTCCCCATCCCGCTGTCAGTCTATTTCTCTCTGTTATCAGCCATTCCCCATCTTGCTGTCAGTCTATTTCTCTGTTATCAGCCATTCTCCTGTCCTGCTGTCAGTCTATTCTCTCTGTTATCAGCCATTCCCCTGTCCCGTGTTCAGTCTATTTCTCTCTGTTATCAACCATTCCCCATCCCGCTGTCAGTCTATTTCTCTCTGTTATCAGCCATTCTCCTGTCCTGCTGTCAGTCTATTTCTCTCTGTTATCAGCCATTCCCCATCTTGCTGTCAGTCAATTTCTCTGTTATCAGCCATTCTCCTGTCCTGTGTTCAGTCTATTTCTCTCTGTTATCAGCCATTCCCCGTCCTGCTGTCAGTCTATTCTCTCTGTTATCAGCCATTCCTCTGTCAAGCTGTCAGTCTATTCTCTCTGTTATCAGCCATTCCCCCGTCCTGCTGTCAGTCTATTCTCTCTGTTATCAGCCATTCCCCCGTCCTGTTGTCAGTCTATTTCTCTCTGTTATCAGCCATTCCCCGTCCTGCTGTCAGTCTATTTCTCTCTGTTATCAGCCATTCCCCGTCCTGCTGTCAGTCTATTCTCTCTGTTATCAGCCATTCCCCGTCCTGTTGTCAGTCTATTTCTCTGTTATCAGCCATTCCCCGTCCTGCTGTCAGTCTATTTCTCTCTGTTATCAGCCATTCCCCGTCCTGCTGTCAGTCTATTTCTCTGTTATCAGCCATTCCCCATCCCGCTGTCAGTCTATTTCTCTCTGTTATCAGCCATTCCCCATCTTGCTGTCAGTCTATTTCTCTGTTATCAGCCATTCCTCTGTCAAGCTGTCAGTCTATTCTCTCTGTTATCAGCCATTCCCCGTCCTGCTGTCAGTCTATTCTCTCTGTTATCAGCCATTCCCCGGTCCTGTTGTCAGTCTATTTCTCTCTGTTATCAGCCATTCCCCGTCCTGCTGTCAGTCTATTTCTCTCTGTTATCAGCCATTCCCCGTCCTGCTGTCAGTCTATTTCTCTCTGTTATCAGCCATTCCCCGTCCTGCTGTCAGTCTATTTCTCTGTTATCAGCCATTTTCCGTCCTGTTGTCAGTCTATTTCTCTCTGTTATCAGCCATTCCCCGTCCTGCTGTCAGTCTATTTCTCTCTGTTATCAACCATTCTCCTGTCCTGCTGTCAGTCTATTCTCTCTGTTATCAGCCAATCCCCCGTCCTGTTGTCAGTCTATTCTCTCTGTTATCAGCCATTCCCCCGTCCTGTTGTCAGTCTATTTCTCTCTGTTATCAGCCATTCCCCGTCCTGCTGTCAGTCTATTTCTCTCTGTTATCAGCCATTCCCCGTCCCGCTGTCAGTCTATTCTCTGTTATCAGCCATTCCCCATCCCGCTGTCAGTCTATTTCTCTCTGTTATCAGCCATTCCCCATCCCGCTGTCAGTCTATTTCTCTCTGTTATCAGCCATTTCACGTCCTGCTGTCAGTCTATTCTCTCTGTTATCAGCCATTCCCCTGTCCTGTGTTCAGTCTATTTCTCTCTGTTATCAGCCATTCCCCTGTCCTGCTGTCAGTCTATTCTCTCTGTTATCAGCCATTCCCCATCCCGCTGTCAGTCTATTTCTCTCTTTTATCAGCCAATCCCCATCCTGCTGTCAGTCTATTCTCTCTGTTATCAGCCATTCCCCTGTCCTGCTGTCAGTCTATTCTCTCTGTTATCAGCCAATCCCCGTCCTGTTGTCAGTCTATTCTCTCTGTTATCAGCCATTCCCCTGTCCTGCAATCAGTCTATTCTCTCTGTTATCAGCCATTCCCCCGTCCTGCTGTCAGTCTATTCTCTCTGTTATCAGCCATTCCCCCGTCCTGTTGTCAGTCTATTTCTCTCTATCAGCCATTCCCCATCCTGCTGTCAGTCTATTTCTATCTGTTATCAGCCATTCCCCTGTCCTGCTGCCAGTCTATTTCTCTCTGTTATCAGCCATTCCCCTGTCCTGCTGTCAGTCTATTTCTCTCTGTTATCAGCCATTCCCCGTCCTGCTGTCAGTCTATTGCTCTCTGTTATCAGCCATTTCCCCGTCCTGCGGTCAGTCTATTTCTCTCTGTTAACAGCCAATCCCTATCCTGCTGTCAGTCTATTTCTCTCTGTTATCAGCCATTCCCCCGTCCTGCTGTCAGTTTATTTCTCTCTGTTATCAGCCATTCCCCTGTCCTGCTGTTAGTCTATTTCTCTCTGTTAATAGCTATTCCCCATCCCGCTGTCAGTCTATTTCTCTCTGTTATCAGCCATTCCCCGTCCTGCTGTCAGTCTATTTCTCTCTGTTATCAGCTATTCTCCGTCCTGCTGTCAGGCTATTTATCCCTGTTATCAGCCATTCCCCTGTCATGCTGTCAGTCTATTCTCTCTGTTATCAGCCATTCCCTGTCCTGCTGTCAGTCTATTTCTCTCTGTTATCAGCCATTCCCCGTCCTGCTCTCAGTCTATTTCTCTCTGTTATCAGCCATTCCCTCGTCCTGCTCTCAGTCTATTTCTCTCTGTTATCAGCCAATCCCCGTCCTGCTGTCAGGCTATTTATCCCTGTTATCAGCCATTCCCCTGTCATGCTGTCAGTCTATTCTCTCTGTTATCAGCCATTCCCTGTCCTGCTGTCAGTCTATTTCTCTCTGTTATCAGCCATTCCACGTCCTGCTGTCAGTCTATTTCTCTCTGTTATCAGCCATTCTCCGTCCTGCTGTCAGGCTATTTCTCTCTGTTATCAGCCATTCTCCGTCCTGCTGTCAGGCTATTTATCCCTGTTATCAGCCATTCCCCTGTCATGCTGTCAGTCTATTCTCTCTGTTATCAGCCATTCCCTGTCCTGCTGTCAGTCTATTTCTCTCTGTTATCAGCCATTCCCCGTCCTGCTGTCAGTCTATTTCTCTCTGTTGTCAGCCATTCCCTCGTCCTGCTATCAGTCTATTTCTCTCTGTTATCAGCCATTCCACGTCTAGCGGTCAGTCTATTCTCTCTGTTATCAGCCATTCCCCTGTCCTGTGTTCAGTCTATTTCTCTCTGTTATCAACCATTCCCCTGTCCTGCTGTCAGTCTATTCTCTCTGTTATCAGCCATTCCCCTGTTCTGCTGTCAGTCTATTCTCTCTGTTATCAGCCATTCCCCTGTCCTTCTGGCAGTCTATTTCTCTCTGTTATCAGCCAATCCCGGTCCTGCTGTCAGTCTATTTCTCTCTGTTATCAGCCATTCCCCCTTACTGCTGTCAGTCTATTTCTCTCTGTTATCAGCCATTCCCCGTCCTGCTGTCAGTCTATTCTCTCTGTTATCAGCCATTCCCCCGTCCTGCTGTCAGTCTATTTCTCTCTGTTATCAGCCATTCCCCCGTCCTGTTGTCAGTCTATTTCTCTCTGTTATCAGCCATTCCCCGTCCTGCTGTCAGTCTATTTCTCTCTGTTATCAGCCATTCCCCGTCCTGCTGTCAGTCTATTCTCTCTGTTATCAGCCATTCCCCATCCCGCTGTCAGTCTATTTCTCTCTGTTATCAGCCATTCCCCATCTTGCTGTCAGTCTATTTCTCTGTTATCAGCCATTCCCCGTCCTGTTGTCAGTCTATTTCTCTCTGTTATCAGCCATTCCCCGTCCTGCTGTCAGTCTATTTCTCTCTGTTATCAGCCATTCCCCGTCCTGCTGTCAGTCTATTTCTCTGTTATCAGCCATTCCCCATCCCGCTGTCAGTCTATTTCTCTGTTATCAGCCATTCTCCTGTCCTGCTGTCAGTCTATTCTCTCTGTTATCAGCCATTCCCCTGTCCTGTGTTCAGTCTATTTCTCTCTGTTATCAACCATTTTCCTGTCCTGCTGTCAGTCTATTCTCTCTGTTATCAGCCAATCCCCATCCTGCTGTCAGTCTATTCTCTCTGTTATCAGCCATTCCTCTGTCCTGCTGTCAGTCTATTCTCTCTGTTATCAGCCATTCCCCCGTCCTGCTGTCAGTCTATTCTCTCTGTTATCAGCCATTCCCCCGTCCTGTTGTCAGTCTATTTCTCTCTGTTATTAGCCATTCCCCGTCCTGCTGTCAGTCTATTTCTCTCTGTTATCAGCCATTCCCCATCCTGCTGTCAGTCTATTCTCTGTTATCAGCCATTCCCCATCCCGCTGTCAGTCTATTTCTCTCTGTTATCAGCCAATCCCCGTCCTGCTGTCAGTCTATTGCTCTCTGTTATCAGCCATTTCCCCGTCCTGCGGTCAGTCTATTTCTCTCTGTTAACAGCCAATGCCTATCCTGCTGTCAGTCTATTTCTCTCTGTTATCAGCCATTCCCCTGTCCTGCTGTTAGTCTATTTCTCTCTGTTAATAGCCATTCCCCATCCCGCTGTCAGTCTATTTCTCTCTGTTATCAGCCATTCCCCGTCCTGCTGTCAGTCTATTTCTCTCTGTTATCAGCCATTCTCCGTCCTGCTGTCAGGCTATTTATCCCTGTTATCAGCCATTCCCCTGTCATGCTGTCAGTCTATTCTCTCTGTTATCAGCCATTCCCTGTCCTGCTGTCAGAATATTTCTCTCTGTTATCAGCCATTCCCCGTCCTGCTGTCAGTCTATTTCTCTCTGTTATCAGCCATTACCTCGTCCTGCTCTCAGTCTATTTCTCTCTGTTATCAGCCATTCCCCTGTCCTGCTGTCAGTCTATTGCTCTCTGTTATCAGCCATTTCCCCGTCCTGCGGTCAGTCTATTTCTCTCTGTTAACAGCCAATCCCTATCCTGCTGTCAGTCTATTTCTCTCTGTTATCAGCCATTCCCCCGTCCTGCTGTCAGTTTATTTCTCTCTGTTATCAGCCATTCCCCTGTCCTGCTGTTAGTCTATTTCTCTCTGTTAATAGCCATTCCCCATCCCGCTGTCAGTCTATTTCTCTCTGTTATCAGCCATTCCCCGTCCTGCTGTCAGTCTATTACTCTCTGTTATCAGCCATTCTCCGTCCTGCTGTCAGGCTATTTATCCCTGTTATCAGCCATTCCCCCGTCATGCTGTCAGTCTATTCTCTCTGTTATCAGCCATTCCCTGTCCTGCTGTCAGTCTATTTCTCTCTGTTATCAGCCATTCCCCGTCCTGCTGTCAGTCTATTTCTCTCTGTTATCAGCCATTCCCTCGTCCTGCTCTCAGTCTATTTCTCTCTGTTATCAGCCATTCCACGTCTAGCTGTCAGTCTATTCTCTCTGTTATCAGCCATTCCCCTGTCCTGTGTTCAGTCTATTTCTCTCTGTTATCAACCATTCCCCTGTCCTGCTGTCAGTCTATTCTCTCTGTTATCAGCCATTCCCCATCCCGCTGTCAGTCTATTTCTCTCTATCAGCCATTCTCCTGTCCTGCTGTCAGTCTATTGTCTCTGTTATCAGCCATTCCCCTGTTCTGCTGTCAGTCTATTCTCTCTGTTATCAGCCATTCCCCATCCCGCTGTCAGTCTATTTCTCTCTGTTATCAGCCATTCCCCATCTTGCTGTCAGTCTATTTCTCTGTTATCAGCCATTCTCCTGTCCTGCTGTCAGTCTATTCTCTCTGTTATCAGCCATTCCCCTGTCCCGTGTTCAGTCTATTTCTCTCTGTTATCAACCATTCCCCATCCCGCTGTCAGTCTATTTCTCTCTGTTATCAGCCATTCCCCGTCCTGCTGTCAGTCTATTCTCTCTGTTATCAGCCATTCCTCTGTCCTGCTGTCAGTCTATTCTCTCTGTTATCAGCCATTCCCCCGTCCTGCTGTCAGTCTATTCTCTGTTATCAGCCATTCCCCCGTCCTGCTGTCAGTCTATTCTCTCTGTTATCAGCCATTCCCCCGTCCTGTTGTCAGTCTATTTATCTCTATCAGCCATTCCCCATCCTGCTGTCAGTCTATTTCTATCTGTTATCAGCCATTCCCCTGTCCTGCTGCCAGTCTATTTCTCTCTGTTATCAGCCATTTCCCATCCCGCTGTCAGTCTATTTCTCTCTGTTATCAGCCATTCCCCATCTTGCTGTCAGTCAATTTCTCTGTTATCAGCCATTCTCCTGTCCTGCTGTCAGTCTATTCTCTCTGTTATCAGCCATTCCCCTGTCCTGTGTTCAGTCTATTTCTCTCTGTTATCAGCCATTCTCCTGTCCTGCTGTCAGTCTATTTCTCTCTGTTATCAGCCATTCCCCGTCCTGCTGTCAGTCTATTCTCTCTGTTATCAGCCATTCCTCTGTCAAGCTGTCAGTCTATTCTCTCTGTTATCAGCCATTCCCCCGTCCTGCTGTCAGTCTATTCTCTCTGTTATCAGCCATTCCCCCGTCCTGTTGTCAGTCTATTTCTCTCTGTTATCAGCCATTCCCCGTCCTGCTGTCAGTCTATTCTCTCTGTTATCAGCCATTCCCCGTCCTGTTGTCAGTCTATTTCTCTGTTATCAGCCATTCCCCGTCCTGCTGTCAGTCTATTTCTCTCTGTTATCAGCCATTCCCCGTCCTGCTGTCAGTCTATTTCTCTGTTATCAGCCATTCCCCATCCCGCTGTCAGTCTATTTCTCTCTGTTATCAGCCATTCCCCATCTTGCTGTCAGTCTATTTCTCTGTTATCAGCCATTCCTCTGTCAAGCTGTCAGTCTATTCTCTCTGTTATCAGCCATTCCCCGGTCCTGTTGTCAGTCTATTTCTCTCTGTTATCAGCCATTCCCCGTCCTGCTGTCAGTCTATTTCTCACTGTTATCAGCCATTCCCCGTCCTGCTGTCAGTCTATTTCTCTCTGTTATCAGCCATTCCCCGTCCTGCTGTCAGTCTATTTCTCTGTTATCAGCCATTCCCCGTCCTGTTGTCAGTCTATTTCTCTCTGTTATCAGCTATTCCCCGTCCTGCTGTCAGTCTATTTCTCTCTGTTATCAACCATTCTCCTGTCCTGCTGTCAGTCTATTCTCTCTGTTATCAGCCAATCCCCCGTCCTGTTGTCAGTCTATTCTCTCTGTTATCAGCCATTCCCCCGTCCTGTTGTCAGTCTATTTCTCTCTGTTATCAGCCATTCCCCGTCCTGCTGTCAGTCTATTTCTCTCTGTTATCAGCCATTCCCCGTCCCGCTGTCAGTCTATTCTCTGTTATCAGCCATTCCCCATCCCGCTGTCAGTCTATTTCTCTCTGTTATCAGCCATTCCCCATCCCGCTGTCAGTCTATTTCTCTCTGTTATCAGCCATTTCCCGTCCTGCTGTCAGTCTATTCTCTCTGTTATCAGCCATTCCCCTGTCCTGTGTTCAGTCTATTTCTCTCTGTTATCAGCCATTCCCCTGTCCTGCTGTCAGTCTATTCTCTCTGTTATCAGCCATTCCCCATCCCGCTGTCAGTCTATTTCTCTCTTTTATCAGCCAAGCCCCTGTCCTGCTGTCAGTCTATTCTCTCTGTTATCAGCCATTCCCCTGTCCTGCTGTCAGTCTATTCTCTCTGTTATCAGCCAATCCCCGTCCTGTTGTCAGTCTATTCTCTCTGTTATCAGCCATTCCCCTGTCCTGCAATCAGTCTATTCTCTCTGTTATCAGCCATTCCCCCGTCCTGCTGTCAGTCTATTCTCTCTGTTATCAGCCATTCCCCCGTCCTGTTGTCAGTCTATTTCTCTCTATCAGCCATTCCCCATCCTGCTGTCAGTCTATTTCTATCTGTTATCAGCCATTCCCCTGTCCTGCTGCCAGTCTATTTCTCTCTGTTATCAGCCATTCCCCTGTCCTGCTGTCAGTCTATTTCTCTCTGTTATCAGCCAATCCCCGTCCTGCTGTCAGTCTATTGCTCTCTGTTATCAGCCATTTCCCCGTCCTGCGGTCAGTCTATTTCTCTCTGTTAACAGCCAATCCCTATCCTGCTGTCAGTCTATTTCTCTCTGTTATCAGCCATTTCCCCGTCCTGCGGTCAGTCTATTTCTCTCTGTTAACAGCCAATCCCTATCCTGCTGTCAGTCTATTTCTCTCTGTTATCAGCCATTTCCCCGTCCTGCGGTCAGTCTATTTCTCTCTGTTAACAGCCAATCCCTATCCTGCTGTCAGTCTATTTCTCTCTGTTATCAGCCATTCCCCCGTCCTGCTGTCAGTTTATTTCTCTCTGTTATCAGCCATTCCCCTGTCCTGCTGTCAGTCTATTTCTCTCTGTTATCAGCCAATCCCCGTCCTGCTGTCAGTCTATTGCTCTCTGTTATCAGCCATTTCCCCGTCCTGCGGTCAGTCTATTTCTCTCTGTTAATAGCTATTCCCCATCCCGCTGTCAGTCTATTTCTCTCTGTTATCAGCCATTCCCCGTCCTGCTGTCAGTCTATTTCTCTCTGTTATCAGCCATTCTCCGTCCTGCTGTCAGGCTATTTATCCCTGTTATCAGCCATTCCCCTGTCATGCTGTCAGTCTATTCTCTCTGTTATCAGCCATTCCCTGTCCTGCTGTCAGTCTATTTCTCTCTGTTATCAGCCATTCCCCGTCCTGCTCTCAGTCTATTTCTCTCTGTTATCAGCCATTCCCTCGTCCTGCTCTCAGTCTATTTCTCTCTGTTATCAGCCAATCCCCGTCCTGCTGTCAGGCTATTTATCCCTGTTATCAGCCATTCCCCTGTCATGCTGTCAGTCTATTCTCTCTGTTATCAGCCATTCCCTGTCCTGCTGTCAGTCTATTTCTCTCTGTTATCAGCCATTCCACGTCCTGCTGTCAGTCTATTTCTCTCTGTTATCAGCCATTCTCCGTCCTGCTGTCAGTCTATTCTCTCTGTTATCAGCCATTCCCCTGTCATGCTGTCAGTCTAATCTCTCTGTTATCAGCCAATCCCCGTCCTGCTGTCAGGCTATTTATCCCTGATATCAGCCATTCCCCTGTCATGCTGTCAGTCTATTCTCTCTGTTATCAGCCATTCTCTGTCCCGCTGTCAGTCTATTTCTCTCTGTTATCAGCCATTCCCCGTCCTGCTGTCAGTCTATTTCTCTCTGTTATCAGCCATTCTCCGTCCTGCTGTCAGGCTATTTATCCCTGTTATCAGCCATTCCCCTGTCATGCTGTCAGTCTATTCTCTCTGTTATCAGCCATTCCCTGTCCTGCTGTCAGTCTATTTCTCTCTGTTATCAGCCATTCCCCGTCCTGCTGTCAGTCTATTTCTCTCTGTTATCAGCCATTCCCTCGTCCTGCTCTCAGTCTATTTCTCTCTGTTATCAGCCATTCTCCGTCCTGCTGTCAGGCTATTTATCCCTGTTATCAGCCATTCCCCTGTCATGCTGTCAGTCTATTCTCTCTGTTATCAGCCATTCCCTGTCCTGCTGTCAGTCTATTTCTCTCTGTTATCAGCCATTCCACGTCCTGCTGTCAGTCTATTTCTCTCTGTTATCAGCCATTCCCCATCTTGCTGACCGTCTATTTCTCTGTTATCAGCCATTCTCCTGTCCTGCTGTCATTCTATTCTCTCTGTTATCAGCCATATCCCTGTCCTGTGTTCAGTCTATTTCTCTCTGTTATCAACCATTCCCCTGTCCTGCTGTCAGTCTATTCTCTCTGTTATCAGCCATTCCCCATCCCGCTGTCAGTCTATTCTCTCTGTTATCAGCCATTCCCCTGTCATGTGTTCAGTCTATTTCTCTCTATCAGCCATTCTCCTGTCCTGCTGTCAGTCTATTTCTCTCTTTTATCAGCCAATCCCCGTCCTGCTGTCAGTCTATTCTCTCTGTTATCAGCCATTCCTCTGTCCTGCTGTCAGTCTATTCTCTCTGTTATCAGCCATTCCCCCATCCTGCTGTCAGTCTATTCTCTCTGTTATCAGCCATTCCCCCGTCCTGTTGTCAGTCTATTTCTCTCTGTTATCAGCCATTCCCCTGTCCTGCTGTCAGTCTATTCTCTCTGTTATCAGCCATTCCCCTGTTCTGCTGTCAGTCTATTCTCTCTGTTATCAGCCATTCCCCTGTCCTTCTGGCAGTCTATTTCTCTCTGTTATCAGCCATTCCCCCTTACTGCTGTCAGTCTATTTCTCTCTGCTATCAGCCATTCCCCTGTCCTGCTGTCAGTCTATTTCTCTCTGTTATCAGCCAATCTCATCCTGCTGTCAGTCTATTTCTCTCTGTTATCAGCCATTCCCCCGTCCTGCTGTCAGTCTATTTCTATCTGTTATCAGCCATTCCCCCGTCCTGCTGTCAGTCTATTTCTCTCTGTTATCAGCCATTCCCCTGTCCTGCTGTCAGTCTATTTCTCTCTGTTAACAGCCAATCCCCATCCTGCTGTCATTCTATTTCTCTCTGTTATCAGCCATTCCCCATCCCGCTGTCAGTCTATTTCTCTGTTATCAGCCATTCCCCATCCCGCTGTCAGTCTATTTCTCTCTGTTATCAGCCATTCCCCATCCTGCTGTCTGTCTATTTCTCTCTGTTATCAGCCATTCCCCCGTCCTGCTGTCAGTCTATTTCTCTCTGTTATCAGCCATTCCCCATCCCGCTGTCAGTCTATTCTCTCTGTTATCAGCCATTCTCCATCCCGCTGTCAGTCTATTCTCTCTGTTATCAGCCATTCCCCATCCCGCTGTCAGTCTATTTCTCTCTGTTATCAGCCATTCTCCTGTCCTGCTGTCAGTCTATTTTTCTCTTTTATCAGCCATTCCCCCCGTCCTGCTGTCAGTCTATTCTCTCTGTTATCAGCCATTCCCCGTCCTGTTGTCAGTCTATTTCTCTCTATCAGCCATTCCCCATCCTGCTGTCAGTCTATTTCTATCTGTTATCAGCCATTCCCCTGTCCTGCTGCCAGTCTATTTCTCTCTGTTATCAGCCATTCCCCTGTCCTGCTGTCAGTCTATTGCTCTCTGTTATCAGCCATTTCCCCGTCCTGCTGTCAATCTATTTCTCTCTGTTAACAGCCAATCCCTATCCTGCTGTCAGTCTATTTCTCTCTGTTATCAGCCATTCCCCCGTCCTGCTGTCAGTTTATTTCTCTCTGTTATCAGCCATTCCCTGTCCTGCTGTCAGTCTATTTCTCTCTGTTATCAGCCATTCCCTCGTCCTGCTCTCAGTCTATTTCTCTCTGTTATCAGCCATTCCACGTCAAGCTGTCAGTCTATTCTCTCTGTTATCAGCCATTCCCCTGCCCTGTGTTCAGTCTATTTCTCTCTGTTATCAACCATTCCCCTGTCCTGCTGTCAGTCTATTCTCTCTGTTATCAGCCATTCCCCATCCCGCTGTCAGTCTATTTCTCTCCTTCAGCCATTCTCCTGTCCTGCTGTCAGTCTATTTCTCTCTTTTATCAGCCAATCCCGTCCTGCTGTCAGTCTATTCTCTCTGTTATCAGCCATTCCTCTGTCCTGCTGTCAGTCTATTCTCTCTGTTATCAGCCATTCCCCCATTCTGCTGTCAGTCTATTCTCTCTGTTATCAGCCATTCCCCCGTCCTGTTGTCAGTCTATTTCTCTCTGTTATCAGCCATTCCCCCGTCCTGTTGTCAGTCTATTCTCTCTGTTATCAGCCATTCCCCTGTCCTTCTGGCAGTCTATTTCTCTCTGTTATCAGCCAATCCCGGTCTTGCTGTCAGTCTATTTCTCTCTGTTATCAGCCATTCCCCCTTACTGCTGTCAGTCTATTTCTCTGTTATCAGCCATTCCTCTGTCAAGCTGTCAGTCTATTCTCTCTGTTATCAGCCATTCCCCCGTCCTGCTGTCAGTCTATTCTCTCTGTTATCAGCCATTCCCCATCCCACTGACAGTCTATTTCTCTCCTTCAGCCATTCTCCTGTCCTGCTGTCAGTCTATTTCTCTCTGTTATCAGCCATTCCTCTGTCCTGCTGTCAGTCTATTCTCTCTGTTATCAGCCATTACCCCATCCTGCTGTCAGTCTATTTCTCTCTGTTATCAGCCATTCTCCCGTCCTGTTGTCAGTCTATTTCTCTCTGTTATCAGCCATTCTCCTGTCCTGCTGTCAGTCTATTCTCTCTGTTATCAGCCATTCCCCTGTCCTTCTGGCAGTCTATTTCTCTCTGTTATCAGCCAATCCCGGTCCTGCTGTCAGTCTATTTCTCTCTGTTATCAGCCATTCCCCCTTACTGCTGTCAGTCTATTTCTCTGTTATCAGCCATTCCCCGTCCTGCTGTCAGTCTATTCTCTGTTATCAGCCATTCCCCATCCCGCTGTCAGTCTATTTCTCTCTGTTATCAGCCATTCCCCATCTTGCTGTCAGTCTATTTCTCTGTTATCAGCCATTCCCCGTCCTGTTGTCAGTCTATTTCTCTCTGTTATCAGCCATTCCCCGTCCTGCTGTCAGTCTATTTCTCTCTGTTATCAGCCATTCCCCTGTCCTTCTGGCAGTCTATTTCTCTCTGTTATCAGCCATTCCCTGTCCTGCTGTCAGTCTATTTCTCTCTGTTATCAGCCATTCCCCGTCCTGCTGTCAGTCTATTTCTCTCTGTTATCAGCCATTCCCTCGTCCTGCTCTCAGTCTATTTCTCTCTGTTATCAGCCATTCCACGTCTAGCTGTCAGTCTATTCTCTCTGTTATCAGCCATTCCCCTGTCCTGTGTTCAGTCTATTTCTCTCTGTTATCAACCATTCCCCTGTCCTGCTGTCAGTCTATTCTCTCTGTTATCAGCCATTCCCCATCCCGCTGTCAGTCTATTTCTCTCTATCAGCCATTCTCCTGTCCTGCTGTCAGTCTATTCTCTCTGTTATCAGCCATTCCCCTGTTCTGCTGTCAGTCTATTCTCTCTGTTATCAGCCATTCCCCTGTCCTTCTGGCAGTCTATTTCTCTCTGTTATCAGCCAATCCCGGTCCTGCTGTCAGTCTATTTCTCTCTGTTATCAGCCATTCCCCCTTACTGCTGTCAGTCTATTTCTCTGTTATCAGCCATTCCTCTGTCAAGCTGTCAGTCTATTCTCTCTGTTATCAGCCATTCCCCCGTCCTGCTGTCAGTCTATTCTCTCTGTTATCAGCCATTCCCCCGTCCTGTTGTCAGTCTATTTCTCTCTGTTATCAGCCATTCCCCGTCCTGCTGTCAGTCTATTTCTCTCTGTTATCAGCCATTCCCCGTCCTGCTGTCAGTCTATTCTCTCTGTTATCAGCCATTCCCCATCCCGCTGTCAGTCTATTTCTCTCTGTTATCAGCCATTCCCCATCTTGCTGTCAGTCTATTTCTCTGTTATCAGCCATTCCCCGTCCTGTTGTCAGTCTATTTCTCTCTGTTATCAGCCATTCCCCGTCCTGCTGTCAGTCTATTTCTCTCTGTTATCAGCCATTCCCCATCCCGCTGTCAGTCTATTGCTCTCTGTTATCAGCCATTTCCCCGTCCTGCGGTCAGTCTATTTCTCTCTGTTATCAGCCATTCCCCCGTCCTGCTGTCAGTTTATTTCTCTCTGTTATCAGCCATTCCCCTGTCCTGCTGTTAATCTATTTCTCTCTGTTAATAGCCATTCCCCATCCCGCTGTCAGTCTATTTCTCTCTGTTATCAGCCATTCCCCATCCTGCTGTCAGTCTATTTCTCTGTTATCAGCCATTCCCCATCCCGCTGTCAGTCTATTGCTCTCTGTTATCAGCCATTTCCCCGTCCTGCTGTCAGTCTATTTCTCTCTGTTATCAGCCATTCCCCCGTCCTGCTGTCAGTTTATTTCTCTCTGTTATCAGCCATTCCCCTGTCCTGCTGTTAATCTATTTCTCTCTGTTAATAGCCATTCCCCATCCCGCTGTCAGTCTATTTCTCTCTGTTATCAGCCATTCCCCGTCCTGCTGTCAGTCTATTTCTCTCTGTTATCAGCCATTCTCCGTCCTGCTGTCAGGCTATTTATCCCTGTTATCAGCCATTCCCCCGTCATGCTGTCAGTCTATTCTCTCTGTTATCAGCCATTCCCTGTCCTGCTGTCAGTCTATTTCTCTCTGTTATCAGCCATTCCCCGTCCTGCTGTCAGTCTATTTCTCTCTGTTATCAGCTATTCCCTCGTCCTGCTTTCAGTCTATTTCTCTCTGTTATCAGCCATTCCACGTCTAGCTGTCAGTCTATTCTCTCTGTTATCAGCCATTCCACGTCCTGCTGTCAGTCTATTTCTCTCTGTTATCAGCCATTCCCCATCTTGCTGACCGTCTATTTCTCTGTTATCAGCCATTCTCCTGTCCTGCTGTCAGTCTATTCTCTCTGTTATCAGCCATATCCCTGTCCTGTGTTCAGTCTATTTCTCTCTGTTATCAACCATTCCCCTGTCCTGCTGTCAGTCTATTCTCTCTCTTATCAGCCATTCCCCATCCCGCTGTCAGTCTATTCTCTCTGTTATCAGCCATTCCCCTGTCCTGTGTTCAGTCTATTTCTCTCTATCAGCCATTCTCCTGTCCTGCTGTCAGTCTATTTCTCTCTTTTATCAGCCAATCCCCGTCCTGCTGTCAGTCTATTCTCTCTGTTATCAGCCATTCCTCTGTCCTGCTGTCAGTCTATTCTCTCTGTTATCAGCCATTCCCCCGTCCTGTTGTCAGTCTATTTCTCTCTGTTATCAGCCATTCCCCTGTCCTGCTGTCAGTCTATTCTCTCTGTTATCAGCCATTCCCCTGTTCTGCTGTCAGTCTATTCTCTCTGTTATCAGCCATTCCCCTGTCCTTCTGGCAGTCTATTTCTCTCTGTTATCAGCCATTCCCCCTTACTGCTGTCAGTCTATTTCTCTCTGCTATCAGCCATTCCCCTGTCCTGCTGTCAGTCTATTTCTCTCTGTTATCAGCCAATCTCGTCCTGCTGTCAGTCTATTTCTCTCGGTTATCAGCCATTCCCCATGCCGCTGTCAGTCTATTTCTCTCTGTTATCAGCCATTCCCCCGTCCTGCTGTCAGTCTATTTCTATCTGTTATCAGCCATTCCCCCGTCCTGCTGTCAGTCTATTTCTCTCTGTTATCAGCCATTCCCCTGTCCTGCTGTCAGTCTATTTCTCTCTGTTAACAGCCAATCCCCATCCTGCTGTCATTCTATTTCTCTCTGTTATCAGCCATTCCCCATCCCACTGTCAGTCTATTTCTCTGTTATCAGCCATTCCCCATCCCGCTGTCAGTCTATTTCTCTCTGTTATCAGCCATTCCCCGTCCTGCTGTCTGTCTATTTCTCTCTGTTATCAGCCATTCCCCCGTCCTGCTGTCAGTCTATTTCTCTCTGTTATCAGCCATTCCCCATCCCGCTGTCAGTCTATTCTCTCTGTTATCAGCCATTCCCCATCCCGCTGTCAGTCTATTTCTCTCTATCAGCCATTCTCCTGTCCTGCTGTCAGTCTATTGTCTCTGTTATCAGCCATTCCCCTGTCCTGCTGTCAGTCTATTCTCTCTGTTATCAGCCATTCCCCATCCCGCTGTCAGTCTTTCTCTCTATCAGCCATTCTCCTGTCCTGCTGTCAGTCTATTCTCTCTGTTATCAGCCATTCCCCTGTTCTGCTGTCAGTCTATTCTCTCTGTTATCAGCCATTCCCCATCCCGCTGTCAGTCTATTCTCTCTGTTATCAGCCATTCCCCATCCCGCTGTCAGTCTATTTCTCTCTGTTATCAGCCATTCTCCTGTCCTGCTGTCAGTCTATTTTTCTCTTTTATCAGCCATTCCCCCCGTCCTGCTGTCAGTCTATTCTCTCTGTTATCAGCCATTCCCACGTCCTGTTGTCAGTCTATTTCTCTCTATCAGCCATTCCCCATCCTGCTGTCAGTCTATTTCTATCTGTTATCAGCCATTCCCCTGTCCTGCTGCCAGTCTATTTCTCTCTGTTATCAGCCATTCCCCTGTCCTGCTGTCAGTCTATTGCTCTCTGTTATCAGCCATTTCCCCGTCCTGCGGTCAATCTATTTCTCTCTGTTAACAGCCAATCCCTATCCTGCTGTCAGTCTATTTCTCTCTGTTATCAGCCATTCCCCCGTCCTGCTGTTAGTTTATTTCTCTCTGTTATCAGCCATTCCCCCGTCCTGTTGTCAGTCTATTTCTCTCTGTTATCAGCCATTCTCCTGTCCTGCTGTCAGTCTATTTCTCTCTGTTATCAGCCAATCCCGGTCCTGCTGTCAGTCTATTTCTCTCTGTTATCAGCCATTCCCCCTTACTGCTGTCAGTCTATTTCTCTGTTATCAGCCATTCCTCTGTCAAGCTGTCAGTCTATTCTCTCTGTTATCAGCCATTCCCCCGTCCTGCTGTCAGTCTATTCTCTCTGTTATCAGCCATTCCCCATCCCGCTGACAGTCTATTTCTCTACTTCAGCCATTCTCCTGTCCTGCTGTCAGTCTATTTCTCTCTTTTATCAGCCAATCCCGTCCTGCTGTCAGTCTATTCTCTCTGTTATCAGCCATTCCTCTGTCCTGCTCTCAGTCTATTTCTCTCTGTTATCAGCCATTCCACGTCTAGCTGTCAGTCTATTCTCTCTGTTATCAGCCATTCCCCTGTCCTGTGTTCAGTCTATTTCTCTCTGTTATCAACCATTCCCCTGTCCTGCTGTCAGTCTATTCTCTCTGTTATCAGCCATTCCCCATCCCGCTGTCAGTCTATTTCTCTCCTTCAGCCATTCTCCTGTCCTGCTGTCAGTCTATTTCTCTCTTTTATCAGCCAATCCTGTCCTGCTGTCAGTCTATTCTCTCTGTTATCAGCCATTCCTCTGTCCTGCTGTCAGTCTATTCTCTCTGTTATCAGCCATTCCCCCATCCTGCTGTCAGTCTATTCTCTCTGTTATCAGCCATTCCCCCATCCTGTTGTCAGTCTATTTCTCTCTGTTATCAGCCATTCCCCTGTCCTTCTGGCAGTCTATTTCTCTCTGTTATCAGCCAATCCCGGTCCTGCTGTCAGTCTATTTCTCTCTGTTATCAGCCATTCCCCCTTACTGCTGTCAGTCTATTTCTCTGTTATCAGCCATTCCTCTGTCAAGCTGTCAGTCTATTCTCTCTGTTATCAGCCATTCCCCCGTCCTGCTGTCAGTCTATTCTCTCTGTTATCAGCCATTCCCCATCCCGCTGACAGTCTATTTCTCTCCTTCAGCCATTCTCCTGTCCTGCTGTCAGTCTATTTCTCTCTTTTATCAGCCAATCCTGTCCTGCTGTCAGTCTATTCTCTCTGTTATCAGCCATTCCTCTGTCCTGCTGTCAGTCTATTCTCTCTGTTATCAGCCATTCCCCCATCCTGCTGTCAGTCTATTCTCTCTGTTATCAGCCATTCCCCCGTCCTGTTGTCAGTCTATTTCTCTCTGTTATCAGCCATTCTCCTGTCCTGCTGTCAGTCTATTCTCTCTGTTATCAGCCATTCCCCTGTCCTTCTGGCAGTCTATTTCTCTCTGTTATCAGCCAATCCCGGTCCTGCTGTCAGTCTATTTCTCTCTGTTATCAGCCATTCCCCCTTACTGCTGTCAGTCTATTTCTCTGTTATCAGCCATTCCTCTGTCAAGCTGTCAGTCTATTCTCTCTGTTATCAGCCATTCCCCGTCCTGCTGTCAATCTATTCTCTCTGTTATCAGCCATTCCCCATCCCGCTGTCAGTCTATTTCTCTCTGTTATCAGCCATTCCCCATCTTGCTGTCAGTCTATTTCTCTGTTATCAGCCATTCCCCGTCCTGTTGTCAGTCTATTTCTCCCTGTTATCAGCCATTCCCCGTCCTGCTGTCAGTCTATTTCTCTCTGTTATCAGCCATTCCCCTGTTCTGCTGTTAGTCTATTTCTCTCTGTTATCAGCCATTCCCCTGTCCTTCTGGCAGTCTATTTCTCTCTGTTATCAGCCATTCCCTGTCCTGCTGTCAGTCTATTTCTCTCTGTTATCAGCCATTCCCCGTCCTGCTGTCAGTCTATTTCTCTCTGTTATCAGCCATTCCCTCGTCCTGCTCTCAGTCTATTTCTCTCTGTTATCAGCCATTCCACGTCTAGCTGTCAGTCTATTCTCTCTGTTATCAGCCATTCCCCTGTCCTTTGTTCAGTCTATTTCTCTCTGTTATCAACCATTCCCCTGTCCTGCTGTCAGTCTATTCTCTCTGTTATCAGCCATTCCCCATCCCGCTGTCAGTCTATTTCTCTCTATCAGCCATTCTCCTGTCCTGCTGTCAGTCTATTCTCTCTGTTATCAGCCATTCCCCTGTTCTGCTGTCAGTCTATTCTCTCTGTTATCAGCCATTCCCCTGTCCTTCTGGCAGTCTATTTCTCTCTGTTATCAGCCAATCCCGGTCCTGCTGTCAGTCTATTTCTCTCTGTTATCAGCCATTCCCCCTTACTGCTGTCAGTCTATTTCTCTGTTATCAGCCATTCCTCTGTCAAGCTGTCAGTCTATTCTCTCTGTTATCAGCCATTCCCCCGTCCTGCTGTCAGTCTATTCTCTCTGTTATCAGCCATTCCCCCGTCCTGTTGTCAGTCTATTTCTCTCTGTTATCAGCCATTCCCCGTCCTGCTGTCAGTCTATTTCTCTCTGTTATCAGCCATTCCCCGTCCTGCTGTCAGTCTATTCTCTCTGTTATCAGCCATTCCCCATCCCGCTGTCAGTCTATTTCTCTCTGTTATCAGCCATTCCCCATCTTGCTGTCAGTCTATTTCTCTGTTATCAGCCATTCCCCGTCCTGTTGTCAGTCTATTTCTCTCTGTTATCAGCCATTCCCCGTCCTGCTGTCAGTCTATTTCTCTCTGTTATCAGCCATTCCCCATCCTGCTGTCAGTCTATTTCTCTGTTATCAGCCATTCCCCATCCCGCTGTCAGTCTATTGCTCTCTGTTATCAGCCATTTCCCCGTCCTGCGGTCAGTCTATTTCTCTCTGTTAACAGCCAATCCCTATCCTGCTGTCAGTCTATTTCTCTCTGTTATCAGCCATTCCCCCGTCCTGCTGTCAGTTTATTTCTCTCTCTTATCAGCCATTCCCCTGTCCTGCTGTTAATCTATTTCTCTCTGTTAATAGCCATTCCCCATCCCGCTGTCAGTCTATTTCTCTCTGTTATCAGCCATTCCCCGTCCTGCTGTCAGTCTATTTCTCTCTGTTATCAGCCATTCTCCGTCCTGCTGTCAGGCTATTTATCCCTGTTATCAGCCATTCCCCCGTCATGCTGTCAGTCTATTTCTCTCTGTTATCAGCCATTCCCTGTCCTGCTGTCAGTCTATTTCTCTCTGTTATCAGCCATTCCCCGTCCTGCTGTCAGTCTATTTCTCTCTGTTATCAGCCATTCCCGGTCCTGCTCTCAGTCTATTTCTCTCTGTTATCAGCCATTCCACGTCTAGCTGTCAGTCTATTCTCTCTGTTATCAGCCATTCCCCTGTCCTGTGTTCAGTCTATTTCTCTCTGTTATCAACCATTCCCCTGTCCTGCTGTCAGTCTATTCTCTCTGTTATCAGCCATTCCCCATCCCGCTGTCAGTCTATTTCTCTCTATCAGCCATTCTCCTGTCCTGCTGTCAGTCTATTGTCTCTGTTATCAGCCATTCCCCTGTTCTGCTGTCAGTCTATTCTCTCTGTTATCAGCCATTCCCCATCCCGCTGTCAGTCTATTCTCTCTGTTATCAGCCATTCCCCATCCCGCTGTCAGTCTATTTCTCTCTGTTATCAGCCAATCCCGGTCCTGCTGTCAGTCTATTTCTCTCTGTTATCAGCCATTCCCCCTTACTGCTGTCAGTCTATTTCTCTGTTATCAGCCATTCCCCGTCCTGCTGTCAGTCTATTCTCTCTGTTATCAGCCATTCCCCATCCCGCTGTCAGTCTATTTCTCTCTGTTATCAGCCATTCCCCATCTTGCTGTCAGTCTATTTCTCTGTTATCAGCCATTCCCCGTCCTGTTGTCAGTCTATTTCTCTCTGTTATCAGCCATTCCCCGTCCTGCTGTCAGTCTATTTCTCTCTGTTATCAGCCATTCCCCTGTCCTTCTGGCAGTCTATTTCTCTCTGTTATCAGCCATTCCCTGTCCTGCTGTCAGTCTATTTCTCTCTGTTATCAGCCATTCCCCGTCCTGCTGTCAGTCTATTTCTCTCTGTTATCAGCCAATCCCCATCCTGCTGTCATTCTATTTCTCTCTGTTATCAGCCATTCCCCATCCCACTGTCAGTCTATTTCTCTGTTATCAGCCATTCCCCATCCCGCTGTCAGTCTATTTCTCTCTGTTATCAGCCATTCCCCGTCCTGCTGTCTGTCTATTTCTCTCTGTTATCAGCCATTCCCCCGTCCTGCTGTCAGTCTATTTCTCTCTGTTATCAGCCATTCCCCATCCCGCTGTCAGTCTATTCTCTCTGTTATCAGCCATTCCCCATCCCGCTGTCAGTCTATTTCTCTCTATCAGCCATTCTCCTGTCCTGCTGTCAGTCTATTGTCTCTGTTATCAGCCATTCCCCTGTCCTGCTGTCAGTCTATTCTCTCTGTTATCAGCCATTCCCCATCCCGCTGTCAGTCTTTCTCTCTATCAGCCATTCTCCTGTCCTGCTGTCAGTCTATTCTCTCTGTTATCAGCCATTCCCCTGTTCTGCTGTCAGTCTATTCTCTCTGTTATCAGCCATTCCCCATCCCGCTGTCAGTCTATTCTCTCTGTTATCAGCCATTCCCCATCCCGCTGTCAGTCTATTTCTCTCTGTTATCAGCCATTCTCCTGTCCTGCTGTCAGTCTATTTTTCTCTTTTATCAGCCATTCCCCCCGTCCTGCTGTCAGTCTATTCTCTCTGTTATCAGCCATTCCCACGTCCTGTTGTCAGTCTATTTCTCTCTATCAGCCATTCCCCATCCTGCTGTCAGTCTATTTCTATCTGTTATCAGCCATTCCCCTGTCCTGCTGCCAGTCTATTTCTCTCTGTTATCAGCCATTCCCCTGTCCTGCTGTCAGTCTATTGCTCTCTGTTATCAGCCATTTCCCCGTCCTGCGGTCAATCTATTTCTCTCTGTTAACAGCCAATCCCTATCCTGCTGTCAGTCTATTTCTCTCTGTTATCAGCCATTCCCCCGTCCTGCTGTTAGTTTATTTCTCTCTGTTATCAGCCATTCCCCCGTCCTGTTGTCAGTCTATTTCTCTCTGTTATCAGCCATTCTCCTGTCCTGCTGTCAGTCTATTTCTCTCTGTTATCAGCCAATCCCGGTCCTGCTGTCAGTCTATTTCTCTCTGTTATCAGCCATTCCCCCTTACTGCTGTCAGTCTATTTCTCTGTTATCAGCCATTCCTCTGTCAAGCTGTCAGTCTATTCTCTCTGTTATCAGCCATTCCCCCGTCCTGCTGTCAGTCTATTCTCTCTGTTATCAGCCATTCCCCATCCCGCTGACAGTCTATTTCTCTACTTCAGCCATTCTCCTGTCCTGCTGTCAGTCTATTTCTCTCTTTTATCAGCCAATCCCGTCCTGCTGTCAGTCTATTCTCTCTGTTATCAGCCATTCCTCTGTCCTGCTCTCAGTCTATTTCTCTCTGTTATCAGCCATTCCACGTCTAGCTGTCAGTCTATTCTCTCTGTTATCAGCCATTCCCCTGTCCTGTGTTCAGTCTATTTCTCTCTGTTATCAACCATTCCCCTGTCCTGCTGTCAGTCTATTCTCTCTGTTATCAGCCATTCCCCATCCCGCTGTCAGTCTATTTCTCTCCTTCAGCCATTCTCCTGTCCTGCTGTCAGTCTATTTCTCTCTTTTATCAGCCAATCCTGTCCTGCTGTCAGTCTATTCTCTCTGTTATCAGCCATTCCTCTGTCCTGCTGTCAGTCTATTCTCTCTGTTATCAGCCATTCCCCCATCCTGCTGTCAGTCTATTCTCTCTGTTATCAGCCATTCCCCCATCCTGTTGTCAGTCTATTTCTCTCTGTTATCAGCCATTCCCCTGTCCTTCTGGCAGTCTATTTCTCTCTGTTATCAGCCAATCCCGGTCCTGCTGTCAGTCTATTTCTCTCTGTTATCAGCCATTCCCCCTTACTGCTGTCAGTCTATTTCTCTGTTATCAGCCATTCCTCTGTCAAGCTGTCAGTCTATTCTCTCTGTTATCAGCCATTCCCCCGTCCTGCTGTCAGTCTATTCTCTCTGTTATCAGCCATTCCCCATCCCGCTGACAGTCTATTTCTCTCCTTCAGCCATTCTCCTGTCCTGCTGTCAGTCTATTTCTCTCTTTTATCAGCCAATCCTGTCCTGCTGTCAGTCTATTCTCTCTGTTATCAGCCATTCCTCTGTCCTGCTGTCAGTCTATTCTCTCTGTTATCAGCCATTCCCCCATCCTGCTGTCAGTCTATTCTCTCTGTTATCAGCCATTCCCCCGTCCTGTTGTCAGTCTATTTCTCTCTGTTATCAGCCATTCTCCTGTCCTGCTGTCAGTCTATTCTCTCTGTTATCAGCCATTCCCCTGTCCTTCTGGCAGTCTATTTCTCTCTGTTATCAGCCAATCCCGGTCCTGCTGTCAGTCTATTTCTCTCTGTTATCAGCCATTCCCCCTTACTGCTGTCAGTCTATTTCTCTGTTATCAGCCATTCCTCTGTCAAGCTGTCAGTCTATTCTCTCTGTTATCAGCCATTCCCCGTCCTGCTGTCAATCTATTCTCTCTGTTATCAGCCATTCCCCATCCCGCTGTCAGTCTATTTCTCTCTGTTATCAGCCATTCCCCATCTTGCTGTCAGTCTATTTCTCTGTTATCAGCCATTCCCCGTCCTGTTGTCAGTCTATTTCTCCCTGTTATCAGCCATTCCCCGTCCTGCTGTCAGTCTATTTCTCTCTGTTATCAGCCATTCCCCTGTTCTGCTGTTAGTCTATTTCTCTCTGTTATCAGCCATTCCCCTGTCCTTCTGGCAGTCTATTTCTCTCTGTTATCAGCCATTCCCTGTCCTGCTGTCAGTCTATTTCTCTCTGTTATCAGCCATTCCCCGTCCTGCTGTCAGTCTATTTCTCTCTGTTATCAGCCATTCCCTCGTCCTGCTCTCAGTCTATTTCTCTCTGTTATCAGCCATTCCACGTCTAGCTGTCAGTCTATTCTCTCTGTTATCAGCCATTCCCCTGTCCTTTGTTCAGTCTATTTCTCTCTGTTATCAACCATTCCCCTGTCCTGCTGTCAGTCTATTCTCTCTGTTATCAGCCATTCCCCATCCCGCTGTCAGTCTATTTCTCTCTATCAGCCATTCTCCTGTCCTGCTGTCAGTCTATTCTCTCTGTTATCAGCCATTCCCCTGTTCTGCTGTCAGTCTATTCTCTCTGTTATCAGCCATTCCCCTGTCCTTCTGGCAGTCTATTTCTCTCTGTTATCAGCCAATCCCGGTCCTGCTGTCAGTCTATTTCTCTCTGTTATCAGCCATTCCCCCTTACTGCTGTCAGTCTATTTCTCTGTTATCAGCCATTCCTCTGTCAAGCTGTCAGTCTATTCTCTCTGTTATCAGCCATTCCCCCGTCCTGCTGTCAGTCTATTCTCTCTGTTATCAGCCATTCCCCCGTCCTGTTGTCAGTCTATTTCTCTCTGTTATCAGCCATTCCCCGTCCTGCTGTCAGTCTATTTCTCTCTGTTATCAGCCATTCCCCGTCCTGCTGTCAGTCTATTCTCTCTGTTATCAGCCATTCCCCATCCCGCTGTCAGTCTATTTCTCTCTGTTATCAGCCATTCCCCATCTTGCTGTCAGTCTATTTCTCTGTTATCAGCCATTCCCCGTCCTGTTGTCAGTCTATTTCTCTCTGTTATCAGCCATTCCCCGTCCTGCTGTCAGTCTATTTCTCTCTGTTATCAGCCATTCCCCATCCTGCTGTCAGTCTATTTCTCTGTTATCAGCCATTCCCCATCCCGCTGTCAGTCTATTGCTCTCTGTTATCAGCCATTTCCCCGTCCTGCGGTCAGTCTATTTCTCTCTGTTAACAGCCAATCCCTATCCTGCTGTCAGTCTATTTCTCTCTGTTATCAGCCATTCCCCCGTCCTGCTGTCAGTTTATTTCTCTCTCTTATCAGCCATTCCCCTGTCCTGCTGTTAATCTATTTCTCTCTGTTAATAGCCATTCCCCATCCCGCTGTCAGTCTATTTCTCTCTGTTATCAGCCATTCCCCGTCCTGCTGTCAGTCTATTTCTCTCTGTTATCAGCCATTCTCCGTCCTGCTGTCAGGCTATTTATCCCTGTTATCAGCCATTCCCCCGTCATGCTGTCAGTCTATTTCTCTCTGTTATCAGCCATTCCCTGTCCTGCTGTCAGTCTATTTCTCTCTGTTATCAGCCATTCCCCGTCCTGCTGTCAGTCTATTTCTCTCTGTTATCAGCCATTCCCGGTCCTGCTCTCAGTCTATTTCTCTCTGTTATCAGCCATTCCACGTCTAGCTGTCAGTCTATTCTCTCTGTTATCAGCCATTCCCCTGTCCTGTGTTCAGTCTATTTCTCTCTGTTATCAACCATTCCCCTGTCCTGCTGTCAGTCTATTCTCTCTGTTATCAGCCATTCCCCATCCCGCTGTCAGTCTATTTCTCTCTATCAGCCATTCTCCTGTCCTGCTGTCAGTCTATTGTCTCTGTTATCAGCCATTCCCCTGTTCTGCTGTCAGTCTATTCTCTCTGTTATCAGCCATTCCCCATCCCGCTGTCAGTCTATTCTCTCTGTTATCAGCCATTCCCCATCCCGCTGTCAGTCTATTTCTCTCTGTTATCAGCCAATCCCGGTCCTGCTGTCAGTCTATTTCTCTCTGTTATCAGCCATTCCCCCTTACTGCTGTCAGTCTATTTCTCTGTTATCAGCCATTCCCCGTCCTGCTGTCAGTCTATTCTCTCTGTTATCAGCCATTCCCCATCCCGCTGTCAGTCTATTTCTCTCTGTTATCAGCCATTCCCCATCTTGCTGTCAGTCTATTTCTCTGTTATCAGCCATTCCCCGTCCTGTTGTCAGTCTATTTCTCTCTGTTATCAGCCATTCCCCGTCCTGCTGTCAGTCTATTTCTCTCTGTTATCAGCCATTCCCCTGTCCTTCTGGCAGTCTATTTCTCTCTGTTATCAGCCATTCCCTGTCCTGCTGTCAGTCTATTTCTCTCTGTTATCAGCCATTCCCCGTCCTGCTGTCAGTCTATTTCTCTCTGTTATCAGCCATTCCCTCGTCCTGCTCTCAGTCTATTTCTCTCTGTTATCAGCCATTCCACGTCTAGCTGTCAGTCTATTCTCTCTGTTATCAGCCATTCCCCTGTCCTGTGTTCAGTCTATTTCTCTCTGTTATCAACCATTCCCCTGTCCTGCTGTCAGTCTATTCTCTCTGTTATCAGCCATTCCCCATCCCGCTGTCAGTCTATTTCTCTCTATCAGCCATTCTCCTGTCCTGCTGTCAGTCTATTCTCTCTGTTATCAGCCATTCCCCTGTTCTGCTGTCAGTCTATTCTCTCTGTTATCAGCCATTCCCCTGTCCTTCTGGCAGTCTATTTCTCTCTGTTATCAGCCAATCCCGGTCCTGCTGTCAGTCTATTTCTCTCTGTTATCAGCCATTCCCCCTTACTGCTGTCAGTCTATTTCTCTGTTATCAGCCATTCCTCTGTCAAGCTGTCAGTCTATTCTCTCTGTTATCAGCCATTCCCCCGTCCTGCTGTCAGTCTATTCTCTCTGTTATCAGCCATTCCCCCGTCCTGTTGTCAGTCTATTTCTCTCTGTTATCAGCCATTCCCCGTCCTGCTGTCAGTCTATTTCTCTCTGTTATCAGCCATTCCCCGTCCTGCTGTCAGTCTATTCTCTCTGTTATCAGCCATTCCCCATCCCGCTGTCAGTCTATTTCTCTCTGTTATCAGCCATTCCCCATCTTGCTGTCAGTCTATTTCTCTGTTATCAGCCATTCCCCGTCCTGTTGTCAGTCTATTTCTCTCTGTTATCAGCCATTCCCCGTCCTGCTGTCAGTCTATTTCTCTCTGTTATCAGCCATTCCCCATCCCGCTGTCAGTCTATTGCTCTCTGTTATCAGCCATTTCCCCGTCCTGCGGTCAGTCTATTTCTCTCTGTTATCAGCCATTCCCCCGTCCTGCTGTCAGTTTATTTCTCTCTGTTATCAGCCATTCCCCTGTCCTGCTGTTAATCTATTTCTCTCTGTTAATAGCCATTCCCCATCCCGCTGTCAGTCTATTTCTCTCTGTTATCAGCCATTCCCCATCCTGCTGTCAGTCTATTTCTCTGTTATCAGCCATTCCCCATCCCGCTGTCAGTCTATTGCTCTCTGTTATCAGCCATTTCCCCGTCCTGCTGTCAGTCTATTTCTCTCTGTTATCAGCCATTCCCCCGTCCTGCTGTCAGTTTATTTCTCTCTGTTATCAGCCATTCCCCTGTCCTGCTGTTAATCTATTTCTCTCTGTTAATAGCCATTCCCCATCCCGCTGTCAGTCTATTTCTCTCTGTTATCAGCCATTCCCCGTCCTGCTGTCAGTCTATTTCTCTCTGTTATCAGCCATTCTCCGTCCTGCTGTCAGGCTATTTATCCCTGTTATCAGCCATTCCCCCGTCATGCTGTCAGTCTATTCTCTCTGTTATCAGCCATTCCCTGTCCTGCTGTCAGTCTATTTCTCTCTGTTATCAGCCATTCCCCGTCCTGCTGTCAGTCTATTTCTCTCTGTTATCAGCTATTCCCTCGTCCTGCTTTCAGTCTATTTCTCTCTGTTATCAGCCATTCCACGTCTAGCTGTCAGTCTATTCTCTCTGTTATCAGCCATTCCACGTCCTGCTGTCAGTCTATTTCTCTCTGTTATCAGCCATTCCCCATCTTGCTGACCGTCTATTTCTCTGTTATCAGCCATTCTCCTGTCCTGCTGTCAGTCTATTCTCTCTGTTATCAGCCATATCCCTGTCCTGTGTTCAGTCTATTTCTCTCTGTTATCAACCATTCCCCTGTCCTGCTGTCAGTCTATTCTCTCTCTTATCAGCCATTCCCCATCCCGCTGTCAGTCTATTCTCTCTGTTATCAGCCATTCCCCTGTCCTGTGTTCAGTCTATTTCTCTCTATCAGCCATTCTCCTGTCCTGCTGTCAGTCTATTTCTCTCTTTTATCAGCCAATCCCCGTCCTGCTGTCAGTCTATTCTCTCTGTTATCAGCCATTCCTCTGTCCTGCTGTCAGTCTATTCTCTCTGTTATCAGCCATTCCCCCGTCCTGTTGTCAGTCTATTTCTCTCTGTTATCAGCCATTCCCCTGTCCTGCTGTCAGTCTATTCTCTCTGTTATCAGCCATTCCCCTGTTCTGCTGTCAGTCTATTCTCTCTGTTATCAGCCATTCCCCTGTCCTTCTGGCAGTCTATTTCTCTCTGTTATCAGCCATTCCCCCTTACTGCTGTCAGTCTATTTCTCTCTGCTATCAGCCATTCCCCTGTCCTGCTGTCAGTCTATTTCTCTCTGTTATCAGCCAATCTCGTCCTGCTGTCAGTCTATTTCTCTCGGTTATCAGCCATTCCCCATGCCGCTGTCAGTCTATTTCTCTCTGTTATCAGCCATTCCCCCGTCCTGCTGTCAGTCTATTTCTATCTGTTATCAGCCATTCCCCCGTCCTGCTGTCAGTCTATTTCTCTCTGTTATCAGCCATTCCCCTGTCCTGCTGTCAGTCTATTTCTCTCTGTTAACAGCCAATCCCCATCCTGCTGTCATTCTATTTCTCTCTGTTATCAGCCATTCCCCATCCCACTGTCAGTCTATTTCTC
Organism: Ranitomeya imitator; assembly: GCF_032444005.1. Classification (NCBI taxonomy): domain Eukaryota; kingdom Metazoa; phylum Chordata; class Amphibia; order Anura; family Dendrobatidae; genus Ranitomeya; species Ranitomeya imitator. The sequence continues at coordinate 560,694,619 of NC_091282.1, read as the reverse complement.
TGTTATCAGCCATTCCCCATCCCGCTGTCAGTCTATTTCTCTCTGTTATCAGCCATTCCCCGTCCTGCTGTCTGTCTATTTCTCTCTGTTATCAGCCATTCCCCCGTCCTGCTGTCAGTCTATTTCTCTCTGTTATCAGCCATTCCCCATCCCGCTGTCAGTCTATTCTCTCTGTTATCAGCCATTCCCCATCCCGCTGTCAGTCTATTTCTCTCTATCAGCCATTCTCCTGTCCTGCTGTCAGTCTATTGTCTCTGTTATCAGCCATTCCCCTGTCCTGCTGTCAGTCTATTCTCTCTGTTATCAGCCATTCCCCATCCCGCTGTCAGTCTTTCTCTCTATCAGCCATTCTCCTGTCCTGCTGTCAGTCTATTCTCTCTGTTATCAGCCATTCCCCTGTTCTGCTGTCAGTCTATTCTCTCTGTTATCAGCCATTCCCCATCCCGCTGTCAGTCTATTCTCTCTGTTATCAGCCATTCCCCATCCCGCTGTCAGTCTATTTCTCTCTGTTATCAGCCATTCTCCTGTCCTGCTGTCAGTCTATTTTTCTCTTTTATCAGCCATTCCCCCCGTCCTGCTGTCAGTCTATTCTCTCTGTTATCAGCCATTCCCACGTCCTGTTGTCAGTCTATTTCTCTCTATCAGCCATTCCCCATCCTGCTGTCAGTCTATTTCTATCTGTTATCAGCCATTCCCCTGTCCTGCTGCCAGTCTATTTCTCTCTGTTATCAGCCATTCCCCTGTCCTGCTGTCAGTCTATTGCTCTCTGTTATCAGCCATTTCCCCGTCCTGCGGTCAATCTATTTCTCTCTGTTAACAGCCAATCCCTATCCTGCTGTCAGTCTATTTCTCTCTGTTATCAGCCATTCCCCCGTCCTGCTGTTAGTTTATTTCTCTCTGTTATCAGCCATTCCCCCGTCCTGTTGTCAGTCTATTTCTCTCTGTTATCAGCCATTCTCCTGTCCTGCTGTCAGTCTATTTCTCTCTGTTATCAGCCAATCCCGGTCCTGCTGTCAGTCTATTTCTCTCTGTTATCAGCCATTCCCCCTTACTGCTGTCAGTCTATTTCTCTGTTATCAGCCATTCCTCTGTCAAGCTGTCAGTCTATTCTCTCTGTTATCAGCCATTCCCCCGTCCTGCTGTCAGTCTATTCTCTCTGTTATCAGCCATTCCCCATCCCGCTGACAGTCTATTTCTCTACTTCAGCCATTCTCCTGTCCTGCTGTCAGTCTATTTCTCTCTTTTATCAGCCAATCCCGTCCTGCTGTCAGTCTATTCTCTCTGTTATCAGCCATTCCTCTGTCCTGCTCTCAGTCTATTTCTCTCTGTTATCAGCCATTCCACGTCTAGCTGTCAGTCTATTCTCTCTGTTATCAGCCATTCCCCTGTCCTGTGTTCAGTCTATTTCTCTCTGTTATCAGCCAATCCCGGTCCTGCTGTCAGTCTATTTCTCTCTGTTATCAGCCATTCCCCCGTCCTGTTGTCAGTCTATTTCTCTCTGTTATCAGCCATTCTCCTGTCCTGCTGTCAGTCTATTTCTCTCTGTTATCAGCCAATCCCGGTCCTGCTGTCAGTCTATTTCTCTCTGTTATCAGCCATTCCCCCTTACTGCTGTCAGTCTATTTCTCTGTTATCAGCCATTCCTCTGTCAAGCTGTCAGTCTATTCTCTCTGTTATCAGCCATTCCCCCGTCCTGCTGTCAGTCTATTCTCTCTGTTATCAGCCATTCCCCATCCCGCTGTCAGTCTATTTCTCTCCTTCAGCCATTCTCCTGTCCTGCTGTCAGTCTATTTCTCTCTTTTATCAGCCAATCCTGTCCTGCTGTCAGTCTATTCTCTCTGTTATCAGCCATTCCTCTGTCCTGCTGTCAGTCTATTCTCTCTGTTATCAGCCATTCCCCATCCCGCTGTCAGTCTATTTCTCTCCTTCAGCCATTCTCCTGTCCTGCTGTCAGTCTATTTCTCTCTTTTATCAGCCAATCCTGTCCTGCTGTCAGTCTATTCTCTCTGTTATCAGCCATTCCTCTGTCCTGCTGTCAGTCTATTCTCTCTGTTATCAGCCATTCCCCCATCCTGCTGTCAGTCTATTCTCTCTGTTATCAGCCATTCCCCCATCCTGTTGTCAGTCTATTTCTCTCTGTTATCAGCCATTCCCCTGTCCTTCTGGCAGTCTATTTCTCTCTGTTATCAGCCAATCCCGGTCCTGCTGTCAGTCTATTTCTCTCTGTTATCAGCCATTCCCCCTTACTGCTGTCAGTCTATTTCTCTGTTATCAGCCATTCCTCTGTCAAGCTGTCAGTCTATTCTCTCTGTTATCAGCCATTCCCCCGTCCTGCTGTCAGTCTATTCTCTCTGTTATCAGCCATTCCCCATCCCGCTGACAGTCTATTTCTCTCCTTCAGCCATTCTCCTGTCCTGCTGTCAGTCTATTTCTCTCTTTTATCAGCCAATCCCGTCCTGCTGTCAGTCTATTCTCTCTGTTATCAGCCATTCCTCTGTCCTGCTGTCAGTCTATTCTCTCTGTTATCAGCCATTCCCCCATCCTGCTGTCAGTCTATTCTCTCTGTTATCAGCCATTCCCCCGTCCTGTTGTCAGTCTATTTCTCTCTGTTATCAGCCATTCTCCTGTCCTGCTGTCAGTCTATTCTCTCTGTTATCAGCCATTCCCCTGTCCTTCTGGCAGTCTATTTCTCTCTGTTATCAGCCAATCCCGGTCCTGCTGTCAGTCTATTTCTCTCTGTTATCAGCCATTCCCCCTTACTGCTGTCAGTCTATTTCTCTGTTATCAGCCATTCCTCTGTCAAGCTGTCAGTCTATTCTCTCTGTTATCAGCCATTCCCCGTCCTGCTGTCAATCTATTCTCTCTGTTATCAGCCATTCCCCATCCCGCTGTCAGTCTATTTCTCTCTGTTATCAGCCATTCCCCATCTTGCTGTCAGTCTATTTCTCTGTTATCAGCCATTCCCCGTCCTGTTGTCAGTCTATTTCTCCCTGTTATCAGCCATTCCCCGTCCTGCTGTCAGTCTATTTCTCTCTGTTATCAGCCATTCCCCTGTTCTGCTGTTAGTCTATTTCTCTCTGTTATCAGCCATTCCCCTGTCCTTCTGGCAGTCTATTTCTCTCTGTTATCAGCCATTCCCTGTCCTGCTGTCAGTCTATTTCTCTCTGTTATCAGCCATTCCCCGTCCTGCTGTCAGTCTATTTCTCTCTGTTATCAGCCATTCCCTCGTCCTGCTCTCAGTCTATTTCTCTCTGTTATCAGCCATTCCACGTCTAGCTGTCAGTCTATTCTCTCTGTTATCAGCCATTCCCCTGTCCTTTGTTCAGTCTATTTCTCTCTGTTATCAACCATTCCCCTGTCCTGCTGTCAGTCTATTCTCTCTGTTATCAGCCATTCCCCATCCCGCTGTCAGTCTATTTCTCTCTATCAGCCATTCTCCTGTCCTGCTGTCAGTCTATTCTCTCTGTTATCAGCCATTCCCCTGTTCTGCTGTCAGTCTATTCTCTCTGTTATCAGCCATTCCCCTGTCCTTCTGGCAGTCTATTTCTCTCTGTTATCAGCCAATCCCGGTCCTGCTGTCAGTCTATTTCTCTCTGTTATCAGCCATTCCCCCTTACTGCTGTCAGTCTATTTCTCTGTTATCAGCCATTCCTCTGTCAAGCTGTCAGTCTATTCTCTCTGTTATCAGCCATTCCCCCGTCCTGCTGTCAGTCTATTCTCTCTGTTATCAGCCATTCCCCCGTCCTGTTGTCAGTCTATTTCTCTCTGTTATCAGCCATTCCCCGTCCTGCTGTCAGTCTATTTCTCTCTGTTATCAGCCATTCCCCGTCCTGCTGTCAGTCTATTCTCTCTGTTATCAGCCATTCCCCATCCCGCTGTCAGTCTATTTCTCTCTGTTATCAGCCATTCCCCATCTTGCTGTCAGTCTATTTCTCTGTTATCAGCCATTCCCCGTCCTGTTGTCAGTCTATTTCTCTCTGTTATCAGCCATTCCCCGTCCTGCTGTCAGTCTATTTCTCTCTGTTATCAGCCATTCCCCATCCTGCTGTCAGTCTATTTCTCTGTTATCAGCCATTCCCCATCCCGCTGTCAGTCTATTGCTCTCTGTTATCAGCCATTTCCCCGTCCTGCGGTCAGTCTATTTCTCTCTGTTAACAGCCAATCCCTATCCTGCTGTCAGTCTATTTCTCTCTGTTATCAGCCATTCCCCCGTCCTGCTGTCAGTTTATTTCTCTCTGTTATCAGCCATTCCCCTGTCCTGCTGTTAATCTATTTCTCTCTGTTAATAGCCATTCCCCATCCCGCTGTCAGTCTATTTCTCTCTGTTATCAGCCATTCCCCGTCCTGCTGTCAGTCTATTTCTCTCTGTTATCAGCCATTCTCCGTCCTGCTGTCAGGCTATTTATCCCTGTTATCAGCCATTCCCCCGTCATGCTGTCAGTCTATTTCTCTCTGTTATCAGCCATTCCCTGTCCTGCTGTCAGTCTATTTCTCTCTGTTATCAGCCATTCCCCGTCCTGCTGTCAGTCTATTTCTCTCTGTTATCAGCCATTCCCGGTCCTGCTCTCAGTCTATTTCTCTCTGTTATCAGCCATTCCACGTCTAGCTGTCAGTCTATTCTCTCTGTTATCAGCCATTCCCCTGTCCTGTGTTCAGTCTATTTCTCTCTGTTATCAACCATTCCCCTGTCCTGCTGTCAGTCTATTCTCTCTGTTATCAGCCATTCCCCATCCCGCTGTCAGTCTATTTCTCTCTATCAGCCATTCTCCTGTCCTGCTGTCAGTCTATTGTCTCTGTTATCAGCCATTCCCCTGTTCTGCTGTCAGTCTATTCTCTCTGTTATCAGCCATTCCCCATCCCGCTGTCAGTCTATTTCTCTCTGTTATCAGCCATTCCCCATCTTGCTGTCAGTCTATTTCTCTGTTATCAGCCATTCTCCTGTCCTGCTGTTAGTCTATTTCTCTCTGTTATCAGCCATTCCCCTGTCCTTCTGGCAGTCTATTTCTCTCTGTTATCAGCCATTCCCCGTCCTGCTGTCAGTCTATTTCTCTCTGTTATCAGCCATTCCCTCGTCCTGCTCTCAGTCTATTTCTCTCTGTTATCAGCCATTCCACGTCTAGCTGTCAGTCTATTCTCTCTGTTATCAGCCATTCCCCTGTCCTTTGTTCAGTCTATTTCTCTCTGTTATCAACCATTCCCCTGTCCTGCTGTCAGTCTATTCTCTCTGTTATCAGCCATTCCCCATCCCGCTGTCAGTCTATTTCTCTCTATCAGCCATTCTCCTGTCCTGCTGTCAGTCTATTCTCTCTGTTATCAGACATTCCCCTGTTCTGCTGTCAGTCTATTCTCTCTGTTATCAGCCATTCCCCTGTCCTTCTGGCAGTCTATTTCTCTCTGTTATCAGCCAATCCCGGTCCTGCTGTCAGTCTATTTCTCTCTGTTATCAGCCATTCCCCCTTACTGCTGTCAGTCTATTTCTCTGTTATCAGCCATTCCTCTGTCAAGCTGTCAGTCTATTCTCTCTGTTATCAGCCATTCCCCCGTCCTGCTGTCAGTCTATTCTCTCTGTTATCAGCCATTCCCCCGTCCTGTTGTCAGTCTATTTCTCTCTATTAGCCATTCCCCATCCCGCAGTCAGTCTATTTCTCTCTGTTATCAGCCATTCCCCATCTTGCTGTCAGTCTATTTCTCTGTTATCAGCCATTCCCCGTCCTGTTGTCAGTCTATTTCTCTCTGTTATCAGCCATTCCCCGTCCTGCTGTCAGTCTATTTCTCTCTGTTATCAGCCATTCCCCGTCCTGCTGTCAGTCTATTTCTCTCTGTTATCAGCCATTCCCCATCCTGCTGTCAGTCTATTTCTCTGTTATCAGCCATTCCCCATCCCGCTGTCAGTCTATTGCTCTCTGTTATCAGCCATTCCCCGTCCTGCTGTCAGTCTATTTCTCTCTGTTATCAGCCATTCCCCGTCCTGCTGTCAGTCTATTTCTCTCTGTTATCAGCCATTCCCCATCCTGCTGTCAGTCTACTTCTCTGTTAACAGCCAATCCCTATCCTGCTGTCAGTCTATTTCTCTCTGTTATCAGCCATTCCCCCGTCCTGCTGTCAGTTTATTTCTCTCTGTTATCAGCCATTCCCCTGTCCTGCTGTTAATCTATTTCTCTCTGTTAATAGCCATTCCCCATCCCGCTGTCAGTCTATTTCTCTCTGTTATCAGCCATTCCCCGTCCTGCTGTCAGTCTATTTCTCTCTGTTATCAGCCATTCTCCGTCCTTCTGTCAGGCTATTTATCCCTGTTATCAGCCATTCCCCCGTCATGCTGTCAGTCTATTCTCTCTGTTATCAGCCATTCCCTGTCCTGTTGTCAGTCTATTTCTCTCTATCAGCCATTCCCCATCCTGCTGTCAGTCTATTTCTATCTGTTATCAGCCATTCCCCTGTCCTGCTGCCAGTCTATTTCTCTCTGTTATCAGCCATTCCCCTGTCCTGCTGTCAGTCTATTGCTCTCTGTTATCAGCCATTTCCCCGTCCTGCGGTCAATCTATTTCTCTCTGTTAACAGCCAATCCCTATCCTGCTGTCAGTCTATTCCTCTCTGTTATCAGCCATTCCCCCGTCCTGCTGTCAGTTTATTTCTCTCTGTTATCAGCCATTCCCTGTCCTGCTGTCAGTCTATTTCTCTCTGTTATCAGCCATTCCCTCGTCCTGCTCTCAGTCTATTTCTCTCTGTTATCAGCCATTCCACGTCTAGCTGTCAGTCTATTCTCTCTGTTATCAGCCATTCCCCTGTCCTGTGTTCAGTCTATTTCTCTCTGTTATCAACCATTCCCCTGTCCTGCTGTCAGTCTATTCTCTCTGTTATCAGCCATTCCCCATCCCGCTGTCAGTCTATTTCTCTCCTTCAGCCATTCTCCTGTCCTGCTGTCAGTCTATTTCTCTCTTTTATCAGCCAATCCCGTCCTGCTGTCAGTCTATTCTCTCTGTTATCAGCCATTCCCCCATCCTGTTGTCAGTCTATTTCTCTCTGTTATCAGCCATTCTCCTGTCCTGCTGTCAGTCTATTCTCTCTGTTATCAGCCATTCCCCTGTCCTTCTGGCAGTCTATTTCTCTCTGTTATCAGCCAATCCCGGTCCTGCTGTCAGTCTATTTCTCTCTGTTATCAGCCATTCCCCCTTACTGCTGTCAGTCTATTTCTCTGTTATCAGCCATTCCTCTGTCAAGCTGTCAGTCTATTCTCTCTGTTATCAGCCATTCCCCCGTCCTGCTGTCAGTCTATTCTCTCTGTTATCAGCCATTCCCCATCCCGCTGACAGTCTATTTCTCTCCTTCAGCCATTCTCCTGTCCTGCTGTCAGTCTATTTCTCTCTTTTATCAGCCAATCCCGTCCTGCTGTCAGTCTATTCTCTCTGTTATCAGCCATTCCTCTGTCCTGCTGTCAGTCTATTCTCTCTGTTATCAGCCATTCCCCCATCCTGCTGTCAGTCTATTCTCTCTGTTATCAGCCATTCCCCCGTCCTGTTGTCAGTCTATTTCTCTCTGTTATCAGCCATTCTCCTGTCCTGCTGTCAGTCTATTCTCTCTGTTATCAGCCATTCCCCTGTCCTTCTGGCAGTCTATTTCTCTCTGTTATCAGCCAATCCCGGTCCTGCTGTCAGTCTATTTCTCTCTGTTATCAGCCATTCCCCCTTACTGCTGTCAGTCTATTTCTCTGTTATCAGCCATTCCTCTGTCAAGCTGTCAGTCTATTCTCTCTGTTATCAGCCATTCCCCGTCCTGCTGTCAATCTATTCTCTCTGTTATCAGCCATTCCCCATCCCGCTGTCAGTCTATTTCTCTCTGTTATCAGCCATTCCCCATCTTGCTGTCAGTCTATTTCTCTGTTATCAGCCATTCCCCGTCCTGTTGTCAGTCTATTTCTCCCTGTTATCAGCCATTCCCCGTCCTGCTGTCAGTCTATTTCTCTCTGTTATCAGCCATTCCCCTGTTCTGCTGTTAGTCTATTTCTCTCTGTTATCAGCCATTCCCCTGTCCTTCTGGCAGTCTATTTCTCTCTGTTATCAGCCATTCCCTGTCCTGCTGTCAGTCTATTACTCTCTGTTATCAGCCATTCCCCGTCCTGCTGTCAGTCTATTTCTCTCTGTTATCAGCCATTCCCTCGTCCTGCTCTCAGTCTATTTCTCTCTGTTATCAGCCATTCCACGTCTAGCTGTCAGTCTATTCTCTCTGTTATCAGCCATTCCCCTGTTCTTTGTTCAGTCTATTTCTCTCTGTTATCAACCATTCCCCTGTCCTGCTGTCAGTCTATTCTCTCTGTTATCAGCCATTCCCCATCCCGCTGTCAGTCTATTTCTCTCTATCAGCCATTCTCCTGTCCTGCTGTCAGTCTATTCTCTCTGTTATCAGCCATTCCCCTGTTCTGCTGTCAGTCTATTCTCTCTGTTATCAGCCATTCCCCTGTCCTTCTGGCAGTCTATTTCTCTCTGTTATCAGCCAATCCCGGTCCTGCTGTCAGTCTATTTCTCTCTGTTATCAGCCATTCCCCCTTACTGCTGTCAGTCTATTTCTCTGTTATCAGCCATTCCTCTGTCAAGCTGTCAGTCTATTCTCTCTGTTATCAGCCATTCCCCCGTCCTGCTGTCAGTCTATTCTCTCTGTTATCAGCCATTCCCCCGTCCTGTTGTCAGTCTATTTCTCTCTGTTATCAGCCATTCCCCGTCCTGCTGTCAGTCTATTTCTCTCTGTTATCAGCCATTCCCCGTCCTGCTGTCAGTCTATTCTCTCTGTTATCAGCCATTCCCCATCCCGCTGTCAGTCTATTTCTCTCTGTTATCAGCCATTCCCCATCTTGCTGTCAGTCTATTTCTCTGTTATCAGCCATTCCCCGTCCTGTTGTCAGTCTATTTCTCTCTGTTATCAGCCATTCCCCGTCCTGCTGTCAGTCTATTTCTCTCTGTTATCAGCCATTCCCCATCCTGCTGTCAGTCTATTTCTCTGTTATCAGCCATTCCCCATCCCGCTGTCAGTCTATTGCTCTCTGTTATCAGCCATTTCCCCGTCCTGCGGTCAGTCTATTTCTCTGTTATCAGCCATTCCCCATCCCGCTGTCAGTCTATTGCTCTCTGTTATCAGCCATTTCCCCGTCCTGCGGTCAGTCTATTTCTCTCTGTTAACAGCCAATCCCTATCCTGCTGTCAGTCTATTTCTCTGTTATCAGCCATTCCCCTGTCCTTCTGGCAGTCTATTTCTCTCTGTTATCAGCCATTCCCCTGTCCTGCTGTTAATCTATTTCTCTCTGTTAATAGCCATTCCCCATCCCGCTGTCAGTCTATTTCTCTCTGTTATCAGCCATTCCCCGTCCTGCTGTCAGTCTATTTCTCTCTGTTATCAGCCATTCTCCGTCCTGCTGTCAGGCTATTTATCCCTGTTATCAGCCATTCCCCCGTCATGCTGTCAGTCTATTCTCTCTGTTATCAGCCATTCCCTGTCCTGCTGTCAGTCTATTTCTCTCTGTTATCAGCCATTCCCCGTCCTGCTGTCAGTCTATTTCTCTCTGTTATCAGCCATTCCCTCGTCCTGCTCTCAGTCTATTTCTCTCTGTTATCAGCCATTCCACGTCTAGCTGTCAGTCTATTCTCTCTGTTATCAGCCATTCCCCTGTTCTGCTGTCAGTCTATTCTCTCTGTTATCAGCCATTCCCCATCCCGCTGTCAGTCTATTTCTCTCTGTTATCAGCCATTCCCCATCTTGCTGTCAGTCTATTTCTCTGTTATCAGCCATTCTCCTGTCCTGCTGTTAGTCTATTTCTCTCTGTTATCAGCCATTCCCCTGTCCTTCTGGCAGTCTATTTCTCTCTGTTATCAGCCATTCCCCTGTCCTGCTGTTAATCTATTTCTCTCTGTTAATAGCCATTCCCCATCCCGCTGTCAGTCTATTTCTCTCTGTTATCAGCCATTCCCCGTCCTGCTGTCAGTCTATTTCTCTCTGTTATCAGCCATTCTCCGTCCTGCTGTCAGGCTATTTATCCCTGTTATCAGCCATTCCCCCGTCATGCTGTCAGTCTATTCTCTCTGTTATCAGCCATTCCCTGTCCTGCTGTCAGTCTATTTCTCTCTGTTATCAGCCATTCCCCGTCCTGCTGTCAGTCAATTTCTCTCTGTTATCAGCCATTCCCGGTCCTGCTCTCAGTCTATTTCTCTCTGTTATCAGCCATTCCACGTCTAGCTGTCAGTCTATTCTCTCTGTTATCAGCCATTCCCCTGTCCTGTGTTCAGTCTATTTCTCTCTGTTATCAACCATTCCCCTGTCCTGCTGTCAGTCTATTCTCTCTGTTATCAGCCATTCCCCATCCCGCTGTCAGTCTATTTCTCTCTATCAGCCATTCTCCTGTCCTGCTGTCAGTCTATTGTCTCTGTTATCAGCCATTCCCCTGTTCTGCTGTCAGTCTATTCTCTCTGTTATCAGCCATTCCCCATCCCGCTGTCAGTCTATTTCTCTCTGTTATCAGCCATTCCCCATCTTGCTGTCAGTCTATTTCTCTGTTATCAGCCATTCTCCTGTCCTGCTGTTAGTCTATTTCTCTCTGTTATCAGCCATTCCCCTGTCCTTCTGGCAGTCTATTTCTCTCTGTTATCAGCCATTCCCCGTCCTGCTGTCAGTCTATTTCTCTCTGTTATCAGCCATTCCCTCGTCCTGATCTCAGTCTATTTCTCTCTGTTATCAGCCATTCCACGTCTAGCTGTCAGTCTATTCTCTCTCTGTTATCAGCCATTCCCCTGTCCTTTGTTCAGTCTATTTCTCTCTGTTATCAACCATTCCCCTGTCCTGCTGTCAGTCTATTCTCTCTGTTATCAGCCATTCCCCATCCCGCTGTCAGTCTATTTCTCTCTATCAGCCATTCTCCTGTCCTGCTGTCAGTCTATTCTCTCTGTTATCAGCCATTCCCCTGTTCTGCTGTCAGTCTATTCTCTCTGTTATCAGCCATTCCCCTGTCCTTCTGGCAGTCTATTTCTCTCTGTTATCAGCCAATCCCGGTCCTGCTGTCAGTCTATTTCTCTCTGTTATCAGCCATTCCCCCTTACTGCTGTCAGTCTATTTCTCTGTTATCAGCCATTCCTCTGTCAAGCTGTCAGTCTATTCTCTCTGTTATCAGCCATTCCCCCGTCCTGCTGTCAGTCTATTCTCTCTGTTATCAGCCATTCCCCCGTCCTGCTGTCAGTCTATTCTCTCTGTTATCAGCCATTCCCCCGTCCTGTTGTCAGTCTATTTCTCTCTATTAGCCATTCCCCATCCCGCTGTCAGTCTATTTCTCTCTGTTATCAGCCATTCCCCATCTTGCTGTCAGTCTATTTCTCTGTTATCAGCCATTCCCCGTCCTGTTGTCAGTCTATTTCTCTCTGTTATCAGCCATTCCCCGTCCTGCTGTCAGTCTATTTCTCTCTGTTATCAGCCATTCCCCGTCCTGCTGTCAGTCTATTTCTCTCTGTTATCAGCCATTCCCCATCCTGCTGTCAGTCTATTTCTCTGTTATCAGCCATTCCCCATCCCGCTGTCAGTCTATTGCTCTCTGTTTTCAGCCATTTCCCCGTCCTGCGGTCAGTCTATTTCTCTCTGTTAACAGCCAATCCCTATCCTGCTGTCAGTCTATTTCTCTCTGTTATCAGCCATTCCCCCGTCCTGCTGTCAGTTTATTTCTCTCTGTTATCAGCCATTCCCCTGTCCTGCTGTTAATCTATTTCTCTCTGTTAATAGCCATTCCCCATCCCGCTGTCAGTCTATTTCTCTCTGTTATCAGCCATTCCCCGTCCTGCTGTCAGTCTATTTCTCTCTGTTATCAGCCATTCTCCGTCCTGCTGTCAGGCTATTTATCCCTGTTATCAGCCATTCCCCCGTCATGCTGTCAGTCTATTCTCTCTGTTATCAGCCATTCCCTGTCCTGCTGTCAGTCTATTTCTCTCTGTTATCAGCCATTCCCCGTCCTGCTGTCAGTCTATTTCTCTCTGTTATCAGCCATTCCCTCGTCCTGCTCTCAGTCTATTTCTCTCTGTTATCAGCCATTCCACGTCTAGCTGTCAGTCTATTCTCTCTGTTATCAGCCATTCCCCTGTCCTGCTGTCAGTCTATTCTCTCTGTTATCAGCCATTCCCCATCCCGCTGTCAGTCTTTCTCTCTATCAGCCATTCTCCTGTCCTGCTGTCAGTCTATTGTCTCTGTTATCAGCCATTCCCCTGTTCTGCTGTCAGTCTATTCTCTCTGTTATCAGCCATTCCCCTGTCCTTTGTTCAGTCTATTTCTCTCTGTTATCAACCATTCCCCTGTCCTGCTGTCAGTCTATTCTCTCTGTTATCAGCCATTCCCCATCCCGCTGTCAGTCTATTTCTCTCTATCAGCCATTCTCCTGTCCTGCTGTCAGTCTATTCTCTCTGTTATCAGCCATTCCCCTGTTCTGCTGTCAGTCTATTCTCTCTGTTATCAGCCATTCCCCTGTCCTTCTGGCAGTCTATTTCTCTCTGTTATCAGCCAATCCCGGTCCTGCTGTCAGTCTATTTCTCTCTGTTATCAGCCATTCCCCCTTACTGCTGTCAGTCTATTTCTCTGTTATCAGCCATTCCTCTGTCAAGCTGTCAGTCTATTCTCTCTGTTATCAGCCATTCCCCCGTCCTGCTGTCAGTCTATTCTCTCTGTTATCAGCCATTCCCCCGTCCTGTTGTCAGTCTATTTCTCTCTGTTATCAGCCATTCCCCGTCCTGCTGTCAGTCTATTTCTCTCTGTTATCAGCCATTCCCCGTCCTGCTGTCAGTCTATTCTCTCTGTTATCAGCCATTCCCCATCCCGCTGTCAGTCTATTTCTCTCTGTTATCAGCCATTCCCCCGTCCTGCTGTCAGTTTATTTCTCTCTGTTATCAGCCATTCCCCTGTCCTGCTGTTAATCTATTTCTCTCTGTTAATAGCCATTCCCCATCCCGCTGTCAGTCTATTTCTCTCTGTTATCAGCCATTCCCCGTCCTGCTGTCAGTCTATTTCTCTCTGTTATCAGCCATTCTCCGTCCTGCTGTCAGGCTATTTATCCCTGTTATCAGCCATTCCCCCGTCATGCTGTCAGTCTATTCTCTCTGTTATCAGCCATTCCCTGTCCTGCTGTCAGTCTATTTCTCTCTGTTATCAGCCATTCCCCGTCCTGCTGTCAGTCTATTTCTCTCTGTTATCAGCCATTCCCTCGTCCTGCTCTCAGTCTATTTCTCTCTGTTATCAGCCATTCCACGTCTAGCTGTCAGTCTATTCTCTCTGTTATCAGCCATTCCCCTGTCCTGTGTTCAGTCTATTTCTCTGTTATCAACCATTCCCCTGTCCTGCTGTCAGTCTATTCTCTCTGTTATCAGCCATTCCCCATCCCGCTGTCAGTCTATTTCTCTCTATCAGCCATTCTCCTGTCCTGCTGTCAGTCTATTCTCTCTGTTATCAGCCATTCCCCTGTTCTGCTGTCAGTCTATTCTCTCTGTTATCAGCCATTCCCCTGTCCTTCTGGCAGTCTATTTCTCTCTGTTATCAGCCAATCCCGGTCCTGCTGTCAGTCTATTTCTCTCTGTTATCAGCCATTCCCCCTTACTGCTGTCAGTCTATTTCTCTGTTATCAGCCATTCCTTTGTCAAGCTGTCAGTCTATTCTCTCTGTTATCAGCCATTCCCCCGTCCTGCTGTCAGTCTATTCTCTCTGTTATCAGCCATTCCCCCGTCCTGTTGTCAGTCTATTTCTCTCTGTTATCAGCCATTCCCCGTCCTGCTGTCAGTCTATTTCTCTCTGTTATCAGCCATTCCCCGTCCTGCTGTCAGTCTATTCTCTCTGTTATCAGCCATTCCCCATCCCGCTGTCAGTCTATTTCTCTCTGTTATCAGCCATTCCCCATCTTGCTGTCAGTCTATTTCTCTGTTATCAGCCATTCCCCGTCCTGTTGTCAGTCTATTTCTCTCTGTTATCAGCCATTCCCCGTCCTGCTGTCAGTCTATTTCTCTCTGTTATCAGCCATTCCCCATCCTGCTGTCAGTCTATTTCTCTGTTATCAGCCATTCCCCATCCCGCTGTCAGTCTATTGCTCTCTGTTATCAGCCATTTCCCCGTCCTGCGGTCAGTCTATTTCTCTCTGTTAACAGCCAATCCCTATCCTGCTGTCAGTCTATTTCTCTCTGTTATCAGCCATTCCCCCGTCCTGCTGTCAGTTTATTTCTCTCTGTTATCAGCCATTCCCCTGTCCTGCTGTTAATCTATTTCTCTCTGTTAATAGCCATTCCCCATCCCGCTGTCAGTCTATTTCTCTCTGTTATCAGCCATTCCCCGTCCTGCTGTCAGTCTATTTCTCTCTGTTATCAGCCATTCTCCGTCCTGCTGTCAGGCTATTTATCCCTGTTATCAGCCATTCCCCCGTCATGCTGTCAGTCTATTTCTCTCTGTTATCAGCCATTCCCTGTCCTGCTGTCAGTCTATTTCTCTCTGTTATCAGCCATTCCCCGTCCTGCTGTCAGTCTATTTCTCTCTGTTATCAGCCATTCCCGGTCCTGCTCTCAGTCTATTTCTCTCTGTTATCAGCCATTCCACGTCTAGCTGTCAGTCTATTCTCTCTGTTATCAGCCATTCCCCTGTCCTGTGTTCAGTCTATTTCTCTCTGTTATCAACCATTCCCCTGTCCTGCTGTCAGTCTATTCTCTCTGTTATCAGCCATTCCCCATCCCGCTGTCAGTCTATTTCTCTCTATCAGCCATTCTCCTGTCCTGCTGTCAGTCTATTGTCTCTGTTATCAGCCATTCCCCTGTTCTGCTGTCAGTCTATTCTCTCTGTTATCAGCCATTCCCCATCCCGCTGTCAGTCTATTTCTCTGTTATCAGCCATTCTCCTGTCCTGCTGTTAGTCTATTTCTCTCTGTTATCAGCCATTCCCCTGTCCTTCTGGCAGTCTATTTCTCTCTGTTATCAGCCATTCCCCGTCCTGCTGTCAGTCTATTTCTCTCTGTTATCAGCCATTCCCTCGTCCTGCTCTCAGTCTATTTCTCTCTGTTATCAGCCATTCCACGTCTAGCTGTCAGTCTATTCTCTCTGTTACCAGCCATTCCCCTGTCCTTTGTTCAGTCTATTTCTCTCTGTTATCAACCATTCCCCTGTCCTGCTGTCAGTCTATTCTCTCTGTTATCAGCCATTCCCCATCCCGCTGTCAGTCTATTTCTCTCTATCAGCCATTCTCCTGTCCTGCTGTCAGTCTATTCTCTCTGTTATCAGCCATTCCCCTGTTCTGCTGTCAGTCTATTCTCTCTGTTATCAGCCATTCCCCTGTCCTTCTGGCAGTCTATTTCTCTCTGTTATCAGCCAATCCCGGTCCTGCTGTCAGTCTATTTCTCTCTGTTATCAGCCATTCCCCCTTACTGCTGTCAGTCTATTTCTCTGTTATCAGCCATTCCTCTGTCAAGCTGTCAGTCTATTCTCTCTGTTATCAGCCATTCCCCCGTCCTGCTGTCAGTCTATTCTCTCTGTTATCAGCCATTCCCCCGTCCTGTTGTCAGTCTATTTCTCTCTATTAGCCATTCCCCATCCCGCAGTCAGTCTATTTCTCTCTGTTATCAGCCATTCCCCATCTTGCTGTCAGTCTATTTCTCTGTTATCAGCCATTCCCCGTCCTGTTGTCAGTCTATTTCTCTCTGTTATCAGCCATTCCCCGTCCTGCTGTCAGTCTATTTCTCTCTGTTATCAGCCATTCCCCGTCCTGCTGTCAGTCTATTTCTCTCTGTTATCAGCCATTCCCCATCCTGCTGTCAGTCTATTTCTCTGTTATCAGCCATTCCCCATCCCGCTGTCAGTCTATTGCTCTCTGTTATCAGCCATTCCCCGTCCTGCTGTCAGTCTATTTCTCTCTGTTATCAGCCATTCCCCGTCCTGCTGTCAGTCTATTTCTCTCTGTTATCAGCCATTCCCCATCCTGCTGTCAGTCTACTTCTCTGTTAACAGCCAATCCCTATCCTGCTGTCAGTCTATTTCTCTCTGTTATCAGCCATTCCCCCGTCCTGCTGTCAGTTTATTTCTCTCTGTTATCAGCCATTCCCCTGTCCTGCTGTTAATCTATTTCTCTCTGTTAATAGCCATTCCCCATCCCGCTGTCAGTCTATTTCTCTCTGTTATCAGCCATTCCCCGTCCTGCTGTCAGTCTATTTCTCTCTGTTATCAGCCATTCTCCGTCCTGCTGTCAGGCTATTTATCCCTGTTATCAGCCATTCCCCCGTCATGCTGTCAGTCTATTCTCTCTGTTATCAGCCATTCCCTGTCCTGCTGTCAGTCTATTTCTCTCTGTTATCAGCCATTTCCCGTCCTGCTGTCAGTCTATTTCTCTCTGTTATCAGCCATTCCCTCGTCCTGCTCTCAGTCTATTTCTCTCTGTTATCAGCCATTCCACGTCTAGCTGTCAGTCTATTCTCTCTGTTATCAGCCATTCCCCTGTCCTGTGTTCAGTCTATTTCTCTCTGTTATCAACCATTCCCCTGTCCTGCTGTCAGTCTATTCTCTCTGTTATCAGCCATTCCCCATCCCGCTGTCAGTCTATTTCTCTCTATCAGCCATTCTCCTGTCCTGCTGTCAGTCTATTGTCTCTGTTATCAGCCATTCCCCTGTCCTGCTGTCAGTCTATTCTCTCTGTTATCAGCCATTCCCCATCCCGCTGTCAGTCTTTCTCTCTATCAGCCATTCTCCTGTCCTGCTGTCAGTCTATTGTCTCTGTTATCAGCCATTCCCCTGTTCTGCTGTCAGTCTATTCTCTCTGTTATCAGCCATTCCCCATCCCGCTGTCAGTCTATTCTCTCTGTTATCAGCCATTCCCCATCCCGCTGTCAGTCTATTTCTCTCTGTTATCAGCCATTCCACGTCTAGCTGTCAGTCTATTCTCTGTTATCAGCCATTCCCCTGTCCTGTGTTCAGTCTATTTCTCTCTGTTATCAACCATTCCCCTGTCCTGCTGTCAGTCTATTCTCTCTGTTATCAGCCATTCCCCATCCCGCTGTCAGTCTATTTCTCTCTATCAGCCATTCTCCTGTCCTGCTGTCAGTCTATTGTCTCTGTTATCAGCCATTCCCCTGTTCTGCTGTCAGTCTATTCTCTCTGTTATCAGCCATTCCCCATCCCGCTGTCAGTCTATTTCTCTCTGTTATCAGCCATTCCCCATCTTGCTGTCAGTCTATTTCTCTGTTATCAGCCATTCTCCTGTCCTGCTGTTAGTCTATTTCTCTCTGTTATCAGCCATTCCCCTGTCCTTCTGGCAGTCTATTTCTCTCTGTTATCAGCCATTCCCCGTCCTGCTGTCAGTCTATTTCTCTCTGTTATCAGCCATTCCCTCGTCCTGCTCTCAGTCTATTTCTCTCTGTTATCAGCCATTCCACGTCTAGCTGTCAGTCTATTCTCTCTGTTATCAGCCATTCCCCTGTCCTTTGTTCAGTCTATTTCTCTCTGTTATCAACCATTCCCCTGTCCTGCTGTCAGTCTATTCTCTCTGTTATCAGCCATTCCCCATCCCGCTGTCAGTCTATTTCTCTCTATCAGCCATTCTCCTGTCCTGCTGTCAGTCTATTCTCTCTGTTATCAGCCATTCCCCTGTTCTGCTGTCAGTCTATTCTCTCTGTTATCAGCCATTCCCCTGTCCTTCTGGCAGTCTATTTCTCTCTGTTATCAGCCAATCCCGGTCCTGCTGTCAGTCTATTTCTCTCTGTTATCAGCCATTCCCCCTTACTGCTGTCAGTCTATTTCTCTGTTATCAGCCATTCCTCTGTCAAGCTGTCAGTCTATTCTCTCTGTTATCAGCCATTCCCCCGTCCTGCTGTCAGTCTATTCTCTCTGTTATCAGCCATTCCCCCGTCCTGCTGTCAGTCTATTCTCTCTGTTATCAGCCATTCCCCCGTCCTGTTGTCAGTCTATTTCTCTCTATTAGCCATTCCCCATCCCGCTGTCAGTCTATTTCTCTCTGTTATCAGCCATTCCCCATCTTGCTGTCAGTCTATTTCTCTGTTATCAGCCATTCCCCGTCCTGTTGTCAGTCTATTTCTCTCTGTTATCAGCCATTCCCCGTCCTGCTGTCAGTCTATTTCTCTCTGTTATCAGCCATTCCCCGTCCTGCTGTCAGTCTATTTCTCTCTGTTATCAGCCATTCCCCATCCTGCTGTCAGTCTATTTCTCTTTTATCAGCCATTCCCCATCCCGCTGTCAGTCTATTGCTCTCTGTTATCAGCCATTTCCCCGTCCTGCGGTCAGTCTATTTCTCTCTGTTAACAGCCAATCCCTATCCTGCTGTCAGTCTATTTCTCTCTGTTATCAGCCATTCCCCCGTCCTGCTGTCAGTTTATTTCTCTCTGTTATCAGCCATTCCCCTGTCCTGCTGTTAATCTATTTCTCTCTGTTAATAGCCATTCCCCATCCCGCTGTCAGTCTATTTCTCTCTGTTATCAGCCATTCCCCGTCCTGCTGTCAGTCTATTTCTCTCTGTTATCAGCCATTCTCCGTCCTGCTGTCAGGCTATTTATCCCTGTTATCAGCCATTCCCCCGTCATGCTGTCAGTCTATTCTCTCTGTTATCAGCCATTCCCTGTCCTGCTGTCAGTCTATTTCTCTCTGTTATCAGCCATTCCCCGTCCTGCTGTCAGTCTATTTCTCTCTGTTATCAGCCATTCCCTCGTCCTGCTCTCAGTCTATTTCTCTCTGTTATCAGCCATTCCACGTCTAGCTGTCAGTCTATTCTCTCTGTTATCAGCCATTCCCCTGTCCTGCTGTCAGTCTATTCTCTCTGTTATCAGCCATTCCCCATCCCGCTGTCAGTCTTTCTCTCTATCAGCCATTCTCCTGTCCTGCTGTCAGTCTATTGTCTCTGTTATCAGCCATTCCCCTGTTCTGCTGTCAGTCTATTCTCTCTGTTATCAGCCATTCCCCTGTCCTTTGTTCAGTCTATTTCTCTCTGTTATCAACCATTCCCCTGTCCTGCTGTCAGTCTATTCTCTCTGTTATCAGCCATTCCCCATCCCGCTGTCAGTCTATTTCTCTCTATCAGCCATTCTCCTGTCCTGCTGTCAGTCTATTCTCTCTGTTATCAGCCATTCCCCTGTTCTGCTGTCAGTCTATTCTCTCTGTTATCAGCCATTCCCCTGTCCTTCTGGCAGTCTATTTCTCTCTGTTATCAGCCAATCCCGGTCCTGCTGTCAGTCTATTTCTCTCTGTTATCAGCCATTCCCCCTTACTGCTGTCAGTCTATTTCTCTGTTATCAGCCATTCCTCTGTCAAGCTGTCAGTCTATTCTCTCTGTTATCAGCCATTCCCCCGTCCTGCTGTCAGTCTATTCTCTCTGTTATCAGCCATTCCCCCGTCCTGTTGTCAGTCTATTTCTCTCTGTTATCAGCCATTCCCCGTCCTGCTGTCAGTCTATTTCTCTCTGTTATCAGCCATTCCCCGTCCTGCTGTCAGTCTATTCTCTCTGTTATCAGCCATTCCCCATCCCGCTGTCAGTCTATTTCTCTCTGTTATCAGCCATTCCCCCGTCCTGCTGTCAGTTTATTTCTCTCTGTTATCAGCCATTCCCCTGTCCTGCTGTTAATCTATTTCTCTCTGTTAATAGCCATTCCCCATCCCGCTGTCAGTCTATTTCTCTCTGTTATCAGCCATTCCCCGTCCTGCTGTCAGTCTATTTCTCTCTGTTATCAGCCATTCTCCGTCCTGCTGTCAGGCTATTTATCCCTGTTATCAGCCATTCCCCCGTCATGCTGTCAGTCTATTCTCTCTGTTATCAGCCATTCCCTGTCCTGCTGTCAGTCTATTTCTCTCTGTTATCAGCCATTCCCCGTCCTGCTGTCAGTCTATTTCTCTCTGTTATCAGCCATTCCCTCGTCCTGCTCTCAGTCTATTTCTCTCTGTTATCAGCCATTCCACGTCTAGCTGTCAGTCTATTCTCTCTGTTATCAGCCATTCCCCTGTCCTGTGTTCAGTCTATTTCTCTGTTATCAACCATTCCCCTGTCCTGCTGTCAGTCTATTCTCTCTGTTATCAGCCATTCCCCATCCCGCTGTCAGTCTATTTCTCTCTATCAGCCATTCTCCTGTCCTGCTGTCAGTCTATTCTCTCTGTTATCAGCCATTCCCCTGTTCTGCTGTCAGTCTATTCTCTCTGTTATCAGCCATTCCCCTGTCCTTCTGGCAGTCTATTTCTCTCTGTTATCAGCCAATCCCGGTCCTGCTGTCAGTCTATTTCTCTCTGTTATCAGCCATTCCCCCTTACTGCTGTCAGTCTATTTCTCTGTTATCAGCCATTCCTTTGTCAAGCTGTCAGTCTATTCTCTCTGTTATCAGCCATTCCCCCGTCCTGCTGTCAGTCTATTCTCTCTGTTATCAGCCATTCCCCCGTCCTGTTGTCAGTCTATTTCTCTCTGTTATCAGCCATTCCCCGTCCTGCTGTCAGTCTATTTCTCTCTGTTATCAGCCATTCCCCGTCCTGCTGTCAGTCTATTCTCTCTGTTATCAGCCATTCCCCATCCCGCTGTCAGTCTATTTCTCTCTGTTATCAGCCATTCCCCATCTTGCTGTCAGTCTATTTCTCTGTTATCAGCCATTCCCCGTCCTGTTGTCAGTCTATTTCTCTCTGTTATCAGCCATTCCCCGTCCTGCTGTCAGTCTATTTCTCTCTGTTATCAGCCATTCCCCATCCTGCTGTCAGTCTATTTCTCTGTTATCAGCCATTCCCCATCCCGCTGTCAGTCTATTGCTCTCTGTTATCAGCCATTTCCCCGTCCTGCGGTCAGTCTATTTCTCTCTGTTAACAGCCAATCCCTATCCTGCTGTCAGTCTATTTCTCTCTGTTATCAGCCATTCCCCCGTCCTGCTGTCAGTTTATTTCTCTCTGTTATCAGCCATTCCCCTGTCCTGCTGTTAATCTATTTCTCTCTGTTAATAGCCATTCCCCATCCCGCTGTCAGTCTATTTCTCTCTGTTATCAGCCATTCCCCGTCCTGCTGTCAGTCTATTTCTCTCTGTTATCAGCCATTCTCCGTCCTGCTGTCAGGCTATTTATCCCTGTTATCAGCCATTCCCCCGTCATGCTGTCAGTCTATTTCTCTCTGTTATCAGCCATTCCCTGTCCTGCTGTCAGTCTATTTCTCTCTGTTATCAGCCATTCCCCGTCCTGCTGTCAGTCTATTTCTCTCTGTTATCAGCCATTCCCGGTCCTGCTCTCAGTCTATTTCTCTCTGTTATCAGCCATTCCACGTCTAGCTGTCAGTCTATTCTCTCTGTTATCAGCCATTCCCCTGTCCTGTGTTCAGTCTATTTCTCTCTGTTATCAACCATTCCCCTGTCCTGCTGTCAGTCTATTCTCTCTGTTATCAGCCATTCCCCATCCCGCTGTCAGTCTATTTCTCTCTATCAGCCATTCTCCTGTCCTGCTGTCAGTCTATTGTCTCTGTTATCAGCCATTCCCCTGTTCTGCTGTCAGTCTATTCTCTCTGTTATCAGCCATTCCCCATCCCGCTGTCAGTCTATTTCTCTCTGTTATCAGCCATTCCCCATCTTGCTGTCAGTCTATTTCTCTGTTATCAGCCATTCTCCTGTCCTGCTGTTAGTCTATTTCTCTCTGTTATCAGCCATTCCCCTGTCCTTCTGGCAGTCTATTTCTCTCTGTTATCAGCCATTCCCCGTCCTGCTGTCAGTCTATTTCTCTCTGTTATCAGCCATTCCCTCGTCCTGCTCTCAGTCTATTTCTCTCTGTTATCAGCCATTCCACGTCTAGCTGTCAGTCTATTCTCTCTGTTATCAGCCATTCCCCTGTCCTTTGTTCAGTCTATTTCTCTCTGTTATCAACCATTCCCCTGTCCTGCTGTCAGTCTATTCTCTCTGTTATCAGCCATTCCCCATCCCGCTGTCAGTCTATTTCTCTCTATCAGCCATTCTCCTGTCCTGCTGTCAGTCTATTCTCTCTGTTATCAGACATTCCCCTGTTCTGCTGTCAGTCTATTCTCTCTGTTATCAGCCATTCCCCTGTCCTTCTGGCAGTCTATTTCTCTCTGTTATCAGCCAATCCCGGTCCTGCTGTCAGTCTATTTCTCTCTGTTATCAGCCATTCCCCCTTACTGCTGTCAGTCTATTTCTCTGTTATCAGCCATTCCTCTGTCAAGCTGTCAGTCTATTCTCTCTGTTATCAGCCATTCCCCCGTCCTGCTGTCAGTCTATTCTCTCTGTTATCAGCCATTCCCCCGTCCTGTTGTCAGTCTATTTCTCTCTATTAGCCATTCCCCATCCCGCAGTCAGTCTATTTCTCTCTGTTATCAGCCATTCCCCATCTTGCTGTCAGTCTATTTCTCTGTTATCAGCCATTCCCCGTCCTGTTGTCAGTCTATTTCTCTCTGTTATCAGCCATTCCCCGTCCTGCTGTCAGTCTATTTCTCTCTGTTATCAGCCATTCCCCGTCCTGCTGTCAGTCTATTTCTCTCTGTTATCAGCCATTCCCCATCCTGCTGTCAGTCTATTTCTCTGTTATCAGCCATTCCCCATCCCGCTGTCAGTCTATTGCTCTCTGTTATCAGCCATTCCCCGTCCTGCTGTCAGTCTATTTCTCTCTGTTATCAGCCATTCCCCGTCCTGCTGTCAGTCTATTTCTCTCTGTTATCAGCCATTCCCCATCCTGCTGTCAGTCTACTTCTCTGTTAACAGCCAATCCCTATCCTGCTGTCAGTCTATTTCTCTCTGTTATCAGCCATTCCCCCGTCCTGCTGTCAGTTTATTTCTCTCTGTTATCAGCCATTCCCCTGTCCTGCTGTTAATCTATTTCTCTCTGTTAATAGCCATTCCCCATCCCGCTGTCAGTCTATTTCTCTCTGTTATCAGCCATTCCCCGTCCTGCTGTCAGTCTATTTCTCTCTGTTATCAGCCATTCTCCGTCCTGCTGTCAGGCTATTTATCCCTGTTATCAGCCATTCCCCCGTCATGCTGTCAGTCTATTCTCTCTGTTATCAGCCATTCCCTGTCCTGCTGTCAGTCTATTTCTCTCTGTTATCAGCCATTTCCCGTCCTGCTGTCAGTCTATTTCTCTCTGTTATCAGCCATTCCCTCGTCCTGCTCTCAGTCTATTTCTCTCTGTTATCAGCCATTCCACGTCTAGCTGTCAGTCTATTCTCTCTGTTATCAGCCATTCCCCTGTCCTGTGTTCAGTCTATTTCTCTCTGTTATCAACCATTCCCCTGTCCTGCTGTCAGTCTATTCTCTCTGTTATCAGCCATTCCCCATCCCGCTGTCAGTCTATTTCTCTCTATCAGCCATTCTCCTGTCCTGCTGTCAGTCTATTGTCTCTGTTATCAGCCATTCCCCTGTCCTGCTGTCAGTCTATTCTCTCTGTTATCAGCCATTCCCCATCCCGCTGTCAGTCTTTCTCTCTATCAGCCATTCTCCTGTCCTGCTGTCAGTCTATTGTCTCTGTTATCAGCCATTCCCCTGTTCTGCTGTCAGTCTATTCTCTCTGTTATCAGCCATTCCCCATCCCGCTGTCAGTCTATTCTCTCTGTTATCAGCCATTCCCCATCCCGCTGTCAGTCTATTTCTCTCTGTTATCAGCCATTCCACGTCTAGCTGTCAGTCTATTCTCTGTTATCAGCCATTCCCCTGTCCTGTGTTCAGTCTATTTCTCTCTGTTATCAACCATTCCCCTGTCCTGCTGTCAGTCTATTCTCTCTGTTATCAGCCATTCCCCATCCCGCTGTCAGTCTATTTCTCTCTATCAGCCATTCTCCTGTCCTGCTGTCAGTCTATTGTCTCTGTTATCAGCCATTCCCCTGTTCTGCTGTCAGTCTATTCTCTCTGTTATCAGCCATTCCCCATCCCGCTGTCAGTCTATTTCTCTCTGTTATCAGCCATTCCCCATCTTGCTGTCAGTCTATTTCTCTGTTATCAGCCATTCTCCTGTCCTGCTGTTAGTCTATTTCTCTCTGTTATCAGCCATTCCCCTGTCCTTCTGGCAGTCTATTTCTCTCTGTTATCAGCCATTCCCCGTCCTGCTGTCAGTCTATTTCTCTCTGTTATCAGCCATTCCCTCGTCCTGCTCTCAGTCTATTTCTCTCTGTTATCAGCCATTCCACGTCTAGCTGTCAGTCTATTCTCTCTGTTATCAGCCATTCCCCTGTCCTTTGTTCAGTCTATTTCTCTCTGTTATCAACCATTCCCCTGTCCTGCTGTCAGTCTATTCTCTCTGTTATCAGCCATTCCCCATCCCGCTGTCAGTCTATTTCTCTCTATCAGCCATTCTCCTGTCCTGCTGTCAGTCTATTCTCTCTGTTATCAGCCATTCCCCTGTTCTGCTGTCAGTCTATTCTCTCTGTTATCAGCCATTCCCCTGTCCTTCTGGCAGTCTATTTCTCTCTGTTATCAGCCAATCCCGGTCCTGCTGTCAGTCTATTTCTCTCTGTTATCAGCCATTCCCCCTTACTGCTGTCAGTCTATTTCTCTGTTATCAGCCATTCCTCTGTCAAGCTGTCAGTCTATTCTCTCTGTTATCAGCCATTCCCCCGTCCTGCTGTCAGTCTATTCTCTCTGTTATCAGCCATTCCCCCGTCCTGTTGTCAGTCTATTTCTCTCTATTAGCCATTCCCCATCCCGCAGTCAGTCTATTTCTCTCTGTTATCAGCCATTCCCCATCTTGCTGTCAGTCTATTTCTCTGTTATCAGCCATTCCCCGTCCTGTTGTCAGTCTATTTCTCTCTGTTATCAGCCATTCCCCGTCCTGCTGTCAGTCTATTTCTCTCTGTTATCAGCCATTCCCCGTCCTGCTGTCAGTCTATTTCTCTCTGTTATCAGCCATTCCCCATCCTGCTGTCAGTCTATTTCTCTGTTATCAGCCATTCCCCATCCCGCTGTCAGTCTATTGCTCTCTGTTATCAGCCATTCCCCGTCCTGCTGTCAGTCTATTTCTCTCTGTTATCAGCCATTCCCCGTCCTGCTGTCAGTCTATTTCTCTCTGTTATCAGCCATTCCCCATCCTGCTGTCAGTCTACTTCTCTGTTAACAGCCAATCCCTATCCTGCTGTCAGTCTATTTCTCTCTGTTATCAGCCATTCCCCCGTCCTGCTGTCAGTTTATTTCTCTCTGTTATCAGCCATTCCCCTGTCCTGCTGTTAATCTATTTCTCTCTGTTAATAGCCATTCCCCATCCCGCTGTCAGTCTATTTCTCTCTGTTATCAGCCATTCCCCGTCCTGCTGTCAGTCTATTTCTCTCTGTTATCAGCCATTCTCCGTCCTGCTGTCAGGCTATTTATCCCTGTTATCAGCCATTCCCCCGTCATGCTGTCAGTCTATTCTCTCTGTTATCAGCCATTCCCTGTCCTGCTGTCAGTCTATTTCTCTCTGTTATCAGCCATTTCCCGTCCTGCTGTCAGTCTATTTCTCTCTGTTATCAGCCATTCCCTCGTCCTGCTCTCAGTCTATTTCTCTCTGTTATCAGCCATTCCACGTCTAGCTGTCAGTCTATTCTCTCTGTTATCAGCCATTCCCCTGTCCTGTGTTCAGTCTATTTCTCTCTGTTATCAACCATTCCCCTGTCCTGCTGTCAGTCTATTCTCTCTGTTATCAGCCATTCCCCATCCCGCTGTCAGTCTATTTCTCTCTATCAGCCATTCTCCTGTCCTGCTGTCAGTTTATTGTCTCTGTTATCAGCCATTCCCCTGTCCTGCTGTCAGTCTATTCTCTCTGTTATCAGCCATTCCCCATCCCGCTGTCAGTCTATTGCTCTCTGTTATCAGCCATTCCCCGTCCTGCTGTCAGTCTATTTCTCTCTGTTATCAGCCATTCCCCGTCCTGCTGTCAGTCTATTTCTCTCTGTTATCAGCCATTCCCCATCCTGCTGTCAGTCTACTTCTCTGTTAACAGCCAATCCCTATCCTGCTGTCAGTCTATTTCTCTCTGTTATCAGCCATTCCCCCGTCCTGCTGTCAGTTTATTTCTCTCTGTTATCAGCCATTCCCCTGTCCTGCTGTTAATCTATTTCTCTCTGTTAATAGCCATTCCCCATCCCGCTGTCAGTCTATTTCTCTCTGTTATCAGCCATTCCCCGTCCTGCTGTCAGTCTATTTCTCTCTGTTATCAGCCATTCTCCGTCCTGCTGTCAGGCTATTTATCCCTGTTATCAGCCATTCCCCCGTCATGCTGTCAGTCTATTCTCTCTGTTATCAGCCATTCCCTGTCCTGCTGTCAGTCTATTTCTCTCTGTTATCAGCCATTTCCCGTCCTGCTGTCAGTCTATTTCTCTCTGTTATCAGCCATTCCCTCGTCCTGCTCTCAGTCTATTTCTCTCTGTTATCAGCCATTCCACGTCTAGCTGTCAGTCTATTCTCTCTGTTATCAGCCATTCCCCTGTCCTGTGTTCAGTCTATTTCTCTCTGTTATCAACCATTCCCCTGTCCTGCTGTCAGTCTATTCTCTCTGTTATCAGCCATTCCCCATCCCGCTGTCAGTCTATTTCTCTCTATCAGCCATTCTCCTGTCCTGCTGTCAGTTTATTGTCTCTGTTATCAGCCATTCCCCTGTCCTGCTGTCAGTCTATTCTCTCTGTTATCAGCCATTCCCCATCCCGCTGTCAGTCTTTCTCTCTATCAGCCATTCTCCTGTCCTGCTGTCAGTCTATTGTCTCTGTTATCAGCCATTCCCCTGTTCTGCTGTCAGTCTATTCTCTCTGTTATCAGCCATTCCCCATCCCGCTGTCAGTCTATTCTCTCTGTTATCAGCCATTCCCCATCCCGCTGTCAGTCTATTTCTCTCTGTTATCAGCCATTCTCCTGTCCTGCTGTCAGTCTATTTTTCTCTTTTATCAGCCATTCCCCCCGTCCTGCTGTCAGTCTATTCTCTCTGTTATCAGCCATTCCCCCGTCCTGTTGTCAGTCTATTTCTCTCTATCAGCCATTCCCCATCCTGCTGTCAGTCTATTTCTATCTGTTATCAGCCATTCCCCTGTCCTGCTGCCAGTCTATTTCTCTCTGTTATCAGCCATTCCCCTGTCCTGCTGTCAGTCTATTGCTCTCTGTTATCAGCCATTTCCCCGTCCTGCGGTCAATCTATTTCTCTCTGTTAACAGCCAATCCCTATCCTGCTGTCAGTCTATTCCTCTCTGTTATCAGCCATTCCCCCGTCCTGCTGTCAGTTTATTTCTCTCTGTTATCAGCCATTCCCTGTCCTGCTGTCAGTCTATTTCTCTCTGTTATCAGCCATTCCCTCGTCCTGCTCTCAGTCTATTTCTCTCTGTTATCAGCCATTCCACGTCTAGCTGTCAGTCTATTCTCTCTGTTATCAGCCATTCCCCTGTCCTGTGTTCAGTCTATTTCTCTCTGTTATCAACCATTCCCCTGTCCTGCTGTCAGTCTATTCTCTCTGTTATCAGCCATTCCCCATCCCGCTGTCAGTCTATTTCTCTCCTTCAGCCATTCTCCTGTCCTGCTGTCAGTCTATTTCTCTCTTTTATCAGCCAATCCCGTCCTGCTGTCAGTCTATTCTCTCTGTTATCAGCCATTCCTCTGTCCTGCTGTCAGTCTATTCTCTCTGTTATCAGCCATTCCCCCATCCTGCTGTCAGTCTATTCTCTCTGTTATCAGCCATTCCCCCATCCTGTTGTCAGTCTATTTCTCTCTGTTATCAGCCATTCTCCTGTCCTGCTGTCAGTCTATTCTCTCTGTTATCAGCCATTCCCCTGTCCTTCTGGCAGTCTATTTCTCTCTGTTATCAGCCAATCCCGGTCCTGCTGTCAGTCTATTTCTCTCTGTTATCAGCCATTCCCCCTTACTGCTGTCAGTCTATTTCTCTGTTATCAGCCATTCCTCTGTCAAGCTGTCAGTCTATTCTCTCTGTTATCAGCCATTCCCCCGTCCTGCTGTCAGTCTATTCTCTCTGTTATCAGCCATTCCCCATCCCGCTGACAGTCTATTTCTCTCCTTCAGCCATTCTCCTGTCCTGCTGTCAGTCTATTTCTCTCTTTTATCAGCCAATCCCGTCCTGCTGTCAGTCTATTCTCTCTGTTATCAGCCATTCCTCTGTCCTGCTGTCAGTCTATTCTCTCTGTTATCAGCCATTCCCCCATCCTGCTGTCAGTCTATTCTCTCTGTTATCAGCCATTCCCCCGTCCTGTTGTCAGTCTATTTCTCTCTGTTATCAGCCATTCTCCTGTCCTGCTGTCAGTCTATTCTCTCTGTTATCAGCCATTCCCCTGTCCTTCTGGCAGTCTATTTCTCTCTGTTATCAGCCAATCCCGGTCCTGCTGTCAGTCTATTTCTCTCTGTTATCAGCCATTCCCCCTTACTGCTGTCAGTCTATTTCTCTGTTATCAGCCATTCCTCTGTCAAGCTGTCAGTCTATTCTCTCTGTTATCAGCCATTCCCCGTCCTGCTGTCAATCTATTCTCTCTGTTATCAGCCATTCCCCATCCCGCTGTCAGTCTATTTCTCTCTGTTATCAGCCATTCCCCATCTTGCTGTCAGTCTATTTCTCTGTTATCAGCCATTCCCCGTCCTGTTGTCAGTCTGTTTCTCCCTGTTATCAGCCATTCCCAGTCCTGCTGTCAGTCTATTTCTCTCTGTTATCAGCCATTCCCCTGTTCTGCTGTTAGTCTATTTCTCTCTGTTATCAGCCATTCCCCTGTCCTTCTGGCAGTCTATTTCTCTCTGTTATCAGCCATTCCCTGTCCTGCTGTCAGTCTATTACTCTCTGTTATCAGCCATTCCCCGTCCTGCTGTCAGTCTATTTCTCTCTGTTATCAGCCATTCCCTCGTCCTGCTCTCAGTCTATTTCTCTCTGTTATCAGCCATTCCACGTCTAGCTGTCAGTCTATTCTCTCTGTTATCAGCCATTCCCCTGTTCTTTGTTCAGTCTATTTCTCTCTGTTATCAACCATTCCCCTGTCCTGCTGTCAGTCTATTCTCTCTGTTATCAGCCATTCCCCATCCCGCTGTCAGTCTATTTCTCTCTATCAGCCATTCTCCTGTCCTGCTGTCAGTCTATTCTCTCTGTTATCAGCCATTCCCCTGTTCTGCTGTCAGTCTATTCTCTCTGTTATCAGCCATTCCCCTGTCCTTCTGGCAGTCTATTTCTCTCTGTTATCAGCCAATCCCGGTCCTGCTGTCAGTCTATTTCTCTCTGTTATCAGCCATTCCCCCTTACTGCTGTCAGTCTATTTCTCTGTTATCAGCCATTCCTCTGTCAAGCTGTCAGTCTATTCTCTCTGTTATCAGCCATTCCCCCGTCCTGCTGTCAGTCTATTCTCTCTGTTATCAGCCATTCCCCCGTCCTGTTGTCAGTCTATTTCTCTCTGTTATCAGCCATTCCCCGTCCTGCTGTCAGTCTATTTCTCTCTGTTATCAGCCATTCCCCGTCCTGCTGTCAGTCTATTCTCTCTGTTATCAGCCATTCCCCATCCCGCTGTCAGTCTATTTCTCTCTGTTATCAGCCATTCCCCCGTCCTGCTGTCAGTTTATTTCTCTCTGTTATCAGCCATTCCCCTGTCCTGCTGTTAATCTATTTCTCTCTGTTAATAGCCATTCCCCATCCCGCTGTCAGTCTATTTCTCTCTGTTATCAGCCATTCCCCGTCCTGCTGTCAGTCTATTTCTCTCTGTTATCAGCCATTCTCCGTCCTGCTGTCAGGCTATTTATCCCTGTTATCAGCCATTCCCCCGTCATGCTGTCAGTCTATTCTCTCTGTTATCAGCCATTCCCTGTCCTGCTGTCAGTCTATTTCTCTCTGTTATCAGCCATTCCCCGTCCTGCTGTCAGTCTATTTCTCTCTGTTATCAGCCATTCCCTCGTCCTGCTCTCAGTCTATTTCTCTCTGTTATCAGCCATTCCACGTCTAGCTGTCAGTCTATTCTCTCTGTTATCAGCCATTCCCCTGTCCTGTGTTCAGTCTATTTCTCTGTTATCAACCATTCCCCTGTCCTGCTGTCAGTCTATTCTCTCTGTTATCAGCCATTCCCCATCCCGCTGTCAGTCTATTTCTCTCTATCAGCCATTCTCCTGTCCTGCTGTCAGTCTATTCTCTCTGTTATCAGCCATTCCCCTGTTCTGCTGTCAGTCTATTCTCTCTGTTATCAGCCATTCCCCTGTCCTTCTGGCAGTCTATTTCTCTCTGTTATCAGCCAATCCCGGTCCTGCTGTCAGTCTATTTCTCTCTGTTATCAGCCATTCCCCCTTACTGCTGTCAGTCTATTTCTCTGTTATCAGCCATTCCTTTGTCAAGCTGTCAGTCTATTCTCTCTGTTATCAGCCATTCCCCCGTCCTGCTGTCAGTCTATTCTCTCTGTTATCAGCCATTCCCCCGTCCTGTTGTCAGTCTATTTCTCTCTGTTATCAGCCATTCCCCGTCCTGCTGTCAGTCTATTTCTCTCTGTTATCAGCCATTCCCCGTCCTGCTGTCAGTCTATTCTCTCTGTTATCAGCCATTCCCCATCCCGCTGTCAGTCTATTTCTCTCTGTTATCAGCCATTCCCCATCTTGCTGTCAGTCTATTTCTCTGTTATCAGCCATTCCCCGTCCTGTTGTCAGTCTATTTCTCTCTGTTATCAGCCATTCCCCGTCCTGCTGTCAGTCTATTTCTCTCTGTTATCAGCCATTCCCCATCCTGCTGTCAGTCTATTTCTCTGTTATCAGCCATTCCCCATCCCGCTGTCAGTCTATTGCTCTCTGTTATCAGCCATTTCCCCGTCCTGCGGTCAGTCTATTTCTCTCTGTTAACAGCCAATCCCTATCCTGCTGTCAGTCTATTTCTCTCTGTTATCAGCCATTCCCCCGTCCTGCTGTCAGTTTATTTCTCTCTGTTATCAGCCATTCCCCTGTCCTGCTGTTAATCTATTTCTCTCTGTTAATAGCCATTCCCCATCCCGCTGTCAGTCTATTTCTCTCTGTTATCAGCCATTCCCCGTCCTGCTGTCAGTCTATTTCTCTCTGTTATCAGCCATTCTCCGTCCTGCTGTCAGGCTATTTATCCCTGTTATCAGCCATTCCCCCGTCATGCTGTCAGTCTATTTCTCTCTGTTATCAGCCATTCCCTGTCCTGCTGTCAGTCTATTTCTCTCTGTTATCAGCCATTCCCCGTCCTGCTGTCAGTCTATTTCTCTCTGTTATCAGCCATTCCACGTCTAGCTGTCAGTCTATTCTCTCTGTTATCAGCCATTCCCCTGTCCTGTGTTCAGTCTATTTCTCTCTGTTATCAACCATTCCCCTGTCCTGCTGTCAGTCTATTCTCTCTGTTATCAGCCATTCCCCATCCCGCTGTCAGTCTATTTCTCTCTATCAGCCATTCTCCTGTCCTGCTGTCAGTCTATTGTCTCTGTTATCAGCCATTCCCCTGTTCTGCTGTCAGTCTATTCTCTCTGTTATCAGCCATTCCCCATCCCGCTGTCAGTCTATTTCTCTCTGTTATCAGCCATTCCCCATCTTGCTGTCAGTCTATTTCTCTGTTATCAGCCATTCTCCTGTCCTGCTGTTAGTCTATTTCTCTCTGTTATCAGCCATTCCCCTGTCCTTCTGGCAGTCTATTTCTCTCTGTTATCAGCCATTCCCCGTCCTGCTGTCAGTCTATTTCTCTCTGTTATCAGCCATTCCCTCGTCCTGCTCTCAGTCTATTTCTCTCTGTTATCAGCCATTCCACGTCTAGCTGTCAGTCTATTCTCTCTGTTATCAGCCATTCCCCTGTCCTTTGTTCAGTCTATTTCTCTCTGTTATCAACCATTCCCCTGTCCTGCTGTCAGTCTATTCTCTCTGTTATCAGCCATTCCCCATCCCGCTGTCAGTCTATTTCTCTCTATCAGCCATTCTCCTGTCCTGCTGTCAGTCTATTCTCTCTGTTATCAGCCATTCCCCTGTTCTGCTGTCAGTCTATTCTCTCTGTTATCAGCCATTCCCCTGTCCTTCTGGCAGTCTATTTCTCTCTGTTATCAGCCAATCCCGGTCCTGCTGTCAGTCTATTTCTCTCTGTTATCAGCCATTCCCCCTTACTGCTGTCAGTCTATTTCTCTGTTATCAGCCATTCCTCTGTCAAGCTGTCAGTCTATTCTCTCTGTTATCAGCCATTCCCCCGTCCTGCTGTCAGTCTATTCTCTCTGTTATCAGCCATTCCCCCGTCCTGTTGTCAGTCTATTTCTCTCTATTAGCCATTCCCCATCCCGCAGTCAGTCTATTTCTCTCTGTTATCAGCCATTCCCCATCTTGCTGTCAGTCTATTTCTCTGTTATCAGCCATTCCCCGTCCTGTTGTCAGTCTATTTCTCTCTGTTATCAGCCATTCCCCGTCCTGCTGTCAGTCTATTTCTCTCTGTTATCAGCCATTCCCCGTCCTGCTGTCAGTCTATTTCTCTCTGTTATCAGCCATTCCCCATCCTGCTGTCAGTCTATTTCTCTGTTATCAGCCATTCCCCATCCCGCTGTCAGTCTATTGCTCTCTGTTATCAGCCATTCCCCGTCCTGCTGTCAGTCTATTTCTCTCTGTTATCAGCCATTCCCCGTCCTGCTGTCAGTCTATTTCTCTCTGTTATCAGCCATTCCCCATCCTGCTGTCAGTCTACTTCTCTGTTAACAGCCAATCCCTATCCTGCTGTCAGTCTATTTCTCTCTGTTATCAGCCATTCCCCCGTCCTGCTGTCAGTTTATTTCTCTCTGTTATCAGCCATTCCCCTGTCCTGCTGTTAATCTATTTCTCTCTGTTAATAGCCATTCCCCATCCCGCTGTCAGTCTATTTCTCTCTGTTATCAGCCATTCCCCGTCCTGCTGTCAGTCTATTTCTCTCTGTTATCAGCCATTCTCCGTCCTGCTGTCAGGCTATTTATCCCTGTTATCAGCCATTCCCCCGTCATGCTGTCAGTCTATTCTCTCTGTTATCAGCCATTCCCTGTCCTGCTGTCAGTCTATTTCTCTCTGTTATCAGCCATTTCCCGTCCTGCTGTCAGTCTATTTCTCTCTGTTATCAGCCATTCCACGTCTAGCTGTCAGTCTATTCTCTCTGTTATCAGCCATTCCCCTGTCCTGTGTTCAGTCTATTTCTCTCTGTTATCAACCATTCCCCTGTCCTGCTGTCAGTCTATTCTCTCTGTTATCAGCCATTCCCCATCCCGCTGTCAGTCTATTTCTCTCTATCAGCCATTCTCCTGTCCTGCTGTCAGTCTATTGTCTCTGTTATCAGCCATTCCCCTGTCCTGCTGTCAGTCTATTCTCTCTGTTATCAGCCATTCCCCATCCCGCTGTCAGTCTTTCTCTCTATCAGCCATTCTCCTGTCCTGCTGTCAGTCTATTGTCTCTGTTATCAGCCATTCCCCTGTTCTGCTGTCAGTCTATTCTCTCTGTTATCAGCCATTCCCCATCCCGCTGTCAGTCTATTCTCTCTGTTATCAGCCATTCCCCATCCCGCTGTCAGTCTATTTCTCTCTGTTATCAGCCATTCCACGTCTAGCTGTCAGTCTATTCTCTGTTATCAGCCATTCCCCTGTCCTGTGTTCAGTCTATTTCTCTCTGTTATCAACCATTCCCCTGTCCTGCTGTCAGTCTATTCTCTCTGTTATCAGCCATTCCCCATCCCGCTGTCAGTCTATTTCTCTCTATCAGCCATTCTCCTGTCCTGCTGTCAGTCTATTGTCTCTGTTATCAGCCATTCCCCTGTTCTGCTGTCAGTCTATTCTCTCTGTTATCAGCCATTCC